>NC_057813.1:492556387-492892251 GCF_018294505.1 Triticum aestivum
GTGGCACGAACCGGAACTAATGGGGTTGAGACCTTTAGTCCCGGTTCGTGCCACGAACCGGTACTAAAGGTCCCATTTTCAAACTCTACCCCCCCCCCGGGATCGCCTTTTCAGTTTTAAAAAAAATAAAAAAAATAATGGAAATGTCAAAAAAATAAAAGAAAATAAGTTTCTCATGTGATATGTGGTCTAGTTGTTGGGAAAATTTGCAAATGTGAATTTTAACTTTATTTGCAAAATCTCTCTGAAATTTGTAAAAATGGGCATAACTTTTGCATACTAACTCGGATGAAAAAGTTTTTTATATGAAAAATCATCTACTCGAAAAGTTACATCCAAATTTAACGGGGGAACCCCGTTAAACATTTTCAAAATCCTCAAAAACCTAATAGAAAAAAAGTTACGGGGCTTGTAAGATCTAGAGTGGAAAAAATTGAAAAATATTCAAACAGTGGGCAAACTATGGTCAAACAATGGTCAAACTAATTATTCTAGAATATTAGTGTTACTAAATAATTATTTTAATTATTTCAATTTTGGTCAAATCTGGTCAAACTGTGGTCAACTGTGGTCAAACTGTGGTCAAACAATGGTCAAACTAATTATTCAAGAAATATCAGTGTTACTAAATAATTATTGTTTTTTAAAACAATAGTTTCAAACTCAAACAGTGAAATGTGTCACTTCATGCTCAAGCAAAATTCCTGAAGGTTAATAGGATTGACATCTTATTATTGTCAGGGAAACAACAAGTGCAGACTTGGAGCGTGGGAGAATAGAACCCGGAAGTTAAGCGTGCTTGGGCTGGAGTAGTGAGAGGGATGGGTGACCGGTTGGGAAGTTAGATGATTTGGAATGATGAGGGGTGATAAAAGAATAAATTGAGAAGTGATGAGGGGTGGTGATTAGAGACTAGAGGTTAAAATAATTCAGAAATTTGAAAAAAAAAATTCAATTTTTTTTTCAAAAACCTGTGGCGGCCTTTAGTCGCGGTTAGCCACAAGAACCGCGACTAAAGGTCCTCCGCCTACGTGGACGGGCCTTTAGTTGCGGTTCTTAAGCAACCACGACTAAAGGGGGGGCCTTTAGTCGCGCCCGTCTGGTCGCGGTTGCGCAACCGCGACTAATGGCAGTTGCGAACCGCGACCAAAGGCCCTTTTTCCACCAGTTTGATTGGATCGGATGAGCATAGACGAATGAGTAAAATCAAACATGAGGAATCAAAATGAATGAAATGGATAGAGGCGCACAATGCACGATTGAAAGGTTGAACATGGCAAGGAACAGCTTACAATCTGCTAAAGCCAACTACCTTTTTCTTGCGGAAACATAAATTCCATTGCTAGGCTCGTACGCATTTTTTTAAGGTGTGCACACTTTATTGAATTTAGATGACATATAGTTACATCAGCAATCAGTTCAGCTAGAAGAAAAATAGATGCATCACTGTCCCAAATATTTATATAGAACTAGAAGAGTTAGGCGCGCTTTGTTGTGCCGTCGGTGTTGTTGAGTTTTTTTTTACTTCCACTATTTCAAAACTTACGGCCATTAGTTTTTTGAAAAGTCGAATCTCTTTGAGTTTGATCAAATTTGAAATATATCAACATTCATAATATCAAATCCGTATCATCATATTCATCATGAAATGAATTTTAATGTTTTATTTAATTAGTATTGTGGATATCGATATTTTTTTGCTCTTAACTTGGTCAAAGTTAAATAAATTTGACTTTCAAAAAACTAAGACACCTTATATTTTGAAACTGCGGAAAGATTTGGTTTGCCGCGTGGGGGAGATAATGGAGTTTGTTTTCTTTTTTACTTACAATGAAGTGTTTTGATAGGCTTTTGCGGTGTGATTATGTGTGTATTTGCTAATCAACTCATATTTAATTATGTGGGTAATTTTTCTGCGTCGGTGGTTGCATTTGGTGCTATAATATCATATGTTGACGTTTTTTTAGGTGCTGAAAGGGTGCACGGAGTAGATATGTTTTTATAGGCAATTGTTGATTCATTTGAACAGTCGTTGACCAGGTTAAAATGTGAACCAATTCCAAAATTGAATACGTCAATCGAATGGAAGAGCTCCAAAATTAGAGAGCATAGTGAATTAAAAGAGTTGTATGAGAGAACTTCATGAGGAATTGTTGACCCGATCAAAATCAGGTAACCCAATTCTAAATTGTAGACCTCAATGGATTGTCATGCCTATAGTCTACTTAATTGATAGATTTGAATCATAAGAATTTTAGCTAAAGTGTCTACCATTTTGCTTGCTTCCCCTGGGCAATGCGTAAGCTGAACTGGGCTAGGTAAAAGCCCTCGGCGAGGATTGCCGAGGTAAAATCAGGCCAGTACGCATTTTGTTGCTGGTAGTAAGCCGCAAACACCAAATGTACCCCTTCGGAGGGATACACATAGGATGCACATGCAGTAGCCTGGTGCACCTAGCCGCTGCCACGTGTCGCGCCTTAAACACATCAATGGCGACTTTTTTCTTGCACATGTTTTTTTGGATTGTTTTGTATTTTGCTTGGTTTTTTAGGTTTCTTAAAAGGTTTTTATTTTTATTTTTTGCTTGCGTGAAGTACACCGTGTGGAGAATAAACACAATTGTGTTGTGCTTCCAAGTGAAGTGCAGCTGTGTTTTTCAAAAGTGAAAAATACAGTTGTGCTTCATTGTGAAGCAGAACTATGATTTCCGAAAAGTGAAATAAAAACATAACGGTGCCCCCCTCCCCCCAAAAAAATGTGAAAACATAGGTGTGCTTTCGGTTTCCCTTTTTTTGGTTTCCGTTTTTTCTTCGCTTTTTGTTTTTTTTCATGTTTTCAATTTTATTCTTGTTTTCTTTTGAAGGAAAAACTTCGTCCAAACTTATTAACATGAGATCTAGTTTCAAAGATATCGACACGGGAAACACAACGGAGAACATGATTCATGATTTGTTGCATGATTCAATAGATAAAATGTTTGGAAAAATGAATCTGCAAAAAAAACACATAACTTCCATATTGTGGCAAGTGTCGCGCAAGCAATGTGCCACTTGTCATCACGGAAGGAGGCGGGGAGTGACCTTTTGCAGGGGATACTCTCTAACTAGTAATTTCATATGAACTGTTGCTAGGAGTAGGAGGACGTGGGCAGTGCTCGATCGCTCATAGTGAGCACTACGTGATGCTCATTTTTTAGGCTATCTCGCAAAACTTTATTAATTCGTCACAGTATCTACAGGGATGAATAAAAGATCACCGGGGTGTCCTAACCAAACATGACGGTCGACCCCTAAACTTAAAGCAAGCTTCATAAAATTACGAGCCTCAAAATTTGAGCTCATAAATTCATGAACGAAAGTACAAATAGTAAAAGAACTACTATAGTCTATGATCTTCATGTGTGATAGCTCCGTAGCCGGTCATTCTACGCTGCTTGATGTCATCCACCACCACATTGTAGTCCGATGCAACATGAATCCTTTGTAAATTGAGATCCACGGCCAGGGCTAGAGCCTCATGAATCACCAGAGCTTCCAATGTAGGTGGATCATTGATGTGTTTAAACACAATTACATAAGCTCCTAAGAAAAACCCATCATGGTCGCGGCAAACGACCATCGCGACGTTGAACCTGTTGTTCCTTGGAGTAGCTGCATCCACTTTATTTTGGATAATGTTACTAGCGATTGTATCCATTGTGTCGCTTTTGCTACCGAGGCGCCTCCCGTATGTCACTATTAGGAAAAAGCTTATACACAAAGACTTATCGGTAGCGCTTGTTAAAACAAAGTGCTACTGCTACGTAACAGTAACGTGGGACGAAGCAGCACGCTACTGCTACCCAAATAGCAGTAGCGCGTCCCTCATAAAATGTGTTGCTACTATTGTTGTGGAACACAATAATTTCAAAGCAACAAGAGAGGAGAGTGTTGTCTACGTACTCTCGTAGACTGAAAGCGGAAGCATTATGACAACGCGGTTGATGTAGTCATACGTCTTCACGATCCGACCGATCCTAGCACCGAAGATACGGCACCTCCGCGATCTGCACACGTTCAGCTCGGTGACGTCTCATGAACTCTAGATCCAGCTGAGGTCGAGGGAGAGTATCGTTAGCATGACGGCGTGATGACGGTGATGATGAAGTTATCGACGCAGGGCTTCGCCTAAGCACTACAACGATATGACGTGGAAATCTGTGGAGGGGGGCACCGCACACGGCTAAACAATCAACTTGTATGTCTATGGGGTGCCCCCTCCCCGTATATAAAGGAGTGGAGGAGGGGAGGGCCGGCCCTCTATGGCGCGCCCAAGGGGGGGGGTCCTACTCCCAGTAGGAGTAGGTTTCCCCCCTTCCCTAGTTGGAGTAGGAGAAGAAGGAAGAGAGAGGGAGAGAAGGAAAGGGGGGCCGGCCCCCCTCCCAATTCGGATTGGGCTTGGGGGGCCACCTTGGCCGCCTCCTCATCTCTTCCATCATGGCCCATTAAGGCCCATTAACTGCCCGGGGGGGGGGGGTCCGGTAACCTCCCCGTACTCCGGAAAAATGCCCGAACCACTCGGAACCTTTCCAGTGTCCAAACATAGCCTTTCAATATATCAATCTTTATGTCTCGACCATTTTGAGACTCCTCGTCATGTCCGTGATCACATCCGGGACTCCGAACAATCTTCGGTACATCAAAACACATAAACTCATAATACCGATCGTCATCGAACGTTAAGCGTGCGGACCCTACGGGTTCAAGAACTATGTAGACATGACCGAGACTCACTCCCGGTCAATAACCAATAGCGG
The DNA here is from genome assembly GCF_018294505.1 of Triticum aestivum. Classification (NCBI taxonomy): domain Eukaryota; kingdom Viridiplantae; phylum Streptophyta; class Magnoliopsida; order Poales; family Poaceae; genus Triticum; species Triticum aestivum. The sequence goes on from NC_057813.1 coordinate 492,561,183, forward strand.
AACCTGGATGCTCATTGTAACATCCCAATTTTCAATTTGGATGTTATACATAGATCATCATATGCATATCATATTTTATTCTTGTATTTTATTGAGATCCTAGAAATCTTAAGCAACTCAAGGACCCAAGGAGAGAGTTCGAGGTTTCACAAATTTCCATATTTGAATTTATTTCAATTTGGAAGAAATGATCAATTTGATTTTATTAATTTTCTCTCCAATTATTTCCAATATTAAAAATATATGCGAGAAGATAATATGACTTCTTCAAATTAAGAGAAATATTGGAGAACGAATTTTAAAATCAAACTATGATTTTATTGGTATTTTATTTGCTATTTTATTTGATGTAGAAAAATATGCATTTTTGAAAATTGCATTTTTAGGCCAGAAAAAAATGCTCACTTTGTTCTAAATATTTTATTTAGACGGTGAAAATTGTTTTGGCATTTTTAGATTTTTTTTATCAGGATTTTTCTTCGTCGGATTTTTTTTTAAAAAAACTTCCCGCCCGACTGGGCCAAAGGCCAGACCAAGCAGGTCGCGGCCGAGTCCGAGCCGGACTCCGCCCCGGGCCGGCCTCCTCCCCAAGCCAAACCATCGCCCTGCCCCCTTAAATAGCGCCCGCCCCACCGCCTCTCACTACCCTGCCACCACCGCCGATGCAAGTCGTGCGCCGCCGCTGCTTTTGCCGCTGCCGCCGATGGTCGCCCGCTAGCGTCGCCGCTCGCCGCCGCCCACGCCGCTGGCGGAGCCGCCCGGTCGCGCCGTTCGCCGCCTCACCGGAATCCCGCCTCGCCGCCGACCCCGATTTTCGTCGTGAACCGGTAAAAAAACCGCCTATTCGTTTCGTTTTTTTTGTTTTTGCTTTAGATCGGTTTTTTTAGGGTTTCTATTTAGCGAACGTTCACTCGAACGTCTCTGCTCGCGAATGTATTCGTTCGTTTGTCTCTGTTAGCGAGTTCGTTCATTAACATTTTTCTTTTTAGTTTATTTTCGGCCAGGGACCTATCCACGATTGTTTTTATTGCGAATTAGCGCCTGATCTTTAAAGTAGCATAACTTTTTACTCGTTTATCAAAATTAGATGAAACCAGCGCCTACATCTTCGTATCATTTTTTTCTTTCCAGTTAATCAACTTGAACATGATTTTGGTACTGTAAAAATTTGAGTTTAGTCCAGATTAGTAAACAATCTTATTTCGTTCGTATTTTGAGTCTCGTTGCTCCATTTGAGTTGAATCTTTTTGCAAATCATAGCTAATCACATGTACCTACTGTTAAGATCTAATTCACATGTTAATATTGCTGTTAGGTTTGACTCTTGTTAGTTTAAGTCATTTGCTTGTTTCATGTTCGATTTGGATCTTTTCTCGGTTTTTCTCGTGTTTCGTTTGAGTGATTGCTTATGTATGATATTGTTTGTCTACGCTAGATTACCCGGAGTGCGAAACTTGTTACTACAAATCTCTAGAGTTTGCAGATCGCGAGCAAGGCAAGTTACACTTTGATCATACTCTTTTATACCCAGTTTTTACTATGCATTAGTATTGCCCCTCAAATATTTGCATGAGTAGGATTGGGAACATGTGGTTTTGGTTGTAGTGCTTGAGGTAGGAACCTAATACCTTTTGATCACCCCGGGAGTATATGTTATTCTTATTATTGCTTAGCCATGCTCGTAGACGGGGATTGGATCGTGATTTACACATGGAAGTTTGAGAGTTATTAGGTGGCAACTTTAATATACATGTGGGTGGATTGGTTGAGGCACCTAGGGAACCCGGTGTTTCCTGTTTTTGGAAATCCCGGAGTACCTGTGTGATTATCCTATGGAATGCCACCCAGGCTCAAAGGGATCATAAGATTATTCATGCTACAAACTTCCGTGTGCAGCCACAAGCCATTATGGGCTCTGGCACAGTTGAGTATGTTGTGTGACCTCTTTTAGTGGTAGGCTAGCTGATGTAGGGGATGTAGGTGGTACTGTCTACCCAGAGTAAAGAGTTAATGCTTCAGAAAGGCTATGTCTCGATCATCCGATCATGGATGCGGTCGAGTCTTGTGGGGAAAAGTGCGCAAACCTCTGCAGAGTGTATAAACTAATCATGGTTAGTCGTGTCCCCAGTTATGGACATCTTGAGTATCTAATACTTGAATCTATTGATATGATCTCATCACGTTACTTTAATTAATTTGATTTGGGTTAAAGATGATACTTTTAATTGGGAGTTGAGTTGGGGTTACCTTCTCAAACAATGGGCAACTTGGAAGTAGTTAAATAAATTTATTCCTTTGTTGTCGGGAAAAACTAGCTTCATGCAAAACCATGAAACTTACAGCCTTCACCAGCCAAATATTGCATGTAGATATAGTTCTTGCATTTCATTACTTTACGGTGTAACTCTGCCAACATATTCAATGTGTTGACCTACACGACTGCAACGTCTCATGTTGCCGACTACTCAAACGACGAATAAGGTTCGATAGGTCGTTGTTTTGCACTCAGCTATGCTGTTGGAGTTGATGGACTCATTTACCTTCGAAGCTTCCGCAGTTATCTAGTTTAGATGGCCTTCAGCCATGATATTTGTGTAATCATACTCATTATGAGGACTCGATGTAATAAGAGTGTGATTGAAACTCTGTTATAATTCCTCGAGTATTGTGCGTGTCAGCATTACCGATCCAGGGATGACACTGATGCAAAGAGACTTGACCGTTTGAGGTCTGGTCGCTACAAGATGGTATCATAGCACACAGTGACTGTAGGACGCGACCACTAGAATAAGCCACAGGATTTCTCTTCTCCGCTCATTTCTAATTCTCCTATATTTCTACTCTATAGATGGCGGATCCCAAGAACAAGTTCACTCAGTCGGATGATGACACCCCTTTCGGACGCCACTTGAAGGAAGTCACTAAGTATTTGAGCATCGGACTACCAAGCTTCACGGGGACGTTCTCTACATCTGTACTAGAAGAGGAGCGCTGGAAGATCAAAGTCTGGGTACCTGGGAGGACCTTTGCGCCAACAACGAAGCCTATCGATTTCTACCTGGATGCACCAAGCTGGAGTATAGGAAAGAGCATGGCCGCACATATCACCTTTGGACGCATATGTGAGGTGTATCACAAGGAGCTGGAGAATACCATTTACCAGATATGTGGCCTCCGAGATGACAAATGGGAGATGATTCATACTAGGAGGGATGGATCAATTGTAGCTTACATTCAAGAGATGGGAGATCATATTCGTCGACAGGAGAATCAACAAATTACCCACATGAAGAAGATCAAGAAACTGGTGAAGAGAAACAACGAGCTGGAGGAGGAACTCAAATCTACACGTGATGGATACGAGGAAGAGATTGATGTACTACTTGAGAAGAATGAAGACCTGAAGAAGAAGCTAGGAATATTCATGGGAGACCCTACGCCAAGGGAGGACAACCACCCAGAAGACTACATCATCATCGACAACACCGACTCCGACCATGATAGTGATGATGATTATGAAGACAAAGTTGGAGTAGATATCATGAAGTCTTCCTCTGATGAAAATTTCTAGATGACCACCATTGTAATTAGTAGTATTCCCTCCAAGTAGTTAGCAACGATCGAGTTTGTAATCATAGGTTAGACCGATTGTGTGATCTTGTGTGCTATTGAATGAGGTGAAATTGATTGTGTTTGTCTCATGAGCATTATGGGTAGTGAATCTCCCTTAGACCTCATTCTATTCTGTTTTCTCACCCCTTCTAACCCATCAGATGCCTCTGAGACGTGACAATGGATTTGCCTTCCCACCGGAGCTGACTCAGTTGATCCAGCAGCAAAATGCCTTGATGCAAATACTAGTTTAGCACCAGAACCAAGGCAACAACAACAACAACAACAACAACATGCTAGAGCCGCTTAGTGTCTGGCTGCTAGAGCTGCCACATACTTTTACGCATGTAAGGAACGCTCTGTGTTTCCGCTAAGGTGATGACGCCACGTGGACCGGGCATCTTGAGTTTAAGGTAGGCGTAATGCGGTACTGCATTGAAGCGAGCGAAGGCCGTTCTTCCAAGCAATGCATGATAACTGCTTCGGAGGGGAGCAATGACGAAGAGTAATTCTTCGCTTCTGAAGTTGCCGGGAGAACCGAATGTCACCTCCAATATGAGGGAGCCCCTGTAGCGGGCCTTAACGCCTGGTATCACCCCTTTAAAGGTGGTGTTACTTTGGCTGATTCTGGATGGGTCTATCCCCATCTTGCGGACAGTGTCCTGATATATTAGATTGAGACTACTGTCGCCGTCCATAAGGACATGAGTAAGATGGTATCCATCGATTATTGGGTCGAGCACCAAGGCAGCCGATCCGCCGTGCCGGATACTAGTCGGGTGGTCCCTGTGATCAAAGGTGATTGGGCAGGCCGACCAGGGGTTGAGTTTGGGGGCAACAAGCTCTACAGCGTATGCGTCTTTGAGCGCGCGTTTGCGCCTTCTCTTTGGTATATGAGTCGCGTAGATCATGTTTACTGTTTTTACTTCTGGTGGTTTTTTTTTCTGTCCCCTAGTGTTCGGCTGGCGAGGCTCATCCTCGTCTTCACTTGGTGTTTCCCTTCCCTTGTGTTCGGCATTTAACCTGCCGGCCTGCTTAAAGACCCAGCATTCTTTGTGAGTGTGGTTCGTAGGTTTTTCGGGGCTGCCATGAATTTGGCACAATCTGTCCAGGACTTTGTTTAGGCCGGTTGGTCCATCTTTGCTGCCTTTAAATGGCTTCTTTCGTTGACTGGGTCGAGAGACACTGAATCCAGTGTTGACCACCATGTTGTCCGGACTTTCTTCCTTGTTTCGATGCTTGTTTTTATTGCGCCGTGGCTTCCCGTTGCCATCCCTAATTTCGGATGTGCCCGGGTCGCTGGTGCCTCTACGGGCCAACCAACTGTCCTCACCCGTGCAGAAGCGGGTCATAAGGCTTGTTAAGGCTGCCATTGTCCTCGGCTTTTCTTGGCCGAGGTGTCTGGCGAGCCACACGTCTTGGATACTGTGCTTGAAGGCCGCTAGGGCTTCGGCATCCGGACAATCGACAATTTGATTCTTCTTAGTGAGGAATCTATTCCAAAGCTTACAGGCAGACTCTCCGGGCTGTTGTATTATGTGACTTAAATCGTCAGCGTCCGGAGGTCGGACATAGGTCCCTTGAAATTTGGCCCTGAAAGCGTCCTCAAGTTCTTCCCAACTTCCGATTGAATTTTTGGGGAGGCTTTTCAACTAGTGCCGAGCTGGCCCCTTCAATTTGAGGGGAAGGTATTTGATGGCGTGGAGGTCGTCCCCACGAGCCATGTGGATATGAAGGATAAAATCCTCAATCCAGACCCCAGGGTCCGTTTGTGGCACCCCGGCTCAGAGAAAACCGGAACGCCTCGTATTCCAGCCCAGAGATCAAGGAGAGGTCTTCTGGAATACGACACTGCTTAGCATAGAACAAACCAGCTCTTTATTACAATCTATTTGGGTACAATGATTACATCAGCATGACGACACTACGCCTGCCACTGTTGCTCTATGCAAGTAGCAGAACAACACGATGCAGCGGAAGAACTCTAGCAGCAGAACAACAACGACGGTGGTGAACTCCACTCCGCAGGGACTCGCTGGAATGCTTATCCTAGCTCGCACGAACGGAAACCACGACAAGCAAGCAATCAAATCCGGCATGACCTGCAAGCTAGCATGACACGCCAGGTCAGTACATTGAATGTACTTGCAAGCTCACAATAAACCAGGAGCATTCAAGGCAAACAACAGCATGGCAATTACAGGTTAAGCAGGGATTATCATGAGATCATCAGAATAACATGGAATGACCAACATAAACATGATACAACTATCACAACATGAGCATATTAATCCGACAATACTAGCATGCAACATGATGACACTATATGCACCACTTATTCTGCTCGGGTTACCTCGTAATCAACATATGCATCACTTACCAACCTCAGACATCACACGATCATCTCAGGATCAAATCAAGCTTGGTATAAACAATACCGTAGTAAATCATTAAATGACCACAAGGAGCTTGATCTTTACCCACGACTCTCATACAACATCACGAATATACAACAACTCGGTATCCTCGATACCATTGTGATCCTTACGGCGATCACCACCCGACCAACACTTGGCATGTGATCCTTACGACGATCATAACCTGACCAATACATGGCATGTGATCCTTACGGTGATCATAACCTGACCAATACATGGCCCGTGATCCTTACAGCAATCACAACCAACTTATCTCATCGTTATTAAACACATTATTCTTATTACTGTTGACTCATGGTGTGACCAACTTTCGACCTGGGCCCTTATCCGCGGGCGCGGCTATCGATAGATTTAATATACACTCTGCAGAGGTTAGTACACTGTACCCACACTACGGAACCCATGGCCTCGCACTCCCATTCGGGTGGACCAACGGCGTTCCGACAAAACCATCCTACTGCCATGACACTCTCCCGGCCACTCCGACTCACTCCCCACTGGGCTAAGTGATAACCCACAAGTGTAGGGGATCACAACAGCTTTCGAGGGTAAAGTATTCAACCCAAATTTATTGATTCAACACAAGGGGAGCCAAAGAATATTCTTGAGTATTATCAGTTGAGTTGTCAATTCAACCACACCTGGATAACTTAATATCTGCAACAAAGTATTTAGTAGCAAAAGTGGTATGATAATAAAGGTAACGGTAGCAAAAGTAAAGATAAATGTTTTGGGGTTTTTGTAGTAGCTGTAACAGTAGCAACATAAAATAAATAAGCGAAGAACAATATATGAAAATCTCGTAGGCAATGGATCAGTGATGGATAATTATGCCGGATGCGATTCCTCATGCAATAGCTATAACATAGGGTGACACAGAACTAGCTCCAGTTCATCAATGTAATGTAGGCATGTATTCCATAAATAGTCATATGTGCTTATGGAAAAGAACTTGCATGACATCTTTTGTCCTACCCTCCCGTTGCAGCGGGGTCCTTACGGAAACTAAGGAATATTAAGGCCTCCTTTTAATAGAGAACCGGAACAAAGCATTAGCACATAGTGAATACATGAACTCCTCAAACTACGGTCATCACCGAGAAGTATCCCGATTATTGTCACTTCGGGGTTGTCGGATCATAACACATAATAGGTGACTATAGAGTTGCAAGATAGGATCAAGAATACACATATATTCATGAAAACATAATAGGTTCAGATCTGAAATCATGGCACTCAGGCCCTAGTGACAAGCATTAAGCATAGCAAAGTCATAGCAACATCAATCTCAGAACATAGTGGATACTAGGGATCAAACCCTAACAAAACTAACTTGATTACATGGTAAATCTCATCCAACCCATCACCGTCCAGCAAGCCTACGATGGAATTACTCACGCACGGCGGTGAGCATCATGAAATTGGTGATGGAGGATGGTTGATGATGACGACGGCAACGAATCCCCCTCTCCGGAGCCTCGAACGGACTCCAGATCAGCCCTCCCGAGAGAGATTAGGGCTTGGTGGCGGCTCCGTGTCGTAAAACATGATGAAACTTTCTCTCTGGGTTTTCTCTCCCCGAACGTGAATATATGGAGTTGGAGTTGACGTCGGTGGAGGTCCAGGGGGCCCATGAGATAGGAGGTCGCGCCCTACAGGAGGGCGCCCCCTGTCTCGTGGACAGCCTGTGGGCCCCCTGGCATTGATTCTTTCGCCAAAAATTCTTATTAATTCCAAAAAGTGCCTCCGTGGATTTCCAGGACATTCCGAGAACTTTTCTTTTCTACACATAAAACAACATCATGGTAGTTCTGCTGAAAACAACGTTAGTCCGGGTTAGTTTCATTCAAATCATGCAAGTTAGAGTCCAAAACAAGGGCAAAAGTGTTTGGAAAAGTAGATACGTTGGAGACGTATCAACTTCCCCAAGCTTAAACCTTTGCTTGTCCTCAAGCAGTTCAGTTGATAAACTGAAAGTGATAAAGAAAAACTTTTACAAACTCTGTTTGCTCTTGTTGTTGTAAACATGAAAAGCCAGCATTCAAGTTTCAGCAAATATTATGAACTAACCATACTCACAATAACACTTAGCTCTCACAATTACTCATATCAATAACATAATCAGCTAGCGAGCCATAATAATAAAACTCGGATGACAACACTTTCTCAAAATAATTATAACATGATATAACAAAATGGTATCTCGCCAGCCCTTTCCGAGACAGCAAAACATAAATGCAGAGAACCTTTAAAGATCAAGGACTGACTAAACATTGTAATTCATGGTAAAAGAGATCCAGTCAAGTCATACCCAATATAAACCAATAATAATGAATGCAAATGACAGTGTGCTCTCCAGCACGTGCTTTTAATAAGAAGGGTGATGACTCAACATAAAAGTAAATAGATAGGCCCTTCGCAGAGGGAAGCAGGGATTTGTAGAGGTGCCAGAGCTCGATTTTAAAATAGAGGTTGAATAACATTTTGAGTGGCATACTTTCGCTGTCAACGCAACAACAATGAGATGGCTGTATCTTCCATACTACATGCATTATAGGCAGTTCCCAAACAGAATGGTAAAGGTTTATACTCCCCCAACCACCAACAAGCATCAATCCATGGCTTGCTCGAAACAACGAGTGCCTCCAACATACAACAGCCCTGGGGGAGTTTTGTTTAATTATTTTGATTTGCTTTGATCTTTTGGATCATGGGACTGGGCATCCCGGTTACCGGCCCTTTCTCGTGAATGAGGAGCAGAGTCCACTCCTCTTGAGAATAACCCACCCAGCATGGAAGATATAGGCAGCCCTAGTTGTAACATGAGTTGCTCGAGCATACAAAATAGAATTTCATTTGAAGGTTTGGAGTTTGGCACATACAAATTTACTTGGAACGGCAGGTAAATACCGCATATAGGAAGGTATAGTGGACTCATATGGAACAACTTTGGGGTTTAAGGAGTTTGGATGCACAAGCAGTATTCCCGCTTAGTACAGGTGAAGGCTAGCAAAAGACTGGGAAGCGACCAACTGAGAGAGCGACAACAGTCGTAAACATGCATTAAAATTAATTTACACCGAGTACAAGCATGAGTAGGATATATTCCACCATGAACATAAATATCGTGAAGGCTATGTTGATTTGATTCAACTACATGCGTGAACATGTGCCAAGTCGAGTCACTCAATTCATTCAAAGGAGGATACCATCCCATTATACCACATCATAATCATTCTAATAGCATGTTGGCACGCAAGGTAAACCATTATAACTCATAGCTAATCAAGCATGGCACAAGCAACTATAATCTCTAGATGTCATTGCAAATATGTTTACTTCATAATAGCTGACCCAGGAACGATGAATCATCATATTTACAAAAGCAAGAGAGGTCGAGTTCATACCAGCTTTTCTCATCCCAATAAGTCCATCATATATCGTCATTATTGCCTTTCACTTGCATGACCGAACGATGTGTATAATAATAATAGTGCACGTGCATTGGACTAAGCTGGAATCTGCAAGCATTCAACTCAAGAGAGAAGACAAGTAATATAGGCTCTAAGTTAAATAAACAATCATGCATATAGGAGCCACTAAGCATTTTCAATATAGTCTTCTCGACCCCCAAGGGAAAGAAAAGAAAAGAAACTATTTACACGGGAAAGCTCCCAACAAGTAAGAAGAAGAACTAGAAATCTTTTTGGGTTTCCATTTTAATTTCTACTACAAGCATGGAAATTAAACTAACTAATTTTTTTGGTTTTTCTTAAGGTTTATCAAACACACAAGAAGAAAACTAGAAAAAGAAATTTAAACTAACATGGATAATACAATGAAAGAGTATGAGCACCGACGACTAGTGTGTGAATATGAATGTAAAGTCGGTGAGAAATACGTACTCCCCCAAGCTTAGGCTTTTGGCCTAAGTTGGCTTAATACCAATGACCGCCTGGCTGATATCCATAAATGAAACTGGGGTTGTACTGAGATGCAGAGGAAACAGCCTCCTGAGCAGCAGCGTGTTGGCGAGCTGCCTCCATTCCCCTCTCATATTCAGTTGCTTCCTCCCTGGTGACAACGTATCTTCCTCTTGCCTGATAATCAAAAAGGTAGGGAGCAGGAAGAGTAATAGGGATGACATTGCGTCTGTCATAGATTAGTCGATAATGGAGGAATTGTTCATTCCTCTCAAGAAAATGATGATCAAACATAGCTTCTTTATCCAAATAAACAGGAGGTACAATCATATCCCCCTCTCGTGAAGCTATATTAAGAAAATTAGCCACACGGGTTGCATAAATTCCTCCAAATAAATCCCCCCTTCTACTATTATTCTGCAACCTACGTGCAACTATTGCCCCCAAGTTATAACCTTTATAACCTGACACAACACTCTTGAGGACACAAAGATCAGGGATACACATGTGACATACTTCGTCCTTACCATTAATGCATCTACCAATAAAGAGAGCAAAGTAATGTATAGCAGGAAAATGAATGCTCCCTATGGTAGCTTGTGCTATGTCCCTAGATTCTCCCACAGTAATACTAGCAAGAAAATCTCTAAATTCAGATTTGCGAGGATCATTGATATTACCCCAATGCGGGAGTTTGCAAGCAGTTGTGAAATCCTCTAAATCCATGGTATAAGATGTATCATAAATATCAAACATGACACTAGGAGAATTACGCGCAGAGATATATTCGAACCTCCACACAAAGGAATCAGTCAATTGATAATATTGAGGACACTTATCTTGTAAGAAGTCCTCCAGCTCGGCATTACGCACATGCACGTCAAACTCCTCCTTGAAGCCTGCTTCGACCATAAAATCATCGGATGGCCACTCACAAGCCCGTACATTTGCGTCCCTCGGCAATTTAACATCTTGCTCACATATAACAATCCTTGGCCCTTTCTTTGCCGAGGAACCTCCTTGGTACATTCTTCTAAGCATATTTCTTTTTCTGAAAATTTCTGAAATTTTAGTAACTTCAAAATAAAAGTGAATAAAACTAAACAAGTTTGATAGCAACTACTCCTACAAGTGCCTAGAGCCTATATCATGCATTGGAATTGCTTGGGACCTCAAATTTTTAACATGCAAGCTCAAGAACATGGTCACCTAAGCAGCAAAAATTTGCAATGAATAAAACACTAGAACAAAAACTAATTGGACCAATGGAGGAGTCACATACCAAGCAACAATCTCCCAAAGCAGTTTTGTGAATGAAGCTTTGAGCTAAGAGATCGAAGATCACAGCAAAACGAGCTAGAACTCATGCTTGAGCTGGATGGGGATTTTTTGGGTAGAAGATGAAGTGTGTGGGTGCTGGCATAAGTGGAGGGGAGCCACCAGGGGCCCACGAGACAGGGGGCGCGCCCTATAGGGGGGCGCCCTCCTCTCTCGTGGCCTGGTGCTTGCCCCTCCTGTAGTGTTTTCAGTGCCTAAAATCCTCAAATATTCCAGAAAAAATCATACTAAATTTGCAGGGCATTTGGAGCACTTTTATTTTCGGACTATTTTTTAATGCATGGATAATTCAGAAAACAGACAGATAATACTATTTTTACTTTATTTATTCTAAATAACAGAAAGTAAAAAGAGGGTACAGAAGGTTGTGCCTTCTAGTTTCATCCATCTCGTGATCATCAAAATGAATCCACTAACAAGGTTGATCAAGTCTTGTTAACAAACTCATTCCGAATAACACGGAACCGGAGAAATTTCAAATAACACTAAGTTACCTCAACAGGGATATGAAAATCCCCAACAATAAGAATATCATACTTTTTCTTGACAGTAGGGAGAGGAAATTCAAAACCTCCAAAAATGATAGTTAGAACTTTTTCAATAGAATTGATACTATGAACTTGAGATTGTTTCCTCGGAAAGTGTACCGTATGCTCATTACCATTAACATGAGAGGTGACATTGCCTTTGTTGCAATCAATAATAGCCCCTGCAATATTCAGAAAAGGTCTACCAAGGATAATAGACATACTATCGTCCTCGGGAATATCAAGAATAACAAAGTCCGTTAAGATAGTGACATTTGCAACCACAACAGGCACATCCTCACAAATGCCGACAGGTATAATAGTTGATTTATCAGCCAATTGCAAAGATATTACAGTAGGTGTCAACTTATTCAATTCAAGTCTACGATATAAAGAGAGAGGCATAATGCTAACACCGGCTCCAAGATCACATAAAGCAGTTCTAACATAATTTCTTTTAATGGAGCATGGTATAGTTGGAACACCCAGATCTCCAAGTTTCTTTGGTATTCCACCCTTAAAAGTGTAATTAGCAAGCATGGTGGAAATTTCAGCTTCCGGTATCTTTCTTTTGTTTGTAATGATATCCTTCATATACTTAGCATAAGGATTTACTTTGAGCATATCAGTTAAGCGCATACGTAAGAAAATAGGTCTAATCATTTCAGCAAAGCGCTCAAAATCCTCATCATCCTTTGTCTTGGATAGTTTAGGAGGAAAGGGCATGGGTTTCTGAACCCATGGTTCTCTTTCTTTACCGTGCTTCCTAGCAACAAAATCTCTCTTATCATAACGTTGATTCTTTGATTGTGGGTTATCAAGATCAACAGCAGGTTCAATCTCTACATCGTTGTTTTTGCTAGGTTGAGCATCAACATGGACATTGTCATTAACATTATCACTAGGTTCATGTTCATCACCTGATTGAGTTTCAGCATCAGAGATAGAAATATCATTGGGATTCTCAGGTGTGTCTACAGTAGGTTCACTAGAAGCATCCAAAGTCATGTCGTCTTTCTTTTTCTTCTTTTTAGAAGAACTAGGTGTCTCTAAATTATTTCTCTGAGAATCTTGCTCGATTCTCTTAGGGTGGCCTTCAGGATACAAAGGTTCCTGAGTCATTCTACCACTTCTAGTAGCCACTCTAACAACAAAGTCATTTTTATTATTTAATTCATCAAGCAAATCATTTTGAGCTTTAAGTACTTGCTCAGCTTGAGTAGCAACCATAGAAGCATATTTGCTAACGCGGTGAAGTTCATCTTTAACTCTAGCCAGATTATCACTTACGCATCCTATCTCAAAAGCATTATTCTTTAACTCTCTACCAACATAAGCATTAAAACTTTCTTGTCTAGCCATAAAGTCGTCAAATTCATCTAAGCATGGGCTATGAAATTTAGTAGAGGGTATTTCAACTTTATCATATCTATAGAGAGAATTTACCTTTACTACCTGTGTTGGGTTATCAAGACAATGTGGTTCTTCAGGCGGTATATTAAGACCATGTATTTCTTCAATAGGAGGTAAATTCTTAACATCTTCAGCTTTAATACCTTTTTCTTTCATTGATTTCTTTGCCTCTTGTGTATCTTCAGGACTGAGAAATAAAACACCTCTCTTCTTCGGAGTGGGTTTAGGAATAGGCTCAGGAGTTGGCTCAATTGGTTCAGGAATTACTTCAGGAACTGGCTCGGGAAGAGTCCAATTATTTTCATTAGTCAACATATTATTCAATAATATTTCAGCTTCGTTGACTGTTCTTTCCCTGAAAACACAACCAACACAACTATCCAAGTAGTCCTTGGAAGCATCGGTTAGTCCATTATAAAAGATATCAAGTATTTCATTTTTCTTAAGAGGATGATCAGGCAAAGCATTGAGTAACCGGAGAAGCCTCCCCCAAGCTTGTGGGTGACTCTCTTCTTTAATTTGCACAAAATTATATATTTCCCGCAAGGCAGCTTGTTTCTTATGAGCAGGGAAATATTTAGCAGAGAAGTAATAAATCATATCCTGGGGACTACGCACACAACCAGGAGCAAGAGAATTATACCAAGTCTTAGCATCACCCTTTAATGAGAACGGAAATATCTTAAGGATATATAAATAGCGAGACTTCTCATCATTAGTAAACAGGGTGGCTATATCATTCAACTTAGTAAGATGTGCCACAACAGTTTCAGATTCAAGGCCATAAAAAGGATCAGATTCAACTAAAGTAATAATCTCAGGATCAACAGAGAATTCATAATCCTTATCAGTAACACAGATAGGTGAAGTAGCAAAAGCAGGATCGGGTTTCATTCTAGCATTAAGAGACTGCTGCTTCCATTTAGCTAATAATTTCTTAAGATCATTTCTATCATTGCAAGCAAAAATTTCCCTAGCAGCTTCTTCATTCATAACATAACCCTTAGGAATAACAGGTAATACGTAATCATTGGGAGAACCTTCATCATCAATATCATCAATAATAGGATCTTCAATATTTTCATTCCCACTAACTCTAGCAAGTTGTTCATCTAGAAGTTCACCTAATGGCAAAGTAGTATCACGCACAGAAGTAGTTTCATCATGCATAGCAGAAGTGGCATCATCAATAACATGCGACATATCAGAATTCATAGCAGTAGTAGGTTTAGGTGTCGCAAGTCTACTAATAATGGAAGGAGAATCTAGTGCAAGGCTAGATGGCAGTTCCTTACCTCCCCTTGTAGTTGAGGGCAAAATAGTAGTTCGGTCGTCATTCAAGTTCTTCATAGTGATCAACAGATATAAATCCCAAGTGACTCGGAGAATAGAGCTATGCTCCCCGGCAACGGCGCCCGAAATTAGTCTTGATAACCCACAAGTGTAGGGGATCGCAACAGCTTTCGAGGGTAAAGTATTCAACCCAAATTTATTGATTCGACACAAGGGGAGCCAAAGAATATTCTTGAGTATTAGCAGTTGAGTTGTCAATTCAACCACACCTAGATAACTTAATATCCGCAACAAAGTATTTAGTAGCAAAAGTGGTATGATAATAAAGGTAACGGTAGCAAAAGTAAAGATAAATGTTTTTGGGTTTTTGTAGTAGTTGTAACAGTAGCAACGGAAAAGTAAATAAGCGAAGAACAATATATGAAAAGCTCGTAGGCAATGGATCAGTGATGGATAATTATGCCGGATGCGATTCCTCATGCAATAGCTATAACATAGGGTGACACAGAACTAGCTCTAGTTCATCAATGTAATGTAGGCATGTATTCCGTAAATAGTCATACGTGCTTATGGAAAAGAACTTGCATGACATCTTTTGTCCTACCCTCCCGTTGCAGCGGGGTCCTTACGGAAACTAAGGGATATTAAGGCCTCCTTTTAATAGAGAATCGGAACAAAGCATTAGCACATAGTGAATACATGAACTCCTCAAACTACGGTCATCACCGAGAAGTATCCCGATTATTGTCACTTCAGGGTTGTCGGATCATAACACATAATAGGTGACTATAGACTTGCAAGATAGGATCAAGAATACACATATATTCATGAAAACATAATAGGTTCAGATCTGAAATCATGGCACTCGGGCCCTAGTGACAAGCATTAAGCATAGCAAAGTCATAGCAACATCAATCTCAGAACATAGTGGATACTAGGGATCAAACCCTAACAAAACTAACTTGATTACATGGTAAATCTCATCCAACCCATCACCGTCCAGCAAGCCTACGATGGAATTACTCATGCACGGCGGTGAGCATCGTGAAATTGGTGATGGAGGATGGTTGATGATGACGACGGCGATGAACCCCCCTCTCTGGAGCCCCGAACGGACTCCAGATCAGCCCTCCCGAGAGAGATTAGGGCTTGGCGGCGGCTCCGTGTCGTAAAACGCGATGAAACTTTCTCTCTGATTTTTTTTCTCCCCGAACGTGAATATATGGAGTTGGAGTTGACGTCGGTGGAGGTCCAGGGGGCCCATGAGATAGGAGGCCGCCCCCTACAGGGGGGCGCCCCCTGTCTCGTGGACAACCTGTGGGCCCCTGGCATTGATTCTTTCACCAAAAATTCTTATTAATTCCAAAAAGTGCCTCCGTGGATTTCCAGGACATTCCGAGAACTTTTCTTTTCTACACATAAAACAACATCATGGTAGTTCTGCTGAAAACAGCGTCAGTCCGAGTTAGTTTCATTCAAATCATGCAAGTTAGAGTCCAAAACAAGGGCAAAAGTGTTTGTAAAAGTAGATACGTTGGAGACGTATCACTAAGTCATGGGTGGCCCCATGTCTACCTCCAGACACAGCGACCACCGTCGTGGCCCGTCCCACACGGGGACACGGACCCAAAAACTCAAATAACTCAACAACGGGCACACAAGGTTATGCCTGCTTACCGGGCCAGGGTACAACACACGCATAACCTTCCCTTGTTGGATGCACCGGCGAGAGGCACGACAATAGACCCAGTTAGGACCGTCCCATACCGGTAAGCGCGGTTGCACTGGTCAGCATCGATTCAGCGGCACCATGACTCAGCCAACAGTTGTTCAAGTTCAATTTAATCCGGTTAAACTTGAATGCAAATATGTTGAGCCATGATAAAATGCATGAACATGATATCAACATAATCATGAGGGTATCACATAACTATCCACCATATCAACAATAAATCATATCCACTAAGCATGTCATACTGACTAGCATGACCATCACCAACATCAACATGTACTACTAGCAAGCATAAACATATGAAAGGAAATATTACTAGCAGGCATAACATGATAACAGAGTACAAAACAACATAGCACAAAAGTGAACATGCAAATCTGAACATCACCGGAACAACGGTAACCATCTTTTCAACAAGCAAACATTTATTAAATATTCAAGTTGAAAACCATGGCTACTGCATGACTATCATGCAAGTGGGTATTGTGGCTTGCCTGGGGATGAAGAAGGCACCGGGGAGAAGTGTTAGAAACTCGCGGAACGAATCGCCGGAAAACGTTCTCTCTCGGAGGGGGCTGATTAAGGGCAAGGGCATAAAGGTCATTTTCACAGTTTCAAACCATAGTGAAAGCATGACCAACAGAACGGGCTCGACAAAACGAAGAAGTGAGCGTTGGTTTCACCTTATTTGGAGTTACGGATAAAAAGATATGGAGGTTTTTCTACCAGGGACCCATCTATAATGAAAGTATTTTCAACCAGGGGCCTGAATAGAAAAAGTGAAAGCGCATTTGACGAAATACGTTTTCACTTAAGTGACGTGGCAAGGCAGGGCCGGGGCTGGTCAACGCCTGAGGGGCCGACAGGTGGGTCCCACCTTATCCACTCCCTTTCTCTCCTCCCTTCTCTTCTTCCTCTCTCCTTTTCCCGCCGCCGCACGCAGAGCACAGGAGAGGCCGCCGATGCCAGCGCTCGCTCCGGCCACTCGGGCCATCTCCGGTGGAGCTTGGACCGCCGGCGTGCTCAGGACGATGAGGCGCACCCGTCCCACCACCACACGAACGCTAGGGAGACTCGGGCAGGGCGGGAACGTGGCCGCGGCAGACGGGGCTTCGGCCGAAGATAGAGGACGAGGCCATGGCGATTCCAGCGACTAACGGAGGGCTGCGGGAGAGGCTATGGTGGCTGGGTGACCTACTGGAGGTGGAAAACAGAGGAGAGAGGCTTCGGTTCGCCGGAATCGGAGTGGACAGGGGCGGCGGCCATGGCGGCGATGGGGACTGTAGAGAGCTCCTAGGGCTCGAGGGGATGGCTGGGCGGGCTCCTGGGGGAGTGGTGAGGCGAGAGGTGAGCTCGGGAGGGCTCGGGGTAGCCATTTATAGGCGGGGCGAGAGGGATGGGCTCGGGTGCCGCCGGGCACGTCCGGCCGAGGCTCTGGCGAGGCCAGCGAGCACGGGAGGGCATGTGATCACGATGAGGAAGGTGCGGACGAGCGACAGTGGTGCACATGGCAGGAGGGGTCGAGGGGAAGCAGAGGAAGAAGCAGAGCGCCATTAAAGAGTTGTCGGCCATAGTGCTCCGGTGGCCGTTCGTCAGTGAGCGTCGGCGAGGAAGCTGCTGGAGGGGGAGAGGGGTCCAGGGGGACGGCAACGAGGAGAGGAATCCACTGGACATGCTCACAAGCGCGAAGCCGACGAGAGGGAGAGGGGGTCCAGCACAAACAGCCACTGGACGCGCTCGTAGCATGCCAAAACGGGGTTCACCACCGGTGCTGGCATGTTCGTGTTGGAAATATGCCCTAGAGGCAATAATAAAAGGATTATTATTATATTTCCTTGTTCATGATAATTGTCTTTTATTCATGCTATAATTGTATTATCCGGAAATTGTGATACACGTGTGAATACATAGACCACAATATGTCCCTAGTGAGCCTCTAGTTGACTAGCTCGTTGATCAACAGATAGTCATGGTTTCCTGACTATGGACATTAGATGTCATTGATAACGGGATCACATCATTATGAGAATGGTGTGATGGACAAGACCCAATCCTAAGCATAGCACAAGATCGTGTAGTTCGTTTGCTAGAGCTTTTCCAATGTCAAGTATCTTTTGCTTAGACCATGAGATCATGTAACTCCCGGATACCGTAGGAGTGCTTTGGGTGTACCAAATGTCACAACATAACTGGGTGACTATAAAGGTGCACTACAGGTATCTCCGAAAGTGTCTATTGGGTTGACACGGATCGAGACTGGGATTTGTCACTCCGTATGACGGAGAGGTATCTCTGGGCCCACTCGGTAATGCATCATCATAATGAGCTCAAAGTGACCAAGTGTCTGGTCATGGGATCATGCATTACGGTACGAGTAAAGTGACTTGCCGGTAACGAGACTGAACAAGGTATTGGGATACCGACGATCGAATCTCGGGCAAGTAAAATACCGATTGACAAAGGGAATTGTATACGGGGTTGCTTGAATCCTCGACATCGTGGTTCATCTGATGAGATCATCGAGGAGCATGTAGGAGCCAACATGGGTATTCAGATCCCGCTGTCGGTTATTAACCGGAGAGCCGTCTTGGTCATGTCTACGTGTCTCCCGAACCCGTAGGGTCTACACACTTAAGGTTCGGTGACGCTAGGGTTGTAGAGATATGAGTATGCAGCAAACCGAAAGTTGTTCGGAGTCCCGGATGAGATCCCGGACGTCACGAGGAGTTCCGGAATGGTCCGGAGGTAAAGATTTATATATAGGAAGTCCAGTTTCAGCCACCAGGAAAGTTTCGGGGGTCACCGGTATTGTACCGGGACCACCGGAAGGGTCCCGGGGGTCCACCGGGTGGGGCCACCTATCCTGGAGGGCCCCATGGGCTGAAGTGGCGTGGGAACCAGACCCTGGTGGGCTGGTGCGCCCCACCCAAGGGACCAAGGCGCCTAGGGTTGGAAACCCTAGGGGGCCATTGCCCCCCCCCCCGAGGGGGCATGCGCCCCCCTGGTTGGAAACCCTAAGGGGGCCGTTGCCCCCGGGGGCCGTTGCCCCCGGGGGACGCCGCCCCCCTCTAGATGGGATCTCCAAGGGGGCATGCGCCCCCTGGCCCCTATATATAGTGGAGGGGAGGGAGGGCAGCCGCACCCTGAAGTCTTGGCGCCTCCCTCTCCCCTGCTACACCTCTCCCTCTCGCAGAAGCTCGGCGAAGCTCTGCCGGAACTCTGCAGCATCGACCACCACGCCGTCGTGCTGCTGGATCTTCATCAACTTCTCCTTCCCCCTTGCTGTATCAAGAAGGAGGAGACGTCACGCTGACTGTATGTGTGTTGAACGCGGAGGTGTCGTCCGTTCGGCGCTAGGATCTCCGGTGATTTGGATCACGACGAGTACGACTCCCTCAACCCCGTTCTCTTGAACGCTTCCGCTCGCGATCTACAAGGGTATGTAGATGCACTCCCCTCTCTCGTTGCTAGATGAACTCATAGATGGATCTTGGTGAACGTAGGAATTTTTTTATTTTATGCAACGTTCCCCAACAGTGGCATCATGAGCTAGGTCTATGCGTAGTTCTCTATTGCACGAGTAGAACACAAATTTGTTGTGGGCGTAGATGTTGTCAACTTTCTTGCCGCTACTAGTCTTATTTTGCTTCAGCGGTATTGTGGGATGAAGCGGCCCGGACCGACCTTACACGTACGCTTATGTGAGACAGGTTCCACCGACTGACATGCACTAGTTGCATAAGGTGGCTAGCGGGTGTCTGTCTCTCCCACTTTAGTTGGAGCGGATTCGATGAAAATGGTCCTTATGAAGGGTAAATAGAAGTTGACAAATCACGTTGTGGCTTTTTCGTACGTAAGAAAACGTTCTTGCTAGAACTCTATTGTAGCCACGTAAAAGATGCAACAACAATTAGAGGACGTCTAACTTGTTTTTGCAGCAATTGCCTTGTGATGTGATATGGCCAAAAGTTGTGATGAATGATGAATGATATATTGTGATGTATGAGATCATGTTCTTGTAATAGGAATCAAGACTTGCATGTCGATGAGTATGACAACCGGCAGGAGCCATAGGAGTTGTCTTAATTATTGCATGACCTGCGTGTCAATGATTTAACGCCATGTAATTACTTTACTTTATTGCTAAACCGTTAGCCATAGTAGTAGAAGTAATAGTTGGCGAGCAACTTCATGGAGACACGATGATGGAGATCATGATGATGGAGATCATGGTGTCATGCCGGTGACGAAGATGATCATGGAGCCCCAAAGATGGAGATCAAAGGAGCTATATGATATTGGCCATATCATGTCACTACTATATAATTGCATGTGATGTTTATTATGTTTATGCATCTTGTTTACTTAGAACGACGGTAGTAAATAAGATGATCCCTCATAATAATTTCAAGAAAGTGTTCCCCGTAACTGTGCACCGTTGCTAAAGTTCGTCGTTTCGAAGCACCACGTGATGATCGGGTGTGATAGATTCCTACGTTCACATACAACGGGTGTAAGACAGTTTTACACGTGCAAAACACTTAGGGTTAACTTGACGAGCCTAGCATGTACAGACATGGCCTCAAAACACAGAGACCGAAAGGTCGAACATGAGTCGTATGGAAGATACGATCAACATGGAGATGTTCACCGATGATGACTAGTCCATCTCACGTGATGATCGGACACGGCCTAGTCGACTCGGATCGTGTAACACTTAGATGACTAGAGGGATGTCTAATCAGTTCATTAAATAATTTGATTAGATGAACTTAATTATCATGAACTTAGTCTAAAATCTTTGCAAAAATGTCTTGTAGATCAAATGGCCAACGCTCATGTCAACATGAACTTCAACGCGTTCCTAGAGAAAACCAAGCTGAAAGATGATGGCAGCAACTATACGGACTGGGTCCGGAACCTGAGGATCATCCTCATAGCTGCCAAGAAAGCATATGTCCTAGAAGGACCGCTAGGTGAAGCGCCCATCCCAGAGAACCAAGACATTATGAACGCTTGGCAGTCACGTGCTGATGATTACTCCCTCGTTCAGTGTGGCATGCTTTACAGCTTAGAACCGGGGCTCCAAAAGCGTTTTGAGCAACACGGAGCATATGAGATGTTCGAGGAGCTGAAAATGGTTTTCCAAGCTCATGCCCGGGTCGAGAGATATGAAGTCTCCGACAAGTTCTATAGTTGCAAGATGGAGGAAAATAGTTCTGTCAGTGAGCACATACTCAAAATGTCTGGGTTGCACAACCGCTTGTCCCAGCTGGACATTAACCTCCCGGACAAGGCGGTCATTGACAGAATCCTTCAGTCGCTCCCACCGAGCTACAAGAGCTTTGTGATGAACTACAATATGCAGGGGATGGTGAAAACTATTCCTGAAGTATTTTCAATGCTGAAGTCGGCAGAGGTAGAAATCAAGAAAGAACATCAAGTGTTGATGGTCACTAAAACCACCAAGTTCAAGAAGGGCAAGGGTAAGAAGAACTTCAAGAAGGACGGCAAGGATGTTGCCGCACCCGGTAAGCCAGTTGCCGGGAAGAAGTCAAAGAATGGACCCAAGCCTGAGACTGAGTGCTTTCATTGCAAAGGGAAGGGTCACTAGATGCGGAACTGCCCCAAATACTTAGCGGACAAGAAGGCCGGCAACACTAAAGGTATATGTGATATACATGTAATTGATGTGTACCTTACCAGTACTCGTAGTAACTCCTGGGTATTTGATACCGGTGCCGTTGCTCATATTTGTAACTCACAGCAGGAGCTGCGGAATAAGCGGAGACTAGCGAAGGATGAGGTGACGATGCGCGTCGGGAATGGTTCCAAGGTCGATGTGATCACCGTCGGCATGCTACCTCTACATTTACCCACGGGAATAGTTTTAAACCTCAATAATTGTTATTTAGTGCCAAGTTTGAGCATGAACATTGTATCTGGATCTCGTTTGATACGAGATGGCTACTCATTTAAATCCGAGAATAATGGTTGTTCTATTTATATGAGAGATATGTTTTATGGTCATGCCCCGATGGTCAATGATTTATTCTTAATGAATCTCGAACGTAATGTTACACATATTCATAGTGTGAATACCAAAAGATGTAAAGTTGATAACGATAGTCCCACATACTTGTGGCACTGCCGCCTTGGTCACATTGGTGTCAAGCGCATGAAGAAGCTCCATGCTGATGGACTTTTAGAGTCTCTCGATTATGAATCATTTGACACATGCGAACCATGCCTCATGGGCAAAATGACCAAGACTCCGTTCTCCGAAACAATGGAGCGAGCAACCAACTTATTGGAAATCATACATACTGATGTGTGTGGTCCAATGAGCATTGAGGCTCGCGGAGGATATCGTTATGTTCTCACTCTCACTGATGACTTGATTAGATATGGGTATGTCTACTTGATGAAACACAAGTTTGAGACCTTTGAAAAGTTCAAGGAATTTCAGAATGAGGTAGAGAATCAACGTGACCGAAAGATAAAATTCTTACGATCAGATCATGGAGGAGAATATTTAAGTCACGAATTTGGTACGCACTTAAGGAAATGTGGAATCGTTTCACAACTCACACCGCCTGGAACACCTCAGCGTAACGGTGTGTCCGAACGTCGTAATCGCACTCTATTGGATATGGTGTGATCTATGATGTCTCTTACCGATTTACCGCTATCATTTTGGGGATACGCTCTAGAGACAGCTACATTCACTTTAAATAGGGCTCCGTCTAAATCCGTTGAGATGACACCGTATGAATTATGGTTTGGGAAGAAACCTAAGCCATCGTTTCTAAAAGTTTGGGGATGCGATGCTTATGTCAAGAAACTTCAACCTGAAAAGCTCGAACCCAAGTCGGAAAAATGCGTCTTCATAGGATACCCTAAGGAAACCATTGGGTATACCTTCTACCTTAGATCCGAAGGCAAGATCTTTGTTGCCAAGAACAGATCCTTTCTGGAAAAGGAGTTTCTCTCGAAAGGAGTAAGTGGGAGGAAAGTAGAACTCGATGAAGTACTACCTCTGGAACTGGAAAGTAGTGCAGGTCAAGAAAATGTTCCTATGGTGCCTGCACCGACTAGAGAGGAAATTAATGATGATGATCAAGGTACTTCGGATCAAGTTGCTACTGAACTTCGTAGGTCCACAAGGACACGTTCTACACTAGAGTGGTATGGCAACCCTGTCCTGGAAATCATGTTGTTAGACAACGGTGAACCTTCAAACTATGAAGAAGCGATGGTGGGCCCAGATTCCAACAAATGGCTTGAAGCCATGCAATCCGAGATAGAATCCATGTATGAAAACAAAGTATGAACTTTGATAGACTTGCCCAATGATCGGCGAGCGATAGAAAACAAATGGATCTTTAAGAAGAAGACGAACGCGGATGGTAATGTTACCATCTATAAAGCTCGACTTGTCGCTAAGGGTTATCGACAAGTTCAAGGGGTTGACTACGATGAGACATTCTCTCCCGTAGCAAAGCTGAAGTCCATCTGAATCATGTTAGCAATTGCTGCATACTATGATTATGAGATATGGCAGATGGACGTCAAGACGGCATTCCTTAACGGACATCTTAAGGAAGAGATGTATATGATGTAGCCGGAAGGTTTTGTCGATCCTAAGAATGCTAACAAAGTATGCAAGCTCCAGCGATCCATTTATGGGCTGGTGCAAGCATCTCGGAGTTATAACATTCGCTTTGATGAGATGATCAAAGCATTTGGGTTTATGTAGACTTATGGAGAAGCCTGCGTTTACAAGAAAGTGAGTGGGAGCTCTGTAGCATTTCTCATATTATATGTAGATGACATACTTTTGATGGGTGTTAGACTATGTATAGCTTCTGTATTTGTGTACCTATATTTGTACCTATTTTAACACACCCATTATATATATGAGATAAGCCACCCCTAGAGGGTTGAGCTGGTTCCCAAATCATTGTCTTACATGGTAACAGACCTAATTACGATCCACGCTTCCGCAAAACCCTAACCCCGCCGCCGCCCCCTCCATCACGCCGCCGCCGCCACCAGATCGCGCCGCCGCCGCCATGTCGGGTGCCGCCGCCTCCAGCTCCTCCTCTCCGGGTTTCTCCCGGCCTCGCTCGCCGCCCTCCTCTCGCTCCCGCTTGACTCGGCCACGATGCGGCCGCCGCAGCTCGGGACCAGGAGCGTTGGCTCGTTTTTCTCCAACAACTCTCCGGCTCCTCCATCGCCGGGGCTTGCGCTGACGGTTCATCCGTCGAGCGCCTCTTCATCCGCCTTGTCGTCCGGCGTCATCGCGCCTCTGGCTTTCGCGCCCGAGGCCACCTCGTCGGCTGTCACGGCGGGCCTCATGCCATTCGCGCCCCAGGCGGGATTCACCCCGACAGCGCCGATTGCCTCCCTCTATGGGCCATACTCGCCGCCGCCGCCCGCGGGTTCCAATCCCGTGGTCCCGCCCGCGCCGCCCGCCCCTGCCCCCATGGCGTCCGCGCCTCCGGCAGGTGCCTCCAATTGTTGCCTCCACCGTTCCACTTCGGCAACCTCATCACCGTCAAGCTCTCGTCCGACAATTATATCTTCTGGCGTGCGCAGGTTCTTCTGCTCCTTGGGAGCCACTACTTGCTTGGCTACGTCGACGACACTTTTCCTTGCCCTCCTGCGCTAGTGGACAGCGTGAATGACCCGGTTTACAACCTGGCACACCATGTCTGGACGGGGCAGGACCAGGCGAACCTCTCCTCCATCCAGAGTTCGCTCACTCCGGCGGTTGCTGGACTCGTCGTCTTCGCGAAGACCTCCCATGAGGCTTGGACCATCCTGGAGCGCTCCTTTGCGTCCCAGTCGCAAGCCCGGGTCAGTGCTCTTCGTCGCGAGCTTGGTGCCTGTGAGAAGCTTGATTCCACGGCAACAGAGTTCTACAACAAGGTCAAGGCTCTTGCTGACACATTGGCATCCATTGGACAACCGCTTAATGATTTTGAGTTCAACTCCTTCATTGTCAACGGCCTCGACGAAGAGTATGATGGCTTAGTTGAGATCGTCAATGAGCGCGGCAACACGACCCCCATGATGGCGCACGAGCTCTACTCTCGGCTTCTTCTTACTGAGCAGCGCGTTGAGGCGCGCCGTGCCAACCGCAGTCGCGGCTCCTCCTCCGCCAACGCGGCCTACCGAGGTGGTCGCCCCTCCAGTGGCGCCCCGTCCTCCGCCTCGGGCAAGGGGCCCGCGCCGCTTCCTCCGGCCTCGTCCACCCCCACTCTGACGCTACCAGGTGATGGGGGTCGGCGGGTCTGCCAGCTTTGTGGTCTTGACGGACATTGGGCCTCCAAGTGTCATCGTCGTTTTCAGAAGAGTTTCCTTGGTCTCGGCAATGACGGCAAGGATACGCGCAACACTGCGCGTCAGGTGGCTATGGCTGATCGCCCGGCACCGCAGAAGCCTCAGGGCCATACTCAGTCCTACTCCGTTGATCCGCACTGGTACATGGATTCTGGTGCGACGGAGCATCTGACGAATGAGATGGGGAAGCTTCATCCTCGCGAGCCCTATCATGGTTCCGATAAGATCCACACCGCCAACGGAGCAGGTATGCACATCTCCCATATTGGTCAAGCATCTCTTCTCACTAGTCATGCCACTAGGAGGCTTTAGCTTCGTGATGTTCTTAGAGTACCATCTGTGACGCGTAATCTCCTTTCCGTTCCTAAACTCACTTATGACAATAATGTGTTTTGTGAATTTCACCCGTTTGATCTTTTTATTAAGGATCGGGACACGAGGGCCGTTCTGCTTAGTGGGCGTCTCTACCAGGGCCTTTACCGTCTGGAGCATCCTGGAGTCTCTCGGGTTTTCAGTGGAGTTCACGTCTCGTCGTCACAGTGGCATGCTCGTCTTGGTCATCCTGCCACACCTATCGTTCATCATGTTTTGCGTTGTCATGAGCTTCCTAGTGTCTCTAGCAATAATGATGTAGCAGTGTGTGATGCTTGTCAGCAGGGGAAGAGTCATCAACTTCCCTTTTCGGAGTCTAGCCGTGAGGTGAAACATCCTTTAGAACTTGTTTTTTCGGATGTATGGGGCCCTGCCCAAACTTCTGTCAGTGGTCATAACTATTATATTAGTTTTGTGGATGCTTACAGTCGTTTTACTTGGCTCTATCTTATTAAGTGTAAATCTGATGCGTTTGATATCGTCGTTCAGTTTCAAAAACATTTGAACGTCTTCTCAAGCATAAAATTGTTCATGTTCAGTCGGACTGGGGTGGCGAGTATCGCAACCTCAACTCCTTCTTCCAGTCGCTTGGGATCGCTCATCGTTTAGCATGTCCACATACTCATCAGCAGAATGGTTCCGTCGAGCGTAAGCATCGTCATATTGTTGAGACTGGTCTCACTCTTTTGGCCCATGCATCGGTTCCTTTCCGGTTTTGGAGTGATGCTTTTACCACTGCTTGTTTTCTTATCAACCGTACTCCCACACGTGTTCTCAACATGAAGACTCCCCTTGAACTTCTCCTTAATGAACAACCCGGTTATACTTTCTTTAAAGTTTTTGGGTGTGCTTGCTGGCCGCATCTTCGCCCTTATAATAAACGCAAGCTGGAATTTAGGTCCAAAAAGTGTGTCTTTCTTGGCTATAGTTCCCTTCATAAAGGTTACAAATGTCTTCATGTTCCCACTAATCGTGTTTACATCTCTCGGGATGTGGTGTTTGATGAGCATGTCTTTCCGTTTGCCAATCTACCTGTGTCCACAGATGCTCCTCCGTCCATGCATTCATCCTCTCTTGCCTCTGACCAATTTGATGATGTTGCATACTCTCCTGTGTTATTGCCTAACCATGGTGCAGGAACCGGACGTGGGGCTCGCTTGGAGCTTTTGGAGGACTCCCCATCATCATCGCCGCCGCCCTCTGCTGTGCACGTCGATCACGCAGCGACGTTGCATGGCCTCGATCCGTGTGCCCATGCACGCTCGGTGGATGCATCTGAGGCCTCGGCCTCATCCTCTGATCGGCCTCGGGCGCCTGCGTCTTCCGCGGCTCGGCCCGCTACGCCGGCCTCGCCCGTGTCTCCAGCGGATCAGCCCGCTCCGCCGGCCTCGCCCGCGTCGTCAGCGGATCGGCCCGCTACGCCGGCCTCGCCTGCAGCTCGGCCCACTACGCCGAACTCGCCCATGGCTCGGTCCGCTCCACCGGCCTCGCCTGTGACTCTGCTGGATAGTCCACTGGCGGGTTCTGGATCCACTAAGCCGGCTGTCACGACGGAGGACCTGGTTCCATCGTATGCCTCTTCGTTGCCCAGCCCTTCGCCGCTGCTTCTTCGACCTTGACGGCTCATGTGTTACGTCCACATACACGCAGTCGCAGTGGCATTTTTTGACCAAAGGAGCGTACGGATGGTACTGTTGCTTGGTTGGCAGCATGTCTGGCTGCTGCTGTTGCGGATCCATCTTCTGAGCCCCGCTCATATCAAGCCGCCATGCGTGTTCCTCATTGGCGAGAGGCTATGGAGCAGGAGTATCATGCTCTTCTTCGCAACGAGACATGGACTCTTGTTCCTCCCCCACCACGGGTTAATGTTATTGACTGCAAGTGGGTGTTCAAAGTTAAGAAGCATTCGGATGGATCTATTGAGCGTTATAAAGCACACCTTGTCGCCAGAGGATTTTGGCAGCGCTATGGTCTTGATTACGAGGACACCTTCAGTCCCGTTGTCAAGCCTACCACCATTCGGCTTCTTCTTTCTCTTGACGTCACTTGCGGTTGGTCTCTTCATCAACTTGATGTGCAGAATGCCTTTCTTCATGGGTTCTTGGAGGAAGAGGTTTATATGCGACATCCACCTGGTTTCTCTGATCCTGATCGTCCTGATCACATCTGCCGTCTCACCAAAGCGCTCTATGGCCTGAAGCAAGCTCCTCGGGCCTGGCATGCTCGTCTTGCCTCAGCTCTTCGTGCTCATGGGTTTGTGTCATCCAATGCTGACTCCTCATTATTTCTTCTACAGAAGCCAGAGGTCACTATGTATCTTTTGGTCTATGTGGATGATATTATTCTTGTCAGTTCCTCTCGGTATGCTGCTGATGCTCTTGTTCGCTCTCTTGGTGCTGCTTTTGCCGTCAAAGATCTTGGGAAGCTTCACTACTTTCTTGGGGTTGAGGTTACCTCTCGTGCTGATGGTCTTGTTATGACACAAAAGAAGTACTCATTGGATTTGTTGCAGCGAGCTGGGATGCTTAAGTGCAAACCGACTACCACACCTATGTCATCTACCGAGAAGCTCACTGCTGTTGATGGTGCGCTTCTGTCTTCTGCAGATGCTACAGAGTACAGGAGTATTGTTGGTGGGCTTCAGTACTTGACGATTACGCGGCCAGATATTTCTTATGCTGTCAACAGGGTTTGTCAGTATCTTCAGGCTCCCCGTGACACTCATTGGGCGGTTGTTAAGTGCATCCTGCGTTATGTCCAATTCACAGTGTCTTTTGGGATGCATATTCGGCCGTCTTCCTCTCGGGTTCTTTCGGCCTACTCTGATGCGGACTGGGCTGGCAGCCCGGATGACAGGCGATCCATGGGGGGCTATGCTGTGTTCTTTGGCTCTAACTTGATCGCCTGGAGTGCTCAGAAACAGGCTACTGTATCACGTAGTAGTACTGAAGCTGAGTATAAGGCTGTGGCTAATGCTACTGCAGAGATTATTTGGGTGCAGTCTTTGCTTCAGGAGTTGGGTATGTCTCAACCGCAGCCTCCTATCCTTTGGTGTGACAACATCGATGCTACATACCTTTCTGCTAATCCGGTATTTCATGCCCGAATGAAACACATTGAAGTGGACTATCACTTTGTACGGGAACGTGTGTCACAGAAGCAACTTCAGATCAAGTTAATCTCTTCAAAAGATCAACTTGCAGACATCTTCACTAAGCCTTTGCCTTTACCACAGTTCGAGGCTTGTAGGCGCAATCTTACCCTTCTCAGTTCTTAGGAAGTGGCTAAGATTGAGGGAGGGTGTTAGACTATGTATAGCTTCTGTATTTGTGTACGTATATTTGTACCTATTGTAACACACCCTTTATATATGAGATAAGCCACCCCTAGAGGGTTGAGCTGGTTCCCCCAAATCATTGTCTTACAATGGGCAATGATATAGAACTTTTGGATAGCATTAAGGCCTACTTGAATAAGTGTTTTTCAATGAAGGACCTTGGAGAAGCTGCTTACATATTAGGCATCAAGATCTATAGGGATAGATCGAGACGCCTCATAGGTCTTCCGCAAAGCACATACCTTGATAAGATATTGAAGAAGTTCAATATGGATCAGTCCAAGAAAGGGTTCTTGCCTGTGTTGCAAGGTGTGAGATTGAGCTCAGCTCAATGCCCGACCACGGCAGAAGATAAAGAAGAGATGAGTGTCATCCCCTATGCCTCAGCCATAGGATCTATTATGTATGCCATGCTGTGTACCAGACCTGATGTAAACCTTGCCTTAAGTTTGGTAGGAAGGTACCAAAGTAATCCCGGCAAGGAACACTGGACAGCGGTCAAGAATATCCTGAAGTACCTGAAAAGGACAAAGGACATGTTTCTCGTTTATGGAGGTGACGAAGAGCTCGTCGTAAAGGGTTTCGTCAACGCTAGCTTCGACACAGATCTGGATGACTCTAAGTCACAAACCAGATACGTGTATATGTTGAATCGTGGAGCAGTAAGCTGGTGCAGTTGCAAGCAGAGCGTCGTGGCGGGATCTACATGTGAAGCGGAGTACATGGCAGCCTCGGAGGCAGCACATGAAGCAATATGGATGAAGGAGTTCATCACCGACCTAGGAGTCATACCCAATGCGTCGGGGCCGATCACTCTCTTCTATGACAACACTGGAGCTATTGCCCTTGCCAAGGAGCCCAGGTTTCACAAGAAGACCAGGCACATCAAGCGTCGTTTCAACTCCATCCGTGAAAATGTTCAAGATGGAGACATAGATATTTGCAAAGTACATACGGATCTGAATGTCGCAGATCCATTGACTAAACCTCTTCCGCGAGCAAAACATGATCAACACCAGAACTCTATGGGTGTTCGATTCATCACAATGTAACTAGATCATTGACTCTAGTGCAAGTGGGAGACTGTTGGAAATATGCCCTAGAGGCAATAATAAAAGGATTATTATTATATTTCCTTGTTCATGATAATTGTCTTTTATTCATGCTATAATTGTATTATCCGGAAATCGTAATACACGTGTGAATACATAGACCACAATATGTCCCGAGTGAGCCTCTAGTTGACTAGCTCATTGATCAACAGATAGTCATGGTTTCCTGACTATGGACATTAGATGTCATTGATAACGGGATCACATCATTAGGAGAATGATGTGATGGACAAGACCCAATCCTAAGCATAGCACAAGATCGTGTAGTTCGTTTGCTAGAGCTTTTCCAATGTCAAGTATCTTTTCCTTAGACCATGAGATCATGTAACTCCCGGATACCGTAGGAGTGCTTTGGGTGTACCAAACGTCACAACATAACTGGGTGACGATAAAGGTGCACTATAGGTATCTCCAAAAGTGTCTGTTGGGTTGACACGGATCGAGACTGGGATTTGTCACTCCATATGACGGAGAGGTATCTCTGGGCCCACTCGGTAATGCATCATCATAATGAGCTCAAAGTGACCAAGTGTCTGGTCACGGGATCATGCATTACGGTACGAGTAAAGTGACTTGCCGGTAACGAGATTGAACGAGGTATTGGGATACCGACGATCGAATCTCGGGCAAGTAAAATACCGATTGACAAAGGGAATTGTATACGAGGTTGCTTGAATCCTCGACATCGTGGTTCATCCGATGAGATCATCGAGGAGCATGTAGGAGCCAACATGGGTATTCAGATCCCGCTGTTGGTTATTGA
Source organism: Triticum aestivum (assembly GCF_018294505.1). Lineage (NCBI taxonomy): Eukaryota > Viridiplantae > Streptophyta > Magnoliopsida > Poales > Poaceae > Triticum > Triticum aestivum. Next base: position 492,592,391 of record NC_057813.1, read on the forward strand.
CCGGAGAGCCGTCTTGGTCATGTCTACGTGTCTCCCGAACCCGTAGGGTCTACACACTTAAGGTTCGGTGATGCTAGGGTTGTAGAGATATGAGTATGCAGCAAACCGAAAGTTGTTCGGAGTCCCGAATGAGATCCCGGACGTCACGAGGAGTTCCGGAATGGTCCGGAGGTAAAGATTTATATATAGGAAGTCCAGTTTCGGCCACCGGGAAAGTTTTGGGGGTCACCGGTATTGTACCGGGACCACCAGAATGGTCCCGGGGGTCCACCGGGTGGGGCCACCTATCCCGGAGGGCCCCATGGGCTGAAGTAGCGTGGGAACCAGACCCTGGTGGGCTGGTGCACTCCACCCAAGGGCCCAAGGCGCCTAGGGTTGGAAACCCTAGGGGGCCGTTGCCCCCCCCCCCGAGGGGGCATGCCCCCCTGGGTTGGAAACCCTAAGGGGGCCGTTGCCCCCGGGGGCCGCCGCCCCCCTCTAGATGGGATCTCCAAGGGGGCATGCGCCCCCTGGCCCCTATATATAGTGGAGGGGAGGGAGGGCAGCCGCACCCTGAAGTCTTGGCGCCTCCCTCTCCCTTGCTACACCTCTCCCTCTCGCAGAAGCTCGGCTAAGCTCTACCGGAACTCTGATGCATCCACCACCACGCCGTCGTGCTGCTGGATCTTCATCAACCTCTCCTTCCCCCTTGCTGGATCAAGAAGGAGGAGACGTCACGCTGACCGTACTTGTGTTGAACGGGGAGGTGCCGTTCGTTCGGCGCTAGGATCTCCGGTGATTTGGATCACGACGAGTACGACTCCCTCAACCCCGTTCTCTTGAACGCTTCCGCTCGCGATCTACAAGGGTATGTAGATGCATTCCCCTCTCTCGTTGCTAGATGAACTCATAGATGGATCTTGGTGAACATAGGAATTTTTTTATTTTATGCAATGTTCCCCAACAGTTCATGAGGCAAACAACTGGCAAATAATGTCTAGGGGTTAGTCCTTCCTGGGTAGGTTTCATCTATGGAGGTAACTCGGTTAAACAGTCTTTGGGTAAATAGTTAGTGAGCTTTGAAGTTTACTGCAGTAAACTTTACCAGCTCAATGTAATCAACAGGGAGAAGCTAGGTGTCAAGAGTTATGTCTGGGGTGTTTAGCTATGGAGGGACTATACTCCTGGAGGTTTGGAGGGGAAATGGACCAAGAATGATCATAGTTGCTTTGCAACTGCCAAAATGGTCCAGAAATGAAGATTATGATGGTGCACTCAAATGGAGTGTCTACTTGAGCTCAGATTAAGCAAGGCTTAGTCATTTGGACATATGAAGATGCTGTAAAAAGCTCAAGCCAAATGGACAAGCCAAAATGGCACTTGCTTCACAAACATCATTTCTGTCCAAAAACTTGGAATAATTATGGTGGTCAAATGGATCAATGAAATGATGCCAAAATGGGTGGAGATATGTTTTATGGGTATAAGAATGATCTGGTAATTTATCAGGATTTTTGAAGCAATATAAAATACACTTGCTTCACAACCTGAAAATATTGCCAGAAACAAAGATTTGCTCCTGTTCTCACATAGATAATTTGATGGGGCTGCAAATGGGTGGAGGGGATTAATATGAGCACATTAATAAGTGTGCAAAAGTTCATCTTATTTGGATACTCCTAGCTAGTACTTCCTTCACAAAGCTTTCTGTTTGACAGAAACTTTGAAAATTCATCGAGGAAGATTGGCTAGGCAAATAAATTTGAACTTGCGCATGGAGCAATTATTTGGACATATAAACATGCCCAAAAAGGTTGGGAGTCAATAGGAGAAATATAAATGACACTTCCTTCACAAAGTGCCATTCAGGGCAGAATAGAAAAATGAATATTGGGGAATTATTTTTGAACATGGCTATGAGAAGTTTTGCCATATTTGATCAAGATATGACCCAAAAAATTTATGAGAATTATTTGGGAATCTTAGGAGTGATGGAAATATAGGTTGCTTCACAACCTAGGGCAATTGGAGTTATTCCTTTAATAGAAAAGGAATATTCCCAATAAAAAGAATATTGGGATTTGGTCCAAGGTGGAAATGACAGGGTCTAGGGAAGGATTTGGGAATGACAAGCCACTCTGGAAGCAAAGAAGAGGTCATCTTCTTCAGTTTCCAGACCACAAAGCCACGGAAAAAGAAAACTCAGGAAAAAAACCTCGGAAAAACAAAAGAAAAAGAAAGGGCCAAAAATCAGGCTGTCACACCGTCGTTCCGTCATATGCCTCTATGTTCACGGGTTTGAATCCTTGTGGAAATTCGTGATCTAGTACCTCTTCGGTGAAGCACAGAGGGTGTTTAGCCCCTCTATATCTGGACACGTTGTGGCATGCTGTCAGCTGTTGTTGTGTCCAGTGTTGATTCCGAACTGGTATGCGATCAGTCTGATCATTTTGGTGACCATAATCCTGCGCCAGAGCCTATCCTCTAGATCCATAGATGGACCTGGTTGCGCCGGCCTTTTTGTCCAGGAGCTCACGTAAATCGTGTGCGGCGTCAGTAGCTGCTCTATCATGGTCATGAAGTGGTTGGTCCGGCCTATTGGCCGTATTGTTCTTCGACAGAATGGCCTCATCGTTGAATTCTGGCAGCAGCTTGCGCTTTGGGTAGCTCTTTGTGTGGCGATCATCACCGTATTTTTCTTCAGTGTCTAGCACTTTATTCCATTTGCGGTTGAGCGTTTCCTGCGCGGCTGTAAGCCTTTGCTTCTGCTTCTTTAGGCTTCTCACAGTAGCCATAAGACTTCTGTAGAGGTTATCTCGTTCCAAGCGTTTTTCCGGGTTGATGAATGCATCATCATCCGGACTATACTCTTCTCCGGAGGCAGGTTGATGAGTTCGGCCCTCAGGATCACCGTGATCGGGCGTCTGCTCCGAGCTGTGTTCGCTGTGACCTGGCTCGTCCTGCTCCATCGCTGGGTCCATATGGTCGTTGTTGCCTTCGGAGTTGACTGGGGTGTCTATTTTTCTAGCGCTATTATCGCTATTTTTACTATGGCTGGACTTAGAGCGGCGTCTGCGCCGTTGTTTTGGCTTTTGTCCGGGGGTTTTATCCTCTGTTGTGTCCTTTTTGTCGCCATTGTCCTCCTTAGGCGTGTCCACCATGTATATATCATATGATGAGGTGGCAGTCCAGCGCCCCATGGGCGGTGGTTCCAAATCGTCCCCTACACCGACGTCCATACCATCGGTGTCGTCGAAGTCGAAGTCAAGCATGTCTGTTACGTCATCGACAATGGCTATTAAGTGGGTGGTGGGTGGGCGGAGATTTTCTTCATCGTCTGAATCCCCCTCGAGCCGGACATAGTTCGGCCAAGAGTCCTCTGTCAAAGAGAGAGACCTTAATGAGTTTAGCACGTCGCTAAAGGGCGGGTGCTGAAAGATATCCACAGCGGTGAACTCCATTACTGGAGCCCAATTGGATTCGATGGGCCCGGGCGCGTACGGTCTGGAACCTACAGCCGGACACAAGTCCGAGGGTCCGGTGACACAGACTTCCTTGGAGGTGGAGTCTGTGTTTGGCTCTACCGCTGATGAGTATGCGGCATCCGGGGCGGGGTCCATCCACCCGACCTCGGACGACGCGATCTGCCCCGGATTTAGGTCCGGAGCTACTACAGGTGCGATATCCCAAATATTGTCTGACAGCAGATCTAAGCCGTGCTCGTCGTGACTATTTGGCGCTCCTGGCATAGGCCTGAATCCGTCGAAGATTAAGTCTCCACGGATATCGGCCGTGTAGTTCAAGTTTCCGAACCTGACCTGATGGCCAGGGGTGTAGCTGTCGATCTGCTCCAGATGGCCAAGCGAATTGGCCCGCAGTGCGAAGCCACCGAACACGAAGATCTGTCCGGGGAGAAAAGTCTCACCCTGGACCGCATTGTTGTTGATGTTTAAAGGGGCCATCGAGCCTTGCTGCGACGACATAGAGGAACTCTCAATGAAAGCACCAATGTTGGTGTCAAAACCGGCGGATCTCGGGTAGGGGGTCTTGAACTGTGCGTCTAAGGCTAATGGTAACAGGAGGCAGGGGGCATGATGTTTTACCCAGGTTCGGGCCATCTCGATGGAGGTAATACCCTACTTCCTGCTTGATTGATCTTGATGATATGAGTATTACAAGAGTTGATCTACCACGAGATCGTAGAGGCTAAACCCTAGAAGCTAGCCTATGATTATGATCGTTGTCGCCCTATGGACTAAACCCTCCGGTTTATATAGACACCGGAGGAGGCTAGGGTTACACAGAGTCGGTTACAAAGAAGGAGATCTAACATCCGGATCGCCAAGCTTGTCTTCCACGCAAAGGAGATTCCCATCCGGACACGAGACGAAGTCTTGAGTCTTGTATCTTCACGGTCCAATAGTCCGGCCAAAGTATATAGTCCGGCTGTCCGGATACCCCCTAATCCAGGACTACCTAACTGACCACTGCAGGATGCACAGATGCGGAGAGAGTGCTCTTTAGCGCACATCAGCTTGATGGACCCGAAGCATCATGGTGGGAGAATTTCATAGCCACTTACTCCATTGACACTGTTACATGGGATCAGTTTCAGCAGGCTTTCTGCACTGCCCATGTTTCAGCAGGATCTATGAGCATGAAGAAGTGTGAGTTTTGCAACTTGCGCCAAGGAGGATGTACAGTAGGCCAGTATGTGGATGAGTTTAGCAAGTTAGCACGCTATGCCCCTGATGACGTAGCTACAGATGCCGCTAAGCAGGAGAAGTTTCTGGAAGGACCGAATGATGAGCTGAGCATGCAGTTGATGGTGGCAACATTCAACAACTAACAGGAGTTGGTAGACAGGGCTCTTATGATTGAAGGCAAGCAGCAATAAATTGATAATCGCAAGAGGAAGTAAGGACAGGGAAGGTACACTTCAGGAGCTCAGCAGAAGCCCCGCTATTCCCCGTATTCGGGAGGACATAACTAAAGGAAATATGCCCTAGAGGCAATAATAAAGTTATTATTTATTTCCTTATTTCATGATAAATGTTTATTATTCATGCTAGAATTGTATTAACCGGAAATATAATACATGTGTGAATACATAAACAAACATAGTGTCACTAGTATGCCTCTACTTGACTAGCTCGTTAATCAAAGATAGTTAAGTTTCCTAACCATAGACATGAGTTGTCATTTGATTAACGGGATCACATCATTAGAATGTGATTGACATGACCCATTCCGTTAGCTTAGCACTTGATCGTTTAGTATATTGCTATTGCTTTCTTCATGACTATACATGTTCCTGTAACTATGAGATTATGCAACTCCCGTTTATCGGAGGAACACTTTGGGTGCTACCAAACGTCACAACGTAACTGGGTGATTATAAAGGAGTACTACAGGTGTCTCCGAAGGTACATGTTGGGTTGGCGTATTTCGAGATTAGGTTTTGTCACTCCGATTGTCGGAGAGGTATCTCTGGGCCCTCTCGGTAATGCACATCACTATAAGCCTTGCAAGCAATGTAGCTAATGAGTTAGTTACGGAATGATGCATTACGTAACGAGTAAAGAGACTTGCCGGTAACGAGATTGAACTAGGTATTGGATACCGACGATCAAATCTCGGGTAAGTAACATACCGATGACAAAGGGAACAACGTATGTTGTTATGCGGTTTGACCGATAAAGATCTTCGTAGAATATGTGGGAGCCAATATGGGCATCCAGGTCCAGCTATTGGTTATTGACCAGAAACGTGTCTCGGTCATGTCTACATAGTTCTCGAACCCGTAGGGTCCGCACGCTTAACGTTTCGTTGACGATATAATATTATATGAGTTATGCATGTTGGTAACCGAATGTTGTTTGGAGTCCCGGATGAGATCATGGACATGACGAGGAACTCCGGAATGGTCCGGAGATAAAGTTTGATATATGGGATAATAGTGTTTGATCTCCGGAAGGGTTCCGGAATTCACCGGAAGGGGTTCAGATGTTTCCCGAAATGTTTGGGTACGAGAACACGTTATTTGGGCCAAAGGGGAAAGCCCACAAGGTTTTTGGAAAGCGTAAAAGAAAGTTTTGCGGAGTCCAGGGGCCAGACGCCAGGGTCTCTGGCGTCTGGGTCCAGACACCGGGAACCCTGGCGTCTGGGTCTGGAGTCCGAGAAGGACTCTTGCCTTTCGGGTGAAACCGACTTTGTGGAGGCTTTTACTCCAAGTTTCGACCCCAAGGCTCAACATATAAATAGAGGGGCAGGGCTAGCACCAAAGACACATCAAGAAACACCAAGCCATGTGCCGGCAACCCCGTCCCCTCTAGTTTATCCTCCGTCATAGTTTCCGTAGTGCTTAGGCGAAGCCCTGCGGAGATTGTTCTTCACCAACACCGTCACCACGCCATCGTGCTGCCGGAACTCATCTACTACTTCGCCCGTCTTGCTGGATCGAGAAGGCGAGGACGTCATCGAGATGAACGTGTGCAGAACTCAGAGGTGCCGTGCGTTCGGTACTTGGATCGGTTGGATCGTGAAGACGTACGACTACATCAACCGCATTGATAAACGCTTCCGCTTAGCGATCTTCAAGGGTATGAAGATACACTCCCCCTCTCGTTGCTATGCATCACCATGATCTTGCGTGTGCGTAGGATTTTTTTTGAAATTACTACGTTCCCCAACAGTGGCATCCGAGCCCAGGTTTTATGCATTGATGTTATATGCACGAGTAGAACACAAGTGAGTTATGGGCGATACAAGTCATACTACTTACCGGCATGTCATACTTTGGTTCAGCAGTATTGTTGGATGAAGCGGCCCGGACCGACATTACGTGTACGCTTACGCGAGACTGGTTTTACCGCCGTGCTTTGCACACAGGTGACTAGCGGGTGTCTGTTTCTCCAACTTTAGTTGAACCGAGTGTGGCTACGCCCGGTCCTTGCGAAGGTTAAAACAGCACTAACTTGACGAACTATCGTTGTGGTTTTGATGCGTAGGTAAGAACGGTTCTTGCTCAGCCCGTAGCAGCCACGTAAAATTTGCAACAACAAAGTAGAGGACGTCTAACTTGTTTTTGCAGGGCATGTTGTGATGTGATATGGTCAAGACGTGATGCTATATTTTATTGTATGAGATGATCATGTTTTGTAACCGAAGTTATCGGCAACTGGCAGGAGCCATATGGTTGTCGCTTTATTGTATGAAATGCAAACGCCCTGTAATTGCTTTACTTTATCACTAAGCGGTAGCGATAGTCGTAGAAGCAATAGATGGCGAACGACAACGATGCTACGATGGAGATCAAGGTGTCGCGCCGGTGATGATGGTGATCACGACGGTGCTTCGAAGATGGAGATCACAAGCACAAGATGATGATGGCCATATCATATCACTTATATTGATTGCATGTGATGTTTATCCTTTATGCATCTTATCTTGCTTTGATTGACAGTAGCATTTTAAGATGATCTCTCACTAAATTATCAAGAAGTGTTCTCCCTGAGTATGCACCGTTGCGAAAGTTCTTCGTGCTGAGACACCACGTGATGATCGGGTGTGATAGGCTCTACGTTCAAATACAACGGGTGCAAAACAGTTGCACACGCGGAATACTCAGGTTAAACTTGACGAGCCTAGCATATAACAGATATGGCCTCGGAACACGGAGACCGAAAGGTCGAGCGTGAATCATATAGTAGATATGATCAACATATTGATGTTCACCGTTGAAACTACTCCATCTCACGTGACGATCGGACATGGTGTAGTTGATATGGATCACGTAATCACTTAGAGGATTAGAGGGATGTCTATCTAAGTGGGAGTTCTTAAGTAATATGATTAATTGAACTTAAATTTATCATAAACTTAGTCCTGGTAGTATTTTGCAAATTATGTTGTAGATCAATAGCTTGCGTTGTTGCTTTCATATGTTTATTTTGATATGTTCCTAGAGAAAATTGTGTTGAAAAATGTTAGTAGCAATGATGCGGATTGGATCCGTGATCTGAGGTTTATCCTCATTGCTGCGCAGAAGAATTATGTCCTTAATGCACCGCTAGGTGACAGACCTATTGCAGAAGCAGATGCAGACGTTATGAACGTTTGGCTAGCTCAATATGATGACTACTTGATAGTTTAGTGCACCATGCTTAATGGCTTAGAATCGGGACTTCAAAGACGTTTTGAACGTCATGGACCATATGAGATGTTCCAGGAATTGAAGTTAATATTTCAAGCAAATACCCGAGTTGAGAGATATGAAGTCTCCAACAAGTTCTATAGCTAAAAGATGGAGGAGAATTGCTCAACTAGTGAGCATGAGCTCAGATTGTCTGGGTACTTCAATCGCTTGAATCAAGTGGGAGCTAATCTTCCAGATAAGATAGTGATTGACAGAATTCTCTAGTCACCATCACTAAGTTACTAGAACTTCGTGATGAACTATAGTATGCAAGGGATGACAAAAATGATTCCCGAGCTCTTCGTGATGTTGAAATCGATGAAGGTAGAAATCAAGAAAAAGCATCAAGTGTTGATGATTGACAAGACCACTAGTTTCAAGAAAAGGGCAAAGGGAAAGAAAGGGAAACTTCAAGTAGAATGGCAAACAAGTTGTCACTCCCGTGAAGAAGACCAAAGCTGGACCAAAGCCTGAAACTGAGTGCTTACACTGCAAAGGAATGGTCACTGGAAGCGGAAATGCCCTGAATATTTGGTGGATAAGAAGGATGGCAAAGTGAACAAGGGTATATTTGATATACAGGTTATTGATGTGTGCCTTACTAGTGTTTATAGTAGCCCCTGAGTATTTGATACTTGTTCGGTTGCTAAGATTAGTAACTCGAAACAGGAGTTACAGAATAAACAGAGACTAGTTGAAGGAGAAGTGATGATGAGTGTTGGAAGTAGTTCCAAGATTGATATGATCATCATCGCACACTCCCTATATTTTCGAGATTAGTGTTAAACCTATATAAATGTTATTTAGCATTTGCGTTGAGCATGAATATGATTTGATCATATTTATTGCGATACAGTTATTCATTTGAAGTTAAAGAATAATTGTTATTCTGTTTACATGAATAAGACCTTCGATGGTTATACACCCAATGAAAATAGTTTGTTGGATCTCGATCTTAGTGATACACATATTCATAATATTGATGCCAAAAGATGCAAAGTTAATAATGATAGTGCAACTTATTTGTGGCACTGCCGTTTGGGTCATATTGGTGTAAAGCGCATGAAGAAACTCCATGCTGATGGGATTTTGGAATCACTTGATTATGAATCATTTGATGCTTGCGAACCGTGCCTTTTGGGCAAGATGACTAAAACTCCATTCTCCGGAACAATGGAACAAGCTACTGACTTATTGGAAATAATACATATCGATGTATGCGATCCAATGAGTGTTGATGCTCGTGGCAAGTATCGTTATTTTCTGACCTTCACAAGATGATTTGAGCTGATATGGGTATATCTACTTGATGAAACATAAGTCTAAAATAGTTGAAAGGTTCAAAGAATTTCAGAGTGAAGTGGAGAATCATCGTAATAAGAAAATAAAGTTTCTATGATTTGATCGCGGAGACAAATATTTGAGTTACGAGTTTGGTCTTCAATTAAAACAATGTGGAATAGTTTCACAAACTCATGCCACCTGGAACACCACAATGTAATGGTGTGGTCGAACGTCGTAATCGTACTTTACTAGATATGGTGCGATCTATGATGTCTCTTATCAGTTTACCACTATCGTTTTGGGGTTATGCATTAGAGACAGCTGCATTCACGTTTAATAGGGCACCATCAAAATCCGTTGAGACGACACCGTATGAACTATGGTTTAGCAGTAAACCTAAGCTGTCGTTTCTTAAAGTTTGGAGTTGTGATGCTTATGTGAAAAAAGGTTTTCAACCTGATAAGCTCGAGCCCAAATCGGAGAAGTGCGTCTTCTAGAATACCCAAAGGAAACAGTTGGGTACACCTTCTATCACAGATCCGAAGGCAAGATATTCGTTGCTAAAAATGGATCCTTTCTAGAGAAGGAGTTTCTCTCGAAAGAAGTGAGTGGGAGGAAAGTAGAGCTTGATAAGGTAATTTGTACCTTCTCCTGAATTGGAAAGTAGTTCATCACAGAAATCAGTTCCAGTGATTCCTACACCAATTAGTGAGGAAGCTAATGATGATGATCATGAAACTTCAGATCAAGTTACTACAAAACCTCCTAGGTCTTCCAAAGTACAGTCCGCACCAGAGTGGTACGGTAATCCTATTCTGGAAGTCATGTTACTAGACCATGATGAACCTACGAACTATGAGGAAGCGATGATGAGCCCAGATTCCGCGAAATGGCTTAAGGCCATGAAATCTGAGATGGGATCCATATATGAGAACAAAGTGTGGACTTTGGTGGAGTTGCCCGATGATCGGCAAGCCATATTATATAAATGGATCTTCAAGAGGAAGACGGACACTGATAGTAGTGTTACTATCTACTAAGCTCGACTTGTTGCAAAAGGTTTTCGATAAGTTCAAGGTGTTGACTACAATGAGATTTTCTCAATTGTAGCGATGCTTAAGTCTGTCCGAATCATGTTAGCAATTGCCACATTTTATGAAATTTGGCAAATGGATGTCAAAACTACATTCCTTAATGGATTTATTAAAGAAGAGTTGTATATGATACAACCAGAAGGTTTTGTCAATCCTAAAGGTGCTAACAAAATGTGCAAGCTCCAGCGATCCATGACTGATGCAAGCATCTCAGAGTTGGAATATACGCTTTGATAAGTTGATCAAAGCATATAGTTTTATACAGACTTGCGATGAAGCCTGTATTTACAAGAAAGTGAGTGGGAGCACTACAACATTTCTGATAAGTATATGTGAATGACATATTGTTGATCGGAAATAATGTAGAATTATTCTGCAAAGCATAAAGGAGTGTTTAAAAGGAGTTTTTTTTTCAATGAAAAACCTCAGTAAAGCTACTTACACATTGAGCATCAAGATCTATATAGATAGATCAAGACGCTTGATAAGATTTTTCAATGAGTACATACCTTGATAAATTTTTGAAATAGTTCAAAATGGAACAGTCAAAGAAGGAGTTCTTGCCTGTGATGCAAAGGTATGAAGTTGAGTAAGACTCAAAGACCCGACCATGGCAGAAAATAGAAAGAGAATGAAAATTCATTCCCTATGCCTCGGTCATAGGTTCTATAAAGTATGCTATGCTGTGAACCAGACCTATTGTATACCTTGCTCTGAGTTTGACAAAGGAATACAATTTTGATCTAAGAGTAGATCACTGGATAACGGTCAAGAATATCCTTAGTGAGGACTAAGGAGATGTTTCTCGATTATGGAGGTGATAAAAGAGCCCGTCGTAAAAAGTTACAATGATGCAAGCTTTTACACCAATCTAGATGACTCTAAGTCTCAATCTGGATACATATTGAAAGTGGGAGCAATTAGCTAGAGTAGCTCCATGCAGAGCATTGTGGACATAGAATATTTGCCAAATACATATGGCTCTGAATATGACAGATCCGTTGACTAAACTTCTCTCACAAGCAAAACATGATCATACCTTAGTACTCTTTGGGTGTTAATCACATAGCGATGTGAACTAGATTATTGACTCTAGTAAACCCTTTGTGTGTTGATCACATGACGATGTGAACTATGGGTATTAATCACATAAAGATGTGAATATTGGTGTTAAATCATATGGCGATGTGAACTAGATTATTGACTCTAGTGCAAGTGGGAGACCGAAGGAAATATGCCCTAGAGGCAATAATAAAGTTATTATTTATTTCCTTATTTCATGATAAATGTTTATTATTCATGCTAGAATTGTATTAACCGGAAACATAATACATGTGTGAATACATAAACAAACATAGTGTCACTAGTATGCCTCTACTTGACTAGCTCGTTAATCAAAGATGGTTAAGTTTCCTAACCATAGACATGAGTTGTCATTTGATTAACGGGATCACATCATTAGAAGAATGATGTGATTGACATGACCCATTCCGTTAGCTTAGCACTTGATCATTTAGTATATTGCTATTGCTTTCTTCATGACTTACACATGTTCCTGTAACTATGAGATTATGCAACTCCCGTTTACCATAGGAACACTTTGGGTGCTACCAAACGTCACAACGTAACTGGGTGATTATAAAGGAGTACTACAGGTGTCTCCGAAGGTACATGTTGGGTTGGCATATTTCGAGATTAGGTTTTGTCACTCCAATTGTCGGAGAGGTATCTCTGGGCCCTCTCGGTAATGCACATCACTATAAGCCTTGCAAGCAATGTAGCTAATGAGTTAGTTACGGAATGATGCATTACGTAACGAGTAAAGAGACTTGCCGGTAACGAGATTGAACTAGGTATTGGATACCGACGATCAAATCTCGGGTAAGTAACATACCGATGACAAAGGGAACAACGTATGTTGTTATGCGGTTTGACCGATAAAGATCTTCGTAGAATATGTGGGAGCCAATATGGGCATCCAGGTCCCGCTATTGGTTATTGACCGGAAACGTGTCTCGATCATGTCTGCATAGTTCTCGAACCCGTAGGGTCCGCACGCTTAACGTTTCTTTGACGATATAGTATTATATGAGTTATGCTTGTAGGTAACCGAATGTTGTTCGGAGTCCCGGATGAGATCATGGACATGACGAGGAACTCCGGAATGGTCCGGAGATAAAGTTTGATATATGGGATAATAGTGTTTGATCTCCGGAAGGGTTCCGAAATTCACCGGAAGGGGTTCCGGATGTTTCCCGAAATGTTTGGGTACGAGAACACGTTATTTGGCCCAAAGGGGAAAGCCCACAAGGTTTTTGGAAAGCGCAAAAGAAAGTTTTGCGGAGTCCAGGGTCCAGACGCCAGGGTCTCTGGCGTCTGGGTCTAGACGCTGGGAACCCTGGCGTCTGGCCCTGGAGTCCGAGAAGGACTCTTGCCTTTCGGGTGAAACCGACTTTGTGGAGGCTTTTACTCCAAGTTTCGACCCCAAGGCTCAACATATAAATAGAGGGGCAGGGCTAGCACCAAAGACACATCAAGAAACACCAAGCCGTGTGCCGGCAACCCCGTCCCCTCTAGTTTATCCTCCGTCATAGTTTCCGTAGTGCTTAGGCGAAGCCCTCCGGAGATTGTTCTTCACCAACACCGTCACCACGCCGTCGTGCTGCCGGAACTCATCTACTACTTCGCCCGTCTTGCTGGATCGAGAAGGCGAGGACGTGATCGAGCTGAACGTGTGCAGAACTCGGAGGTACCGTGTGTTCGGTACTTGGATCGGTCGGATCATGAAGACGTACGACTACATCAACCGCGTTGATAAACGCTTCCGCTTAGCGATCTTCCAGGGTATGAAGATACACTCCCCCTCTCGTTGCTATGCATCACCATGATCTTGTGTGTGTAGGATTTTTTTTTGAAATTACTACGTTCCCCAACAATAACCACAACCATGGAGGACACACGCACAATGGAGCAAGTTCGCATAACCACAATGGTCCCAGGAATGGAAATGGGAATGGAGGAAGCAGCAGCCAGAACCATTCCAACCCTTCAACACCAGCTAAGAGGGATCTAAGCCACATTACCTGTTTCAAGTGCCAGAAGACCAGACATTATGCCACTAAATGTCGTGAAGCGAAGAATGGAAATGGCAATGGAGGTTCTGCCATGGAGCCCAACCCCTTCACCAAAGGTCAGGTGAACCACGGTAGCATGGAGGAGATTGAGGATCAACCCGACACAGTTGTCGGTAAGTTTTTGATTAATGCATTTACCGCACTTGTTCTTTTTGACAGTGGTGCATCACATTCATACATATCAAGGGGATTTGTGGACAAGTTTAAATTGCCAACCCTAGCCCTTAGGTCACCCATGTTAGTAAGCTCGCCAGGAGCAGAGTATATGGCCAGCCGATGGTGTGGTCGGTTACCATTAACCATTGGTAGCCATGTGTTTCCCTCTGATCTAATAATTTTGGAGTCACAAGAATTGGGTATAATACTAGGCATGGATTGGTTATCGAAGTATGGAGGAAACATTGATTGTGCTAGTAAGTCGATACTTCTCACCACCCCAGAAGGAAAGAGGATTAAGTATGTATCCCGGCATACGCCGAGGAGGACTCAAGTGAATTCCTTATCAGGAGTTGTACAGGAGGAAGTACTAGTGGTGAAGGATTACCCCGGCGTATTTCCGGAGGAGTTACCAGGCATGCCACCAGATCGAGACATTGAGTTTTTGATTGAGCTATTGCCAGGCACCGGACCAATATCAAAGAGACCGTATCGGATGCCCGCACAAGATCTGGAGGAAATTAAGAAACAGATTAAGGAGTTACTGGATAAGGTTACATTCGACCAAGTTCATCACCTTGGGGAGCCCCAGTGCTTCTAGTGGAGAAGAAGGATGGATCTTTAAGGATGGTTGTTGATTATCGTGCGTTGAATGAGGTGACGATCAAGAACAAATGCCCTCTGCCAATGATCAATGATTTGTTTGACCAGTTGCAAGGAGCTAAAGTTTTCTCTAAGATTGATCTTCGATTAGGTTATCACCAGTTGAAGATCCCAGAGCAGGATATACCTAAGACAACTTTTACCACAAGGTACGGGCTATATGAGTATACCGTTATGTCATTTGGTCTGACTAACGTGTCTGCCTATTTCATGAACATGATGAACAAAGTGTTTATGGAGTTTTTTGATAAGTTTGTCGTGGTGTTCATTGATGATATATTGGTCTACTCGAAGAATGAAGAGGAGCATAAGGAGCATTTGCGTTTGGTTCTTGAGAAGCTCAGAGAACATCAGTTGCATGCCAAGTTCAGCAAATGTGAGTTTTGGCTAAAGGAAGTTGGATTTCTTGGACATATTATATCCGGAGAAGAAATAGCAGTAGACCCTACCGAGGTTGCTTCTATGACTAAATGGGTGGCACCCACATCAGTTGCAGAGATCAGAAGTTTTCTTGGACTCATAGGATATTATTGGAGGTTCATTGAGAATTTCTCCAGAATTGCAAAGCCCATGACGGAGTTATTGAAGAAGGACACCAAGTTTAAATGGACTGAGGATTGTGAAGCTAGTTTTCAGGAGTTGAAGAAACGTTTGGTTACAGCCCCAGTGCTGATTCTCCCAGACCAACGTAAGGATTATCAAGTATATTGCGATGCTTCACGACGAGGACTTGGAGCTGTACTTATGTAGGAAGGGAGAGTTGTTTCATATGCCTAGCGACAGCTTAAACCTCATGAGCTGAATTATGCTACACATGATTTGGAGTTAGCAGCCATAGTGCATGCGCTGGAGACATGGAGACACTTTCTCATCGGAAACCATTGTGAGGTATACGCGGATCATAAGAGTTTGAAATACATCTTCACGCAGAAGGAATTGAACCTCAGGCAAAGGAGATGGTTGGAGCTCATCAAAGATTATGATATGAAATTGCACTATCATCCCGGAAAGGCCAATGTCGTAGAAGATGCATTGAGCCGCAAGAGTTATGTTAACACGCTCATAACCGGAGGATTACCTAAGGAGTTAGTAGATGATCTTCGAGAGCTATGTTTGGAGATAGTTCTGAGAGGTTATGTTGCATCATTGGAAATTAAGTCCACTCTTTTGGGTAAGAACAGAAAAGCCCAGAAGACTGACAAGGAGATTGCTGAGATAAAGGAAAGGATGAGTAAAGGAAAGGCTAAAGGATTTCGTGAGGATGAGCATGACATGTTATGGTTTGAGGATCGCATATATGTGCCTAATGACCCCGAGATCAGGAAATTGATTATGCAGGAGGCACATGATTCACCATATTCAATTCACCCAGGAAACACTAAGATGTATCCGGATTTGAAGGAAAGTTTCTGGTGGACAAGAATGAAGAAGGATATAGCCGAATATGTAGCAGTATGTGATGTATGTCAGAGAGTTAAAGCAGAGCATCAGAAGCCAGCTGGATTGCTACAGCCATTGCCGATACTCGAACGGAAGTGGGATAAACTTGGCATGAATTTTATTACTGGATTACCCAGGACTTGTTCAGGCTATGACTCTTTCTGGGTTGTAGTCGATCGTTTGACGAAAGTAGCTCATTTCATCCCGGTGAAGACCACCTATACGAGTGCTAAGTTGGCAAAGATATACATGACCAGGATTGTATGTCTGCACGGAGTTCCGAGGACCATTGTATTAGATAGAGGAACCCAGTTTACTTCAAAGTTTTTATAACATCCCAATTTTCAATTTGGATGTTTATAAATAGATCATTCATATGCATCCATGATTTATGCATTTTTGCCCCATTTGTTTTATTTGAATTTTGATCCAAGGAACTTTGAGCAACTCAAGGACCAAAAGAGAGAGTTGGAAGTTTCCCTAAAACCCACTTTTGAAATTTCAAAATTTGGAAATTGGATCAAACTTGGTTCCACCAAAAATTTATTTCCATTATTCCAAAAATAAAATAAAGAGAGAAGATAAAATGACTTCTTCAAAATCAGAAGGAAAATATTGGAATTTAAATTTGGAACAATAATATATTTGTTGGGTTTTATTTGCACTTTATTTTATTAGTTTAGCAAAAATGTTTATTTTTTAAAAAACTTGCATTTTAGGCCAGATAAAAGTTCACTAGGTCATATATAAGACCATATAACTATGTGAATTTTCTGAAAATTTTTATACTTATATTTATTTTCTTTTCGGTGTTTCTTTGCTTCTGTAAAGAAAAAGGTTTAAAAAAAACGCAGCCCAGCACGCCCTGGCCAGGCCTAAGGCCCATACCTCTTCCCACATACTCATCTTCTTCCTCCTCTCTGTACGTGAACACTGACACAACTTCCATCCATGGAGCCTCCACCTCTTCCTTCCCTTCTCTTCCTCTCCCTCGCCCCGAAACTCCTCTGAACGGAACCCCCTCGCCTCCCTAGACCCCTCCCATCCCCTGGTGCGCCTCAAAGACGACCATAATGGCCACCATGAGCACTTGAAACTGCAACCATTAACACATCTTGCCCCACCCAACTCTGGACGTCCCTTGCCCTATATAAAGCACCCCTGGGAGCCCCTCTCGCCCCTCGTCCGAAGCCCTCTACTTCTGGAGTTTTTCCCTCTCTCTAACCTCTCCAATTGCTCGCCGGAGTTCACGAATTCCGGCGACCTCTCACCGTGTGTACAAGAAGCAATTTACCACCATAACTTGTGCAAGTGGTTCAACTCATCATCCTCTACACTGTCCTGCACGCGTCCTTCGCCTAAACACACCGGAGCCGCCTTCTTCCTCGTCGCCGGCGACAAGTCCGGTGAACACCCAGGCCAAATTTTTCTCTTTTTCCAGTATTATTTTCAATCTCAGATTCTATACAAATTCTTGTTTATTGTATGTCTTTTAGTCTGTAGATCCTATTTAGTTGATTCTTTTTCCTACTAGTTCATAAAAATCCCCTCTATCCAGAGAACCAAACGAAAAATATTTTTGAAATTTTAAAATTTGAATTCAAACAGATCTGAATTCAAACTTCGTTAGGCCGTATCTCGAGTTTCGTAACTCCGTTTTAGGTGATTCTTTTTGCAAATCGAAGCTCGTAACGTGTACTTTCTGTTAAACCCGAACACACATATTTTTGCTACTATAAAAATTACCTTCTGTACAGAAACTTTATTTGGATGTTTTGGAGATTTTCGAAGTCTTTCATTTGTTTTCTTTTTGGATCTTTGCTTGTATGCTTATGTATGTTATTGCTTGCTTATGCTAGATCATCCGGAGTGCGAAGCTTGTTACTACAAATCTTTACAGTTCAACGAACGTCAGCAAGGCAAGTTCACACTTTGATCATAATTTTTCTAATACCCAGTTTTTACTATGCATTAGTTTAACCCTGAAAGATTGCACGGATAGGATTGGCAACATGTCGATATGCTATGTAGTTCATGTGGTAGGAACCTATGACCTTTGATCACCCTGGGAATTTTCGTTATGTCATATATTGCTTAGCCATGCTCGTAGACGGGGATTGGTTTGAGTGATCCATGCAAGTTGCGAGAGATAATAATTTTGGGACAACATAAGGTGGCAACTTTAATACACATCTGGGTGGATTGTTTGGGGCACCTGGAGTAACCAGTGCTTGCCCAAGGGGAATCCCGGAGTACCCATGTGATTACCCTAGGTCCGCCACCCAGGCTCAAAGGGATCATAAGATATTTCATGCCTAGAAACTTCTGTGTGCAGCTACAAGCCATTATGGACTCTGGCATAGTTGAGTAAGTTGTGTGACCTCTTTCCGTGGTAGACTAGCTGATGTAGGGGAAAGTAGGTGTACCGGTCTACCCAGGGTTAAGGGCAAACGCTTCTGAAATGCTATGTCTCAATCTTCCGATCATGGAGGTGGTCGAGTCTTGTGGGGAAAAGTGTGTACAAACTAATCATGATTAGCCGTGTCCCCGGTTATGGACAACTTGAGTATCTAGAAGTGAATTATTGGTTGATCTCATCACTCTTTTTAATGAAATTATTGGGTTACTAATAACTTGGGAATTTTGGGATTGAGTTGGAGGAACCTTCTCAATAATGGCATTTTAATTTAGTAGTAAATAAAAATTTATTCCTTTGTTGTAGGGTAAAATTGGCTTTATGCAAAAATTAAACTTAGAACCTCCACCAGCTAAATTTGCATATAGAGATAGTCTTTTTTTTATTATTCTAAGGTGTGAAATCGCCAGCATATTCCATGTGGTGACCTACACGGCTGCAACGTCTCATGTTGGAGACTTTTCTGACGAGGATTAAAGGTGCGATAGGTCGTTGTTCTGCACTCAGTTTGCCGTGGAGTTGGATGGACTCATTTACCTTCGATGCTTCCACAGTTATTTTATTTTAGATAGACTTTGGCCATATTATTGTAATAAATACTCTTTTGAGGATCTCGATGTAATAAAGTGTGTGATTGAACTCTGTTATAATTCCTTGAGTACTGTGTGTGTCAGCATACCGATCCAGGGATGACACATAAGCACAGAGACTTCGATCCATTTGGGTCGGGTCGCTACAAGATGGTATTAGAGCACACGCTAACTGTAGGACGCGACCACTAGGAAATGGAAAGCCATAGGAAGAAAGTTCTATTTTACGACTTCCTTAAATATCCGTTGGTCTATACTCTTCTCTATTCATTTCTATCTCTTCTCCACTTCAATAAAATAGTTGTTGAACCACATCACCAAGTTGCTCATCCCGATGAGACCATGACCTATGAAGACATCATTGACGAAGAAGAAGAAGAAGCTAGAGTTGACTTTGATTTGAGAAGATTTAGTTCAGACCACCACTACCAAGTTGAGTCCAACGAATGATTGCGGTAGTATGAAGAGATCATATCTCTTGTGGATATGACCTTACCCGTTGAAAGGATCGATATGGTTGACTAGAGGGGGTGTGTGTGAATAGGCAACTAACAATTTTTAGACTTTTCTTTAACAATTTAAACCTTGCAATGAAATAGGTTGTCTAGATGTGCAACTACGTGGACAACCTATATGATGCAAAGACAATGAGCACACAAGCAAGCAATGGATATGGCACAAGTAAGCTTGCAAAAGTAAGGGGATAAGATAACCAAGAGTGGAGCCGGTGAAGACGAGGATGTGTTACCGAAGTTCCTTCCTTTTAAGGGGAAGTACGTCTCCGTTAGAGCGGTGTGGAGGCACAATGCTCCCCAAGAAGCCACTAGGGCCACCGTAATCTCCTCACGCCCTCACACAATGCGAGATGCCGTGATTCCACTATTGGAGCCCTTGAAGGCGGCAACCGGACCTTTACAAACAAGATTGGGGCTATCTCCACAACACTTGGAGGCTCCCAATAATCCCGTGAAGCTTCACCACAATGGAGTATGTCTTCGAGGTGACCTCAACCGTCTAGGGTGCTCAACACCCAAGAGTAACAAGATCCGCAAGGGATAAGTGGGGGGAATCAAATATCCTGTGGTGGAAGTGTAGATCGGGCAACTTGTCACCCAATCCCGAGCAAATCAACAAGTTTGATTGGCTAGGGAGAGAGATCGAGTGAAAATGGAGCTTGGAGCAACAATGGAGCTTAGAGATGGAAGAGGTAGTCAACTAGAGGTAGAAGACACCCCTTATATAGTCGAGGGAAAAATCAAACCGTTATCCACATGTTCAACCCGCGACACGCGGTACTACCGCTCCAGGGGCGCGGTACTACCGTGAGGCTGTGCGGTACTATCGTGGCTGACCACAGTACTACCGCGACAGCAGCACAGGCCGGAACTAGCCTGACAGGGGGGCAGTACTACCGCTCGCGCGGTACTACTGCGCCTACTTGCGGTACTACCGCTAGGCAGGAAAGTCATGGCCTGGGAAGGGCGCGGATGAAACAAATTTACATCCGTGCCTACTTCCGCTGAAATTGAGGTGGTACAAAAATCCGACGCGGTACTACCGCTCGCGAGGCGCGATACTATCGTGCGGGCGCGGATGTAAAAAATTACATCCGCGCCTACTACCGCGACACTGCGGTGCTAGGTAGGAGGGCCACGGTACTACGACTCCTAGGGAGCGGTACTACCGTGGGCCTTCGCGGTACTACCGCGCTGGACGAGCGGTACTACCGTGGAGGGCGCGGATGTAAAAAATTACATCTGCCCCTACTACCGCACCAGAGCGGCACAAGGCCTGGGAGCCGCGGTACTACCGCTCCAGATGTGCGGTACTACCATGACACACCGCGGTACTACCGCATGTACTTGCGGTACTACCGCAAGTACAGCAATAGTCGTCAGATTTCCGCAGAACCTAGATAACAAAGGGAAGCTCCAGAAAGCAGGGAAAGGAGGAACAAGTGTACGTGTTGATTCCACCCAAACCTTTCCGACGCGGACCCCCTCTTAATAGTACGGCTCTCCTACTTCTCAAATCCACCAAAGAGAAACATAGAACAACACCGACTTCAATAGTCTCCGAGGGGCACCGAATCGTCTCATGCCTAGAGATGAAGTATCTGAGAAACTCAAGGCACATGATTAGTCCGCAAATGCATTGTCATCAATCACCAAAACACCTGAGGGATAAATATGCCCTTACAATCTCCCCCTTTTTGGTGGATTGATGACAACACGGGATTTGCATATAGATAAGATAATTTAGAGCAAGGGCAAACCCCACCACTCTAAAATATAGACGGGCTCCCCCTAGATGTGTGCACTTTAGATGAATGCTTTGGACTGCATAGCACACAGACTAGGATCAACACTCCCCCTATATTTTAGAGACCAAGGCATGATAATAAGCATAGCAAAGATAACACAATATAACACAAGCTCGCTAGGATAGATAGAGTGCATATGTCTTACACCATACGAAGTAAGGCTACCGAGGTTCAAACGAGAAAGCAGCAAATAGTTCAAACGAGAGGAAAGCAGCAAACACACGACTCACTCGCAAATCCCTACACTCTCTCCCCCTTTGGCATCGAGACGCCAAAAAGGCAGAGAGGACACCTACACACAAGAGGTGGCTCAAGCAGAGAAGTCGTTCCAATCCTCTCCGTCGGTCGCCTCAGCAGCAGGGATGGTCTCCTCGACATCCTCCTCAGACTCAGTCCACCTGTAGCCCTGCTTCTCCATCCACTCGGCTTCTGGAGTGATGTGCTCCTCAGACCCGCCAGACACTGCCTCACCATAGAGCTGCAAGATCTTGTTGTCCCGGCGACGACTCTCCTTGGACGCCACGTGAGTCCTGTACTGCCCCTTGGCTTGCATGCAGAAAAGAGTCTTCATCTTGTCCTTCAGCTTCTTGGCCCATGATGGCATAGAGGCACTCTGGGAAGGTCTAGTAGCATGGCCCTCAGCAACATCCTCGGCGCCAGCATCCTCCTCATCAATAGGAGTCCTAGCAGCAGTCGCCTCGGCGCGAGTAGTGGTGTTGGCCCAGTTGGGTTTGATACGCAGGCAGATGGGCTCATGGCGAACCCAGTCAGGAGCCAGAAACTCATCATCAGGAAACATCTTCTCCCAAGTCTTCGAAATCAGCAGAAACAGATAGGGCCCATAGATAGGCACCTTGCGGTTGAACACTGCAAACCGGAGCTCACACCACATGATGTGTGAGACATCAAGTGGCTGTGACTGAGACGAACGAGCATCCTCGTAGATGAGCATCATGTCCACCATATAGGCATGAACCTTGTCTTTATCACCGATGCGAGGGAACAAGGAGTTGCGGAAGATGCGATACATGATATCCAGGAAAGGGTTGAGCACCAAAGTTGTCTTGCCATTGGCGAGTGCCTTCTCAACCATGAAAGGGGCAAGTCTGTCCTTGCTGGCAGAATCAGCATTGGCATGGGGGCGAACACCCACTGGAAAGTCGAGTCCATCATCAGGAACCTGGAGGAGATCCATGAACTCCTTCCAGGTAGCAGACAGCTTACGGCTGTTGGTCATCCAGGTCATCCTCCTTTCCTCATTGGAGTGGAAGTAGACTGAGGCAAAGAACTGACAGATAAGCTCAGGGTCAAAGTCGAGGTGGAAGGTAATCACATGCTCAATGCCAAACTGCTCCACCAAGTCCAGAGCCTCTCCAAAGTAGTCACAAAACTTGTCCTTCCTCATGTGATGCATATCAATCCACTTCACCTCCACATAGGTGTTCTGCTTGTTCTTGATGACATCCAGATAGATGTTGACCTGTTGCTTGTTCCAGAACAGCTCACAGCCTCTGAAGGTGGCACGCGGGTGCACATAAGGGTGAAGCTGCCTGAGACGGACATAATCAGCTTGGGCTATCTCATCCATGCCCTTAGCGGGCTCCTTGTGCTTGCTAGCGGTGTGCTTGACATTGCGCTTGGAAGCAGACGATCCCTCTGGTACATCACCTGGGTTGCGCAGACGTTTGGAGCCAGTGTAACGACTGGGGTTGGACCGGCGAGAGCCACCACCTGAGACACACACGCAAAACACCAAAGACGCGAAAGGATCAATGCAAAGGCCATGAAAAATCACAAGAAACACATAGAAGGCATACGAGAAAGTTGGCATGCGATAGATGTGAGCCACGGAAGAACAGCCAATGCCTGCGGTACTAAACTATTAGTATAGCTCCAAACGCGGTAGTACCGTGCGAGGTCACGGTAGTATCGTGGTTGGAGCGGAAGTAAAATTTTAGTACCGCACAGAGCGCGGTAGTACCGCTCCCGAAGGGCGGTAGTACCGTGCAAGCGGTAGTACCGCGCCACACGGGCGGTAGTACCGCGTCGCGTCAGATCCAACCGGCGATTTGAATCTGAAAAGAACCACGAAACAATGGCGGTGCTACGGTGAACCGATCTAGCGCAAGACAACAATACAAGTATACATCCTATGCAATACCACACTCCTTCATCCTACTCTTGCAGAGATTAAGCCTAAGAATCTCAAGAACACACAAGCCTCCCCCAAAACCTAGAAACACTAAACACAAACACCACGGAGAGGGAGTTGGGGAAAAACCTTGGTCCATAGCAAGAGCACGTGGTGGGGAACAATCCCACCGGTCGGAATCACGGGAGGGCAGCCGGTGGAGGAGATCCGGCGACGAACGCCGGCTCCGTTCTTGAGCGAGGGAGAGAAAGAGGCGACGTGGAGAGAGAGGACAACGAATGGGTATGGGGAGTTAGAACTCCCCCTGCCCATCCTTATCCCCACGCGCTCGAACCGGCGCGGTAGTACCGCCTATCATCGCGGTAGTACCGCTCGGGCGGAAGTATTGCGCCGAGGCGGTAGTACCGCTCAACCAGGCGGCAGTAAAAAATTACTGCCGCGTGGTCACGGTAGTACTGTGCTCCTGCAAGCAGTAGTACCGTGACTGGCTGTGGTAGTACCGTAGCTGGCCGCGGTAGTACCGTGAGCTCAAGTCACCGCAAGTTTCAAAAAGAGAAGAAAAGGCCTTTGCACGGAAACTTTTCACACACAAGAAACCACAAGAACACGCACAAACCAGAGGCAAAAAGACAACAAGAAACCACCAAGCGACAAAGCCTCTCGAGGAGAGAGGGCGGTGGCCGAAGCCACCTATGTTTGAGTTGGATGGTATGGCACCACGAAGAATTATCCTTGGGCCCATGACCAAAACTCGTCTTTGAAGCACAAGTACCATTAAAAATGGCTAATGTGAAAGAGGTGATCGATTTATGCATAATGGGGGGAGGGAGAGTTCATTGAGGGAACAACACTCCCCCTATGTCCATGCCTACACCTAAACTAGACAACACGTTGAGTGTGGTGGGGGGTGTACGGGTTCAAGTCACATTGCTCAAATCAATGATATTTAGCTCATGCCTTAACTCGCGAAATCTTGCTTCATCCAAGGGCTTCGTGAAAATATCTGCAAGGTTATCATGAGTGTTGACATACTTGAGCTCGATCTCCCCTCGCCTAATGTGATCCCGGATGAAGTGATACCGAATCTCAATGTGCTTCGTCTTGAAGTGTTGTACCGGGTTGAGAGAAATCTTGATGGCACTTTCATTATCACACCAAAGAGGCACTTTGTCACAAATGACACCGTACTCCTTTAAAGTTTGCCTCATCCATAGGAGTTGAGCACAACAACTACCGGCCGCCACATACTCCGCTTCGGTGGACGAGAGGGACACACAACTTTGCTTCTTGGAAGACCAACTTACCAAAGAGCAACCAAGAAATTGGCACCCTCCGGAAGTGGACTTCCTATCCACTTTGTCCCCCGCCCAATCGGAATCCGTGAAACCTTCAAGCTTGAAATTTGCTCCTCTTGGGTACCATAAGGCCAAAGTTTGGGGTATGAGCCAAATATCGAAAGATTCTCTTGACCGCCACATAGTGACTTTCCTTTGGTGCGGCTTGAAACCGTGCACACATCCCCACACTCAACATGATATCCGGTCTAGATGCACAAAGGTAAAGCAAGGAGCCAATCATGGAGCGATATACCTTTTGATCCACCGCTTTACCATTGGGATCGATGTCAAGTTGGCACTTGGTAGGCATTGGTGTAGAAGCCGGCTTGACATCACTTAGCTTGAATCTTTTAAGCATGTCTTGAGTGTATTTGGCTTGGTTGATGAAGGTTCCTTCTCTTCGTTGTTTGATGTCAAAACCAAGGAAGAACTTCAACTCTCCCATCGAAGACATCTTGAACTTGGAGGTCATGAGAGCGGCAAATTCCTCATTGAAAGCTTTGTTAGGAGAACCAAAGATAATATCATCAACATATAGTTGGCATACAAACAACTCCCCTTTGACCTTCTTAGTAAAAAGAGTGGGATCGATTTGTCCTACTTCAAATCCACGATCTTGTAGCAACTCGGTAAGGTGGTCATACCACGCACGTGGGGCTTGTTTAAGGCCATAGAGTGCCTTATCGAGTTGATACACGTGATCCGGGAAGTAGGGGTCCTCGAACCCGGGGGGTTGCTTGACATAAACCAACTCATTAATGGGACCATTAAGAAAAGCACTTTTCACATCCATTTGTTGCAACTTAAAGTTGTGATGGGAAGCATAAGCAATCAACAAACGAATGGATTCAAGACGAGCAACGGGAGCAAAGGTTTCACCGTAGTCGATGCCCTCGACTTGGGAGTAGCCTTGTGCTACCAATCTTGCCTTGTTGCGAATGATGTTCCCATGAGCATCTTGCTTGTTCTTGAAGATCCACTTTGTTCCAATGACGTTGTGGTTCCCCGAAGGTCTTGGCACCAATCTCCACACCTTGTTGTACTCGAAGTTGTTTAGTTCTTCATGCATGGCATTGAGCCAATCCGAGTCTTCGAGCGCCTCATAGACCTTTTGGGGTTCAACACAAGAGACAAACGCATGATGTTCACAATAGTTAGCTAATTGTCTACGAGTGCTTACCCCCTTTCTTAGACTTCCAACCACGTTTTCCATGAGATGGCCTTGGGTGGTGAGTTTGGAAGCAATCTTCGCGGCACGACGCTCTAATTCTTCCTCGGGTGTGGAAGGAGGAAGGTTAACTTGATCATCTTGAGCGCCGTCTTGAGCTTGCTCATGATCTTGAACTTGCTCGAGGGGGAGAACTTGACCTTGGGCATCATTTAGAGGTTCACCTCCATCTTGAGGTTGATCTTGCCCTTGGTCTTGTTCATGAAGGTGAGGGCCTTCACTTTGTTCTTCGGAAGCGTGTGGGTCTTGGGGAGGTGATGGCTCCACTTGAGTGGAGCATTGTCCTTCTCCTTCGGCCACAAGGGGTTCCTCAATGGGTAGGATATGACCAATACCCATTCTTCTTATGGCTTGGGGAGGAATTTCATCACCTACATCACAAGTACCACTTTGCTCCACTTGGGAGCCGTTATTTTCATCAAACTCTACGTTACACGTCTCCTCAATGAGTCCGTTGGACTTGTTGAGAACACGGTAAGCATGAGAGTTTGTAGCATAACCAACAAATATGCCCTCATGAGCTCTAGCTTCAAATTTAGACAAACGAACACCTTTCTTGAGAATGAAACACTTACACCCGAACACCCGGAAGTACTTGAGATTGGGCTTGTTCCCGGTGAGTATCTCATACGGAGTCTTGTTCAAGCCTTTGCGGAGATAGAGCCGATTAGATGCATGACAAGCTGTGTTGATGGCTTCGGCCCAGAAGTTGTATGGAGACTTGAACTCCGCCATCATGGTCCTTGCCGCATCCATCAACGTCCGGTTCTTCCTCTCTGCAACACCATTTTCTTGAGGGGTATATGGTGCAGAATATTGGTGCTTGATCCCTTCATCACTAAGAAACTCATCCAAGGTGTAGTTCTTGAACTCGGTGCCGTTGTCACTTCTTATTGTCAAGATCTTTGCATTGTGTTGACGTTGAGCTTCATTTGCAAAGTCGATGATGGTTTGTTGAGTCTCACTCTTCCTCTTGAAGAAGTATACCCACGTGTATCTTGAATAATCATCCACTATCACCAAGCAATACTTCCTACCCCCAAGACTATCAAAGGATGGGGGCCCAAAGAGGTCCATGTGGAGGAGCTCCAAGGGTCTCTTCGAGTAGATGACAGTCGTGGGAGGGTGAGCCGTCTCATGAAGCTTTCCTTCGATACAAGCACTGCAAACACGATCTTTGGCAAAACTAACATTCGTTAGTCCATGGACATGATCCCCCTTGAGAAGACTTTGCAAAGATCTCATATTGACGTGGGCTAAACGGCGATGCCAAAGCCATCCCACATCAACTTTAGCCATTAGGCATGTCGCGGTCTTAGTGGGTTGCTCCGAGAAGTTAACCACATAGAGACCGTTCTCGACATGCCCAACAAAGGCTACTTTAAGAGTCTTGCTCCACAAGAGGGCCACGGTATCAATATCAAAGAAGGTGGCAAAACCCATGAGTGCGAGTTGACGAACGGAAAGTAAATTGAACGCAAGGGACTCAACAAGCATGACTTTCTCGATCGTTAGATCATGAGAAATGACAACCTTGCCAAGACCCAATACCTTAGAATGTGAGGCATCACCCCATTCGACATTGGTGGGCATAGATGGGATATTGTGCACGTCCACCACCAAGTCCTTGCTCCCGGTCATATGATTTGTTGCTCCACTATCGAGCAACCATGATCCCCCACCGGAAGCAAACACCTACAAGAGATCAATGCTTGGTTTTAGGTACCCATTGAGTAATGGGTCCTTTGATGTTAGTAACAAGGGTCTTAGGAACCCAAATAGACCATTCAATGTACTCATAAGGAGAACCAACAAATTTAGCATAAACATGTCCATCACTAGCACGGCACAACACATAAGAGGGGTTAAAGTCGCCGGCTTTGTTGGGAGAGATGGCGTTGCGCTCTTTGGCTTCACCACTCTTCCCATTGTTCTTCTTCTCCTTAGGAGCACCTTCTCCCTCCTTCACAAAGGTTTGCGTGAGCGGAGGAGGTCGATTGGTCTTGCTCTTCTTCTCCTTGTTCTTCTTTTGTTCTTGGACTTGGGTGCGAACCCAACTCCCTCCTTGCCCACAACTTCCTTTTGATTGCTCAAAAGGTCATTTAGGTTCTTCTCGCCTTGTATGCATGACACAAGACCTTTCTCGAGTTGTTCCTTCAACTTGGCATTTTCCTCCACAAGATGCACATGCTCACAACATGGGTTAGTAGCATTTGCATTATCAATTAAGACCATGTGAGGAAATGTGGCCTTTTCCTTAGTTAGCTTAACTTGGAGTTGAGCATGAGACTCCTTGAGGGTGGCATGAGCATCTTTCAAGACCTTGTGGGCCTTGTCAAGTACATCAAACTCCTCCGTGAGTCTAACATGATCAACCCCAAGTTTAGCCTTCTCGGAAGCTAGAACACGAGACACAACAAGAGCATGATCAAGATCTTTCTTTAGTTTAGCATGACCATCGTTGTGTGACTCCTCAAGAGCCAAACGATGCTCACGCTCTTCCTCAAGAGCATTAGAGAGATCCGATATCTCATCGGCATAGTCACGACTATGACTTTCCATCTTAGTGATGGTTTCTTCATGAGCCTCGATCATGTCATTGGCTTCACCAAGTTGTTCCAAGAGAGCAACGAAGTGCTTCTTGGATTTGCCCTTGAGCTTACTCATGAAGGACTCAAATTCATTGATCTCCTCATTAGACCCCTTACCATTATCAAGGTCATCCGTTGAAGGAGGGTTAGGAATAATGGTGGTTTTGATGTTGGGGGTTACCTTGTTGGTGGCCTTAGCCATGAGGCACTTGGCGGTGATGTTCTCGTTAGGTGCATCGAAGAGAGACACCCGAGGAGTTGAGACAATGGCAACGGATGCCATGGCCATTGTTTCACCATCTTCATCATCATCGTCATCCTCACGGTATTCTTCTTGAACCACCAACCCGCGAGAAGGAGTCTTCTTGGTGAAGTTGTTCTTGTTGGGGAAGGACTTGGCTTTGTCTTTTCGAATGAACTTGCCACCATTGTCTTCCCGCTTCTCGTATGGACAATCCGCAACGAAATGGCTGACATTGCCACAGTTGAAACAAGTTCTAACTTGTTGCTTCCCCTTGAGGCCACTTGAGTTGTTCTTGTTGAAGTTGGGTCTTGTAGTCTTCTTACTCCAAAACTGTCTTGAGGCTAGAGCCATGTGCTCATGATAATCATACTTCGTGTCCTCGGGGTTGCTCTCCTCATCTTCCTCTTCTTCTTCTTCTTCCACACTAACCTTGGCCTTCAAGGCAAGATTGGGCTTCTTTGCCCTTTGGGAACGGAGCACCGCATTGTCGGCGGTCTTATCCAAGATGTTCATTGCAACAAACTCATACAACACTTCACCAGAGGTCATGGAGTGGAAGTCCGGTCTTTGGCGGATGACTGAGGACATGGCCTTGTTGTAGGGCATCATGGCCTTGAGGAACTTGCGCTTGATCTAGTTGTCATCCGTGTCCTTACTCCCATGATCTCGGAGTGCGACCGCAAGTTTGGTCACTCTTTGAAAGAGCTCACGAGGTTCTTCATCCTCTTTCATTGAAAACTCATCGGCTTCATCTTGCACCACTTCATAGTTGGAGCGTTGAATGCTAGCACTTCCTTTGTACATACGCTCGACACACTTCCATGCTTCTTTAGCCATGACATGAGGTCGAAGATGAGGGAGATCTTCGGGAAGGATAGCATCTTGGATGATGAAGAGAGCACTCTCATTGAATTGATTGTCCACTTCTTCTCGAGGGGTGAAGTTGCTTGGATCATGAGGATAGAAACCTTCTTCAATAATTCTCCAAAGGTTAGTATTCACATGTTTTAAATGACGCTTGAAGCGATAAACCCAAGAATCATAATCTTCATTTTTCACATATTTAGGAGGAGGACCGGCATGATTCAAATGAGTAGAGGGGATCGGTCCTCTATACACCGGGGGTTCCACATGGGCAAAGATGCCGGTGCCATTTCTACCACTAGTAGAAGGACTCTTTTCATTGTTAGCTTCCCCCTTATCGGAGTTAGCATCCGTCACCTTGTTAGTGGGATCACCCACTTTCATTGGTGAGGTAGATAGTTTAAGTCCCTCTAGAAATTCAGTAAACATGCTTTTAACCTCGGCCGTCATGGAGGTTTTCAATGTGTCTAAAGCCACATTGAATTCCTCACGTGAGACCGAGGTTCCCCCTTCGGCCGAAGACGAGATGGGATTCACACCGGAGTGTTCCTCCGCACCGTCGTTGACGTCAACCATACTCTTCGGACGGCAAAGTCCTTAATAAAGAGACGAGGCTCTGATACCAATTGAAAGGATCGATATGGTTGACTAGAGGGGGGGGGTGAATAGGCAACTAACAATTTTTAGACTTTTCTTTAACAATTTAAACCTTGCAATGAAATAGGTTGTCTAGATGTGCAACTACGTGGACAACCTATATGATGCAAAGACAATGAGCACACAAGCAAGCAATGGATATAGCACAAGTAAGCTTGCAAAAGTAAAGGGATAAGATAACCAAGAGTGGAGCCGGTGGAAGACGAGGATGTGTTACCGAAGTTCCTTCCTTTTAAGGGGAAGTACGTCTCCGTTAGAGCGGTGTGGAGGCACAATGCTCCCCAAGAAGCCACTAGGGCCACCGTAATCTCCTCACGCCCTCACACAATGCGAGATGCCGTGATTCCACTATTGGAGCCCTTGAAGGCGGCAACCGGACCTTTACAAACAAGATTGGGGCTATCTCCACAACACTTGGAGGCTCCCAATAATCCCGCGAAGCTTCACCACAATGGAGTATGGCTTCGAGGTGACCTCAACCGTCTAGGGTGCTCAACACCCAAGAGTAACAAGATCCGCAAGGGATAAGTGGGGGGAATCAAATATCCTGTGGTGGAAGTGTAGATCGGGCACTTGTCACCCAATCCCGAGCAATCAACAAGTTTGATTGGCTAGGGAGAGAGATCGAGTGAAAATGGAGCTTGGAGCAACAATGGAGCTTAGAGATGGAAGAGGTAGTCAACTAGAGGTAGAAGACACCCCTTATATAGTCGAGGAAAAAATCAAACCGTTATCCACATGTTCAGCCCGCGACACACGGTACTACCGCTCCAGGGGCGCGGTACTACCGCGAGGCTGTGCCGTACTACCGTGGCTGACCACAGTACTACCGCGACAGCAGCACAGGCCGGAACTAGCCTGACAGGGGGGCAGTACTACCGCTCGCGCGGTACTACCGCGCCTACTTGCGGTACTACCGCTAGGCAGGAAAGTCACGGCCTGGGAAGGGCGCGGATGAAATAAATTACATCCATGCCTACTTCCATCGAAACTGAGGTGGTACAAAAATCCGACGCGGTACTACCGCTCGCGAGGCGCGGTACTACCGTGCGGGCGCGGATGTAAAAAATTACATCCGCGCCTACTACCGCGACACTGCGGTACTAGGTAGGAGGGCCATGGTACTACGACTCCTAGGGAGCGGTACTACCGTGGGCCTCCGTGGTACTACCGCGCTGGACGAGCGGTACTACCATGGAGGGCGCGGATGTAAAAAATTACATCCGCCCCTACTACCGCACCAGAGCGGCACAAGGCCTGGGAGCCGCGGTACTACCGCTCCAAATGAGCGGTACTACCGTGACACACCGCGGTACTACCGCGTGTACTTGCGGTACTACCGCAAGTACAGCAGTAGTCGTCAGATTTCCGCACAACCTAGATAACAAAGGGAAGCTCCAAAAAGCAGGGAAAGGAGGAACAAGTGTACGTGTTGATTCCACCCAAACCTTTCCGACGCGGACCCCCTCTTAATAGTACGGCTCTCCTACGACTCAAATCCACCAAAGAGAAACATAGAACAACGCCGACTTCAATAGTCTCCAAGGGGCACCGAATCGTCTCATGCCTAGAGATGAAGTATCTGAGAAACTCAAGGCACACGATTAGTCCGCGAATGCATTGTCATCAATCACCAAAACACCTGAGGGATAAATATGCCCTTACACTTGTAGGTTTTGCTTGTGTGGTGTGATCTGTGTGAATTGCTTGATTTGAAGTTTTCTCACTATCATAAGCATATGGGTAGTGATTTCTCTCATTAGGCCCTTATTCTATTCTAATTTCTCATCCACTCTAAACCGTACCGGATGCCCGCAAATGATCTGGAGGAAATTAAGAAGCAGATTAAGGAATTATTGGAGAAAGGTTATATTCGACCGAGTTCATCACACTGGGGTCCCCCAATGCTTCTAGTTGAGAAGAAGGATATAACCTTGAGAATGGTTGTAGATTATCATGCGCTAAACGAGGTGACAATTAAGAACAAGTACCCTCTACCAATGATCAATGATTTATTTGACCAGCTACAAGGAGCAAAAGTTTTCTCCAAGATCGATCTTCGATCAGGATATCACCAGCTGAAGATTCGAGAATAGGATATACCCAAGACAGCCTTTACCACGAGATATGGGCTTTATGAGTATACGGTCATGTCTTTTGGTTTGACTAATGCCCCTGCCTATTTTATGAGTATGATGAATAAGGTATTCATGGAGTTCTTGGATAAGTTTGTTGTGGTATTCATTGATGACATATTGATTTACTTGAAGAATGAAGAAGAACACAAGGAACATGTCGGATTAATGGGCCACGGGTAGGCTAACCCGAGCCCCGGAACCTTTCAAGACATCGGGGCAAGCTGCGCCCCTCAAGCCGAGTCTCAGATGGCGACTCCAAGATAAGCCGAGTCTCAGATGGCGAGTCCAAGATAAGCCGAGTCCCAGATGGCGACTCCAAGATAAGCCGAGTCCCAGATGGCGACTCCAAGATAAGCCGAGTCCCAGATGGCGACTCCAAGATAAGCCGAGTCTCAGATGGCGACTCCAAGATAAGCCGAGTCCCAGATGGCGACTCCAAGATAAGACGAGTCTCAGATGGCGACTCCAAGATAAGCCGAGTCCCAGACGGCGATGCCATGATAAGCCAACTCATGGCCGGCGACTCCCGGAGGAGCCGGCTATGGAGAGTCGGCCCGCGACTCCACTCTCGTCACGGTAGGCGAGGCGGGTACGACCACGGCGTGGCCGTCACCTCCTGCTTACGTAGGGCCGACATGGCTACAGCGTGCCGTACCGCTGGAGATCTCCAGCGTGGCCCGGTACTGTTGCCATGCCTTCCCTGACCTCCGCCACAGTGGCGGCGCACTGTGGCCACGACGGCCTACCTGTACGGCTCAGAGACGGCGGACCCGCCTGTCAGTGGGAGCATGGAAGGCGGCGGATACGCCCCGAAGGCGGCCCCGTGGGAGTCGGCCCCCTGGAGTCGGCCGGCCTCTCCCACGGGTCCCACGCGCCATTAACCAGATAAGACGGGGGGTGACGATAGTTATCGACCCGATAGACAGCGGCACTGTTGCCATGACCCCATGACCAAGCCTGCGTCATCAGAAGCACGGCTATAGTGCCGGACTCGCTGGCGGGGCCCACAAGTCAGCGGGCCCCAGCAGTCGGCGGAGAAGACGACGGCCTGTGAGACAGACGGCTGGGACCCGCACCCAGCCGGATTACCATTGTACCCCCGGGGGGCAGGCCTATATAAACCCCCTGGAGCACCCATGCAAAGGGTTCGAATCCATTAGCATTAGACCAGATCTTATAGGAAGGAGAGAGCTGGCCTTGCCTTCTCCTACCTCCAGAATACAACTCTAGGAGCAACCCTGTAGTCACTTAGCCTTAGTGATCATGCGGAGACCCCGCAGAGCAGCAATAGGGGTGTTATCTCCCCGGAGAGCCCTGAAGCTGGGTAAGATTCGCCGGCGTGCATGCCTTCACCTCATCCCGTTTCCTGGCACCGGCGACGTTCTACTCGCTCCCACCATGATAAGCCATCCTTTGGCATATGTCGCACCCAACCCCCAACATTTGGCGCCCACCATGGGGCGAGGTGCACCGTCGTCCGGAGCCCTGCTTTGGACGGGAACCCTCTTCCTCCCCCGCGAGCGTAGCCAGCCCGGCATGCCCGATGGCGCTTGCCCCGACGCGCTGCAAGGCATCAACGACGCCTGCGCGGCGAGCTGCCTCGCCGACCTTCTCGGCGAGGTTTGCATCTCCGACGAGCCTGCATCCGATGCGGGAATGGGCGGCCCCGAAAGCCTCCTTGCGGGCCTCCTCGACTATCTCCACGTCGCCGGCGAGCTTGTCGTGGACCTGGAGTCCGTAGGCTCCACTGACCCGATGTTGGTCGACTCCGACAGCGTGTCGCTCGACACGTTCCCCACCAATGTGGTGGTCTACGATGAGCCGCTCCCTCACGAGGAGAGCAGCGGAAGCGCCATCACGGAGGTGCTCGTTATTAGTCATGGCGAGCATTTCGATGAAGGAGCTCACGACCCGCTCGACGCGGCTCTGCGAGACCTGACAGCGCCCATTCTGGAAGACGCTGGCACCGAGACGCTGGAGGCACGCCGCCTTCAGCTCATCGAACGTGCGTAGAAGCTAGCAAGCATGAGACGCTTGTCGGAGGCCTACCAACGAGAGATGGATCACGCCGTGGGCGGCTCGCCAGCCCTGACTGGGCCTAGCCACCTAGGCGTGGTCCGACAACGCGGCGCGGCCATCGCCAACCTGTTCGGGGCTGATCTCCCCGTGTATTCCACGCTCGCGGAGAACATCCGCGCCGCCCAGGTAGCAGTGGACGAACTAGACAACTTCGAAGGTGAAGATCACCGCTTGATGACCGAGCGAGTCCAGCGACTCCTCAAGGCGGCTGCCGCACAGAACGAAGCCGGTTGCCGCACGGAGGCGCCGCAACGACAAAATGATGACTTACCTCCCCGCCGAGAACAAGGCGCGACGTCTCAGACGCCGACTGGCGGAGCCCGCGGAAGAAGAGAGAAGGATCCGGCTGTCAGCCACAGTTGGACTCGCATCACCATCGAGCGCGACCAAGACGGCTGCCCGAGAGCAGTGGAACGGCAGGGCGACTACCTGCCTCCCCCACCACGAAGAGAAAGACGAGTCTCCCCGCCGCCTGTTGAGCATCCGACTCTCGGCGACCTCCTAGGCCGTCGAGAGGGAGTCGAATAGAACGACGCCCGCCATCGGATCGAACGACTCCACCGATCCCTGGCGCTGGAAGAAGAGGACGAGCTGGGCCCGCCCTGCTTTGGATCCCGCATCCGAGACGAGCCCTTTCCCAAAGGATTCACGCTCCCCCGAGACACTCCCAAGTACACCGGCTCTACGAAGCCGGAAGATTGGCTAGTTGACTACTCCATAGCCGTCAACGTAGCAAACGGCAACAAGCGCGTTGCCGTGAAGTACGTTCCGCTCATGCTCCAGGGTACGACCCGGACATGGTTGAACAGTTTGAAGCCCCGCAGCATCAACAGTTGGGTCGACTTCACCGAGGCTTTCATCCGCAACTTCACAAGCATGTACAAGCGACCCCCAAGCCGCGCCAGCTCTCCTTATGCGTGCAAGGCCAAGACGAGTCGACTCGCGATTACCTCACCCGATGGGGCAAGCTTCGGAACTCCTGCGAGGGCGTGCACGAGGTGCAGGCTATCGAATACTTCACCGCCGGGTGCAGAGAAGGCACCCTCCTCAAGCACATGCTCCTCTGCGATGAGCCAGAGACCCTCGATGAGTTGCTGGTCATAGCCGACAAGTACGCCATGGCCGAATCCTCCATGAAGACAGAGATTCAAGTTAGTGCGACTGGCAAAGTGGCCCCTCAAGCTCCTAGAACTCCGGCTGCGGACACCAGTCGGCGACAGCAGCAGAATGATCACAAGCGCAAGGCCCCGCAACCGACTTCCAGCAGTCGGCAGGTTGCGACAGTCGAAGACCAACAGCCTGAGGGGCAGCCTCCGGCGAAGCGACAGAAAGGCGGCAAGTCAACTGGTTGCCGGCCTTCTCTTACGAGCAGACTCTAGATGGTCCCTGCAAGTTCCACAGCGGCGCGAAGCCGTCAAACCACACCACCCGAAAATTCCACTGGCTCATCAGAATCACCAAAGGAGACGACCTCCTTCCCCCTCCGCCTGCTGGGCCGCCGCCTCCACAGCCGCCCCAGCAGCCGTCTGCCAGGCCAATCGGCGCCGTACAAGATGAGTACCCAGAAGAGCACGGAGCTTATGTAGTGTTCACCAGTATGGCTGATGATCGACGTAGCAGACGGTTGCAGCAGCAAGAAGTAAATGCAGTAGCATCAGATACTCCAGAGTTTATGCATTGGTCCGAGAAGCCTATCAGTTGGAGCAGAGCTGATCACCCAGAGGTGATGCCGAATCCGGGATCCTACGCCTTGGTTCTGAGTGCCACCTTGGCCATTGATAGGTGGGCCGCTCGCTTCTCGTGAGTGTTGATAGACGGAGGCAGCAGCATCAACATCCTATACAAGGATACCATGGAGAAATTAGGAATCAAACAGAGGCAGCTTCAAAGCAGCCGAACTGTTTTCCATGGCATTGTACCTGGCCTTTCTTGCTCCCAATCGGCAAGATCCAGATAGATGTCCTCTTCAGAGATAAAGGTCATTTTCGCCGAGAGCCTGTTTGGTTTGAAGTGGTGGACCTTGAAAGCCCATACCAAGCATTGCTTGGCCGACCTGCTTTGGCGAAGTTCATGGCGGTCCCCCACTACGCTTACCTCAAGATGAAGATGCCAAGTCCAAAGGGGATTCTGACCGTGGCCGGTGACTACAGGAAGTCGTCCGCCTACGCGGCCGAGAGTAGTCGGCTGGCCGAGTCCCTGGTGATCGCAGCTGAGAGGCGGCTCCTTGATCGGGTTGTGGCGATGGCCGGCAAGCAGCCAGAGATGTCACCCGACCCCAAGGAGTCGGAAGTTGAGGGTTCGTTCAAGCCGGCTAAAGAAACAAAGAGGATACCTTTGGACCCGGAGCACCCGGAGAGGCACGCTGTCATAGGCGTAAACCTAGACAACAAATAGGAAGGCGAGCTCGTCGATTTCCTCCATGAGAATCGAGACATCTTCGCATGGTCCCCTAAAGACATGCCAGGTGTACCGACGGAATTCGCCGAGCACAAGTTACATGTCCGATCTGATGTGAAGCCCGTCAGGCAGCCCTTGCGCCGCCTGTCAGAAGAGAAGAGAAGAGTTGTTGGAGAAGAGATAGCCCGACTTCTAGAGGTTGGCTTCATTATGGAGGTGTTCTTTCCAGAATGGCTGGCGAACCCGGTCCTAGTGTTGAAGAAGAACAAGCAGTGGCGGATGTGTATCGATTACACAAGCCTCAACAAAGCTTGCCCCAAAGACCCATTTGCTCTGCCAAGAATTGACCAGGTGATAGACTCCACAGCCGGATGCGAGCTGTTGAGCTTCTTAGATGCGTATTCAGGATATCACCAGATCAAGCTGAACCCAGCAGACAGACTGAAGACTGCCTTCATCACGCCGTTTGGAGCCTTCTACTACCTGACTATGACGTTCGGCTTGAGGAATGCCGGCGCCACCTTTCAGCGTTGCATGCAGAAGTGTCTCCTCAAGCAACTCGGTAGAAATGCCCACGTCTACGTGGATGATGTGGTGGTGAAGACGGAAAAGCGTGGGACACTGTTGGAAGATCTCCAAGAAACCTTTGAGAATCTACGCCGATTCCAGATCAAGCTCAACCCGGAGAAGTGCGTCTTCGGAGTACCAGCCGGCCAGCTCCTTGGCTTCCTGGTCTCTGAACGCGGCATAGAGTGCAACCCTGTAAAGATCAAAGCCATTGAGAGAATGGAAGTCCCCCGCCGACTGTTAGATGTGCAGAAGTTCACCGGCTGCTTGGCGTCCATCAGCCGATTCATCAGTCGGCTAGGCGAGAAGGCTCTCCCTTTGTACCAAGTGATGAAGAAGACCACCTTTTTTGAGTGGAACCACAAGGCGGACGAAGCATTTCTCGAGTTGAAAAAGATGTTGACTACTCCCCCTGTGTTGGCGGCTCCGACTCCTAAAGAGCCCATGCTCCTATACATTGCCGCCACCAGCCAGGTAGTCAACACAGTTATCGTGGTTGAACGCAAGGAGGAAGGAAATGCGCTCCCTGTCCAGAGACCGGTGTATTACCTGAGCGAGGTACTGTCGACCTACAAGCAGAACTACCCCCACTACCAGAAGATGTGCTACGGCGTGCATTTCGCCGCCAAGAAGTTGAAGCCTTACTTTCAAGAGCATCCAATCACTATGGTCTGCACAGCTCCACTGGCCGAGATCATTGGAAGCCGAGACGCCTCGGGCCGAGTGGCCAAATGGGCCATAGATTTGGCCCCCTACACCATCTACTACCAGCCCCGCACCGCCATCAAGTCACAAGCACTAGCCGACTTCCTTGTCGACTGGGCCGAGACCCAGTACCTACCGCCAGCGCCCGATTCCACTCATTGGCGGATGCATTTCGATGGCTCCAAGATGCGCACCGGCTTGGGAGCCGGCGTCGTCCTCACCTCCCTTAAAGGCGACAAGCTCAAGTATGCGCTGCAAATCCACTTCATGTCACGACCGGTTTTTTTTCGGGTATCAATTTCTAGAAAGAGACCGTTGTGCTCATCAGCCCCAGGATTTCTGTTAGCTGATGAGTTTCCAACTTGATACAGAAATTCCAAGCAAATACAAGATATGTAGTACAAGACCATTCTGGTCTGTGAGTACAACAAATGGTTTCTAGTGGTTGATGGCGGAAGAGGGTTGTGGAACATCAGTGTCCATGGAACTCCATTTCCCACGGGAACAACTGACCAGGTTAACTCCTATCTTCGCGAGGCTGCTATGACCGTTGCGTAGGTTCTGGGCTGTCATCACGGTCGCTCCTCTCCGCGCAAGAAATCTGGCCAAGACAATAGCCAGGGACAAGCCAGTGAGTACTTTGAATGTACTCGCAAACATTATGAACACAGGAATAATATAATGATGTGCTGAAAATATTTTATACTCATGACGTCAGTCAAAAAATATAAATATAACTCGGATGTGTGAAGCATGTTAATTATGAATATGCAATAACTTAGCAATATTAAAATTATGAAATAAACAACAAAGAAATGCCATAGTTGGGCGTCTGAGCGACACCACATACAAGGGCTTTAAAAGAAATGCCACAGTCGGGCGTCTGAGCGACACCACATACAGGGCTTTAAAAGAAATGCCACAGTCGGGAGTCTGAGCGACACCACATACAGGGCTTTAAAAGAAATGCCACAGTCGGGCGTCTGAGCGACACCACATACAGGGCTTTAAAAGAAATGCCACAGTCGGGCGTCTGAGCGACACCACATACAGGGCTTTAAAAGAAATGCCACAGTCAGGCGTCTGAGCGACACCACATATAGGGCTTTAAAAGAAATGCCACAGTCGGGCGTCTGAGCGACACCACATACAGGGCTTTAAAAGAAATGCCACAGTCGGGCGTCTGAGCGACACCACATAAAGGGCTTTAAAAGAAATGCCACAGTCGGGCGTCTGAGCGACACCACATATAGGGCTTTAAAAGAAATGCCACAGTCGGGCGTCTGAGCGACACCACATAAGGGCTTTAAAAGAAATGCCACAGTCGGGCGTCTGAGCGACACCACATAAAGGGCTTTAAAAGAAACAATCATAGTGAATATCCCGGAGGTAGAACCATCCCAGAGATACTCGATGATAACAGTAATATCACGGGTTAGTCAACAATAATAATAATCATAATATTCACAAGTCACAAGTTAGTAATTCCCGTCCTGGTTTAACAGTTTCACCTCCGAAGACCGACACTAAGACCGACACTTGACCCATCCCAGACTGTAATCCTTAACCATGGACACGGCTATTCGAATAGGTTTAATCTCTGCAGAGGGGGTACTCTTTGCCCACGAGTAACGGTTTCTTTAGTCCATCGGGACTAATGCCGTCTACGGTCTTTTTGTTGAAAACACACCTAACTTGCACACACCAGCTTAACTCACACGTGTCTGGAATCACCCACGACACCTGTCAAGCAAACTCTAAGTGGGGAGGCTACAACCTCGCGTAGCATGGGATCAAATTTATATTGCGCGCTCTAAGGGGTGGCCTCCCCTCTCGGTCTCAACCGGAAACACCCATGCCCCCGGACCAGGTGGCCTGCCTACCAGCTACAACCGGTATCTTCCACCCTGGCCTCTCTGTACGGTGTGTGCTAGAAAGAGGTTGACAACTTACTGAACCGTACTCTACTTGTTGTAGAGACGAGTGGTAGTACGAAACAAGTATGGGGGTTACTGGAACAAGACTCGATCTATGGTCGACTCGGGAGGTTCAAGTATTCCCTGCATGATTAGCATAACAATTATATTTCAACCAACAGAATCACCGCTCATATCACCTTACCATGCCATACCAGACATAACCGTTCCGACGGAGACCGGCGACAAACTCATGCCTACCCAAGGCAGAGGTTTTCCCTGGGTTCCTGCCGGTATGCATGTAAGGCACATGAGGATGATTATCATCACAAGTGTGATCATTTCCAACAGCATGGAAATCACTAACATGCACCCATGCATATGATCATATCACATGAAATAACAAGTTTCTCCAAGGTGAGGTGAAGTTATAAACGTGTCATCAAACACACAAAAATATTTATGCCGGGGTTCAGAATGCTTGCCTTCAGGTCATGGGAAGGCAAGGTGCATTTCAAACTCTTGAAATACTTCTCTCCTCTTCAAAAATCCTATTTTTGAAAATATAAAAGAATTAACACACAAAATAAAAACAGCACAAAAAGTTGTTTGAAAATTTTCCAAATAAATCTTAAAATAAACAAGACAGAATTTGAGAGAGGTAGGAAAAAGAATCAATTCATTTGGAGTTATATTTAAAAAGATATAGCCAGTCAAAGATTTGGTAAAAATCTGTTTTTAATAAAAACAGAAAAAGAAAACGTTTCAACAAGATTACGCTTTTGGGCAGAGGAGGCGTACTTGAGGGTTTACGCCTCCACTTATCAGCGTGGACCGCGCAGGGGCCACTGACAGTGGGTCCAGGGGGCCCACTAGTCATGTTTGACTAGCCTGCCTTCCTTCTTCTCCTCTGTCCCGAGCGGAGGCGGGACTCCGGCAACCGTCGCCGGCGAACGGCGGTTCCTCGCGGGGAGCTGAGGACGGGGATGGATCTGCGGATCAGTGGCGGTCCTCCCGGTGGTCGTAGGGTCGTCGGAGGTGGAGGAAATCGCCGGCGGCGAGCTTCGCGGCGGCCGGTGGCTTCGGGAGCAAAGTGAGTTTGTGGCTAGGGTGGCTCTACGTCGCAGCTGGGGTTCTGGGTGGCACCGCAAGAAGTAGTGGAGTCGCTTGGTGGCGTTGGAAGGGCCGGGGAGGCTCTGGTTGTGCCGAACGGAGCCGGGAGGCGGCGGTGGCCGAACTGGCCGGAGTCGGTGAAGACGGCCTCTTCCCCCTCAAATTGACGGCAACGGGGTACTTGGAGGATGGTGAGAGGCTGCCTGCGTGCGGGGATGAGCTCGGGGCTCCTTAAATAGACTCGCCGAGGCGGTTCCGCGGCGGCCGGGGATAAGGTTGCCGACGACCGTCTTACTTTGCTGCAGAGCGACGTGGCGGTGGCTGGCTAGCTCCAGGGGCTAACGACGATCATTCCACTGTCGAAGGAGGCGAGCTAGCGCGCTGTGGTGGCTTGGGCGGCGTTGTCCATGGTGGTGGCGGACGCGGCCGCAAGCGTGCTGCCAAGAAGCTTGCTGCGGCGCCGCTGTAGCGAGCCAGGGGCGGTCGGGGCTCTTGGCGTGACGCGGCAAGGGTGAAAAGATCAGGACGAGCTCGGGGAGGTTTATCCAGGTGCGCGCTTGCTCGGGCGCGGGCACGTGCAAAACGCGTGCTCTGCTCGCGCTCCGAGCGTGCACGACGTCAGCTCGATGAAATGCCAGGGTGGCCCAAACTGCTAGAGATCAAATGAAAATCCACAGGTCTGGGTTAGAGACCATTAGCAAGCTACTAGACAAGTTGGTTTGGACAGATGGGAAAGTTCACAACACAAACTTACAATCATGCCAAATCTGTTCATGCCCACAGGGTGTTTGACAAAATGCCAGAGGCACTTAGGCATTTCTTGGAGTGACCAAAACTTCCAGAGTGGGGTCTCTTTAGGTGAAAGAGAGGGTGGTGAGGTTAGTTTGTGAAAAGCACAAACTTGTTAGTGCAAGTTTTGCAGAACTTCAAATCTGGGCAAGATGTGAATGCCATTATTTCATGAACCAGAAATATGCCAATGGTTGCATGCTCTTGGACTTAGGGGTTTAGCATGGAGGACTACAAGTAGGAGAAAGAGTCAAGGGCCAAAGAGCAACCAATAATATGGCTGCTGTACAAACCATCATGATGGACCAGAATGGAAGATGAGGTTGGTTCACTCAAAAGTTTCAAAGAACATCCCTGGATTTTTGCATATAATGGATTCATATGCTCCTACTGACATCCCATAATTTTGGTGGAAGCTAGAAACAAATATTTAAAAGGGTTGCAGTGAAAAATTGTTCACTGGACCAGAGAAGAAAAACATGTGTAATACTCAAAATATGCAATGAAATACATATATTACTGCACAAAAGTGATTTAGAGGCATCACAGGACATCTCCAAATTTTGGTGGAATTTTTAGTTAAATTTATCAAATGGTTGTAGTTCAAAAAGAGCTCCAAAACTTAAAACAAGTCATTTTAATGAATATAGCTCAGGGTGAAATAATTTAATAAATAAACCTACTGATTAGGAAATTGTTTTAATGAGATGGCATAGAAGTTCAATATGTTTGGAAGGATCCACTTGGGAAAAATACATCCTTGATAATAAAATAAAGGATTTGAAATCAACAGAAATATTCTTGCAGGCAAAAAGTTTTAACTCTTGGCAAAATTTTAATAACAAAAACCTGGTTAAATTTTTGGGGTGTTACAATTACTACCCCCCTTAAGAAAAAAATCTCGTCCTCGAGATTTGCTAAGGTTTGAGAAACAAAATAAAA
This sequence comes from Triticum aestivum, assembly GCF_018294505.1. NCBI lineage: Eukaryota > Viridiplantae > Streptophyta > Magnoliopsida > Poales > Poaceae > Triticum > Triticum aestivum. Next base: position 492,635,386 of record NC_057813.1, read on the forward strand.
TACTTTTACTAGATCAAAAGATCATTTACACAAGTGGTAAAAAGAGGCTACAGTGAGAGGACAATAAGTGGTGAATAACTACAGTGTGGGCACTGGCATTGTGTGGAGAAATTCCACGCTTCGGACAACGAGTGATTTCTATGTGGGACGCAGTGAATTCAGAATAAATTCTAAATTCAACGATATGCTGGTCGTACCCGAGAACACAGTGCTCCCTCTGGTTGACAGGTGGGACCAGGGCCCACTGTCAGTCCCTTCCTCTACCTCTGGCTCTCTCTTCTTCCTCTCTCCCGCGCGTTTTTCCTGGTTTTCTCCACCGGGGACGACTAGCGCGTAGGGCATCTAGGCCGTACTGCGGTAGTGCGCGGCGTGCTTGCTGCCGGCGCAGCGTGCACTCACGTCGTGGGCCAGTGCGCTGTCGGCACTGCTCGCAGATTCGCCTCCGAGCACCGGCGATCTGGCGATGAGCGGCGCTGGTGGACTTCGTCCACCGTACACCGATCCCGAGCTATAAAATGACTGTGATGCTCCTTCTTCAACTTCGCACCTGGCCTCGTTTCTACTCCTCCTCCTCCTCCATTACCGTTCACCAGAGCTCGAGACGAGGCTCCAATGGCGGAGACGGTGCCGGACTGGTACATGGTCCTGGTGTGTGGAGGGCTGGCGGCAGTGCTGGGGCTCTCGGTGCTCTTGTGCGCGATGATCTATGATGATTGTTGTGATGCTGCCGCTCGGGTGCTGGCTCTCCGCGGTGGCGGTGATCACGAGGATTAGGCGTAATCCCGCGTGTTTTACCGCTAACGATGTGTTGGAGGTGGAAAGTGTCCGGATGATTATCTGCTAATCTCTCCCTTGGCGGCATGTGGAGTGCTTAGAAGGGTGGTTGGTGAGATGCAACATGGTTGCGTGTATTTTAGGTAGTGTAAGAATCCGAGTGGTTGTGGGCCTGCTACCGTGGTGCTGCGTGAAATAAAACGAATAATCCATGCAGCGAGAGAATTAAAAGATGCAGCACATTCTAGAAGAAGAAAATCTCATCCCAGGATTTTTCGCGGTTACACATGTTGCTCACGAAGAAAACCACTCACAAACGTAAAAACTAAAAACTCGACTCGTCGCACAAATTCGAGGTACCAGGCATAAGTTACAATATAATAGTAAATGCTGAAATAACAACTATAGCAGTGGCGTGTAAAATGAGAATGGTAACTGGACAGGGTCCTGATAAAATGTCTCTGGTAAAGGGGTATACTCCTCCTCAATTGGGGGAAGTGGATTGAACAGTCGATGTATGAGTCTCTCCGGATCGGGCCTCAGTGGTCTGCCGATTGCAACCTGAGGGTTCAGATCAGTGAGATTCTGAAGATAATCCATCACTCGCTGATTCAAATGCTCTTGCGCGACGATGTATTTGATGAGGTTGGACAGTACTGGGTCTTTCTCAATCCGCCCACCGGGAAAAGATGTTACTCCTCCGGGTGTTGCACGGCTCAGAAAGTAATAATATCCTCGTTCGCGGGCATAGGATACTACGGATCGAAGGCGGGCAATCGCTTCTTTCGCAGCATCTTCTATGGCCAGGTGTGGGGTTGGCATAGATTTCCCCATGAAGGAAACTTCCGTCGGATCTTGATTGGAGTCTACAGGAGGGATGTGTACCGCTGCCCAATATTCCGAGGTGGAAAAAGTGATTCTCGATTTGAACAGCTCGTACTAGGGTGGTTGGGAAGAACCCATGGTACTGCAGGTAAAGTCCCACAATATTTTGACAAAGCTACCTGGGGTTGCATCTGGGGTTCTCAGATGAATGCTGGGGCTCGGCATGACAGGAAAAAGGTTGTGAGGGTGGTGCACAAGATGTGGGGGTGCTTGGCAAGATCACAAGGTGGCCTTTAAATAGCAAAAGGGCTGGGTCATTTCACCGTGGTGAAAGGTAATAAATTTACCAGCCTAGCTCCAAAGGTCGGGTCAGTATCAGAGATACACATATCTCATAAAGAGACGTGTTACTGTGGTTGTCGTCGGGGTTGGTTTTGGTAGCTGTGCCCGGAAAATATGCAACTATGCGTGACAAAATACGCAAGGCTACTATTAAAACAGAGGCACAACGACAGGCTGCGTTTATATACAAGGTCGCAGGATTACAAAGTGAGGATACACAGAAACTCGGTACTACTCGTACGACTAGTCTACCTCGTTTACGTCTAAACGGGCGTGCTTGGTGGATGACGAGGCTTCTCCACATGTCTCACTGCCGGGATTAGTCGGAGATGGCGGAGGGACTGCAGGGTCGGGGTAGCGATGATGACTATCGCGGGGATTGTTAGCCACAATCCCGTTGGAGTGTGTTCCCAAAAGGCGACGAAGTACTTCTGGGGTCATCATAGTATCTCGGATGATGGCTGGAGCTGAACTCAGGGTCTCGATCGGGTGTCTGAACAGCACGACTGGGTTGTCGGCGTCGGGCTCGTCTTCTCTTCTTGCTGGGACTCGACGAACCAGCTCTCCTCGAGTTGCGATCAGATCAATAGTGATTTGATCGAACAATGCCTCTAGTGCACTTACATAGCGCACTAGGTGCAACAACGCGGGATTCGTCTCGTGATCTCCGTTGGCAACTTGGGGTGGTCTACCATACCCTTCACGCCTGGGGTAGTAGTAGAACGAGCGACAGTTAACTCTGGGCGACAACTGCCGAAGTTGAACTATAGCCTCTCGAGCAGCTAGCTGGACGGCTTGTGGCTCAAAGGAAGTTGTTCTTCCGGTGAACCTGTAGGGGCGTTCTGGCGATAGACCCCTACCATAGATGTGCACAGTGGCCCAGAATTGGCGGTCTTCACCGCTCATAGGTCCTTGGTACACAACATATTCTGGGGGCTCTTCTAACGCGTAGGCACGACGGGTGAGGTTTGCGAGTATGGTCACGAAACCTCCAAGATTGGTTGCTGTGGTCTCATTATGCACTATGGGACCAGGCATTGTGGCTAGGTTGGGGAAGAGGCTGTGCTGGGTTGAGGCTAGCGTGCCCTTTTTATAGAAAAAGGGAACGGTGTCTTCCTTCGCACGCTTGCGAATGGGACATTTTTGCCATCAGTCATTGGCGTGTGATCGACAGGCTAGACTGATAGGTTGGGCACCGACTGCAAAAAGTGTCGGACTAACTGTGTGGCTATCTTGCATGGGACGCTTGGCTGGGGTTTTGGTTAGGGTCTGCTAGGTTGGTTTACCTAAGTTATCCGACCTGGCTAAGATAGGATTAGCCAATGGTCAGCCTGGCTCTGGTACCAAGTCTGTCACGATCGGTTTTTTTTCCGGGTATCAATTTCCAGAAAGAGACCGTCGTGCTCATCAGCCCCAGGATTTCTGTTAGCTGATGAGTTTCCAACTTGATATAGAAATTCCAAGCAAATACAAGATATGTAGTACAAGACCATTCTGGTCTGTGAGTACAACAAATGGTTTCTAGTGGTCGATGGCGGAAGCGGGCTGTGAACATCAGTGTCCATGGAACTCCATTTCCCACAGGAACAGCTGACCAGGTTAACTCCTATCTTCGCGAGGCTGCTATCACCATTGCATAGGTTCTGGGCTGTCATCACGGTCGCTCCTCTCCGCGCAAGAAATCTGGCCAAGACAATAGCCAGGGACAAGCCAGTGAGTACTTTGAATGTACTCGCAAACATTATGAACACAGGAATAATATAATGATGTGCTGAAAATATTTTATACTCATGAGATCAGTCACAAAATATAAATATAACTCGGATGCGTGTAAGCATGTTAATTATGAATATGCAATAACTTAGCAATATTAAAATTATGAGAAAAACAACAAAGAAATGCCACAGTCGGGCGTCTGAGCGACACCACATAAAGGGCTTTAAAAGAAATGCCACAGTCGGGCGTCTGAGCGACACCACATAAAGGGCTTTAAAAGAAATGCCACAGTCGGGCGTCTGAGCGACACCACATAAAGGGCTTTAAAAGAAATGCCACAGTCGGGCGTCTGAGCGACACCACATACAGGGCTTTAAAAGAAATGCCACAGTCGGGCGTCTGAGCGACACCACATACAGGGCTTTAAAAGAAATGCCACAGTCGGGCGTCTGAGCGACACCACATACAGGGCTTTAAAAGAAATGCCACAGTCGGGCGTCTGAGCGAACCACATACAGGCTTTAAAAGAAATGCCAGTCGGGCGTTGAGCGACACCACATACAGGGCTTTAAAAGAAATGCCACAGTCGGGCGTCTGAGCGACACCACATAAAGGGCTTTAAAAGAAACAATCATAGTGAATATCCCGGAGGTAGAACCATCCTAGAGATACTCGATGATAACAGTAATATCACGGGTTAGTCAACAATAATAATAATCAAAATATTCACAAGTCACAATTAGTAATTCCCGTCCTGGTTTAACAGTTTTCCTCCGAAGATCGACACTAAGACCGACACTTGACCCATCCCAGACTGTAATCCTTAACCACGGACACGACTATTCGAATAGGTTTAATCTCTGCAGAGGGTGTACTCTTTACCCACGAGTAACGGATTTCTTTAGTCCATCGGGACTAATTCCGTCCATGGTCTTTTTGTTGAAAACACACCTAACTTGCACACACCAGCTTAACTCACACGTGTCTGGAATCACCCACGACACCTGTCAAGCAAACTCTAAGTGGGGAGGCTACAACCTCGCGTAGCATGGGATCAAATTTATATTGCGCGCTCTAAGGGGTGGCCTCCCCTCTCGGTCTCAACCGGAAACACCCATGCCCCCGGACCAGGTGGCCTGCCTACCAGCTACAACCGGTATCTTCCACCCTGGCCTCTCTGTACGGTGCGTGCTAGATAGAGGTTGACAACTTACTGAACCGTACTCTACTTGTTGTAGAGACGAGTGGTAGTACGAAACAAGTATGGGGGTTACTGGAACAAGACTCGATCTATGGTCGACTCAGGAGGTTCAAGTATTCCCTGCATGATTAGCATAACAATTATATTTCAACCAACAGAATCACCGCTCATATCACCTTACCATGCCATACCAGACATAACCGTTCCGACGGAGACCGGCGACAAACTCATGCCTACCCAAGGCAGAGGTTTTCCCGGGTTCCTGGTATGCATGTAAGGCACATGAGGATGATTATCATCACAAGTGTGATCATTTCCAACAGCATGGAAATCACTAACATGCACCCATGCATATGATCATATCACATGAAATAACAAGTTTCTCCAAAGTGAGGTGAAGTTATAAACGTGTCATCAAACACACAAAAATATTTATGCCGGGGTTCAGAATGCTTGCCTTCAGGTCACGGGAAGGCAGGGAGCATTTCAAACTCTTGAAATACTTCTCTCCTCTTCAAAAATCCTATTTTTGAAAATATAAAAGAATTAACACACAAAATAAAAACAGCACAAAAAGTTGTTTGAAAATTTTCCAAATAAATCTTAAAATAAACTAGACAGAATTTGAGAGAGGTAGGAAAAAGAATCAATTCATTTGGAGTTATATTTAAAAAGATATAGCCAGTCAAAGATTTGGTAAAAATCTGTTTTTAATAAAAACAGAAAAAGAAAACGTTTCAACAAGATTACGCTTTCGGGCAGAGGAGGCGTACTTGAGGGTTTACGCCTCCACTTATCAGTGTGGACCATGCAGGGGCCACTGACAGTAGGTCCAGGGGGCCCACTAGTCATGTTTGACTAGTCTCCTCTCCGTCTGCTTCTTCCACCCGAGCGGAGGCGGGACTCCGGCAACCGTCGCCGGCCAACGGCGGTTCCTCGCGGGGAGATGAGGACGGGGATGGATCCGCGGATCAGTGGCGGTCCTCTTGGTGGTCGTAGGGTAGTCGGAGGTGGAGGAAATCGCCGGCGGTGAGCTTCACGGCGGCCGGTGGCTTCGGGAGCAAAGTGAGTTTGTGGCTAGGGTGGCTCTACGTCGCAGCTAGGGTTCTGGGTGGCACCGCAAGAAGTAGTGGAGTCGCTTGGTGGCGTTGGAAGGGCCGGGGAGGCTCTGGTTGTGCCGAACGGAGCCGGGAGGCGGCGGTGGCCGAACTGGCCGGAGTCGGTGAAGACGGCCTCTTCCCCCTCAAATTGACGGCAACGGGGTACTAGGATGATGGTGAGAGGCTGCCTGCGTGCGGGGATGAGCTCAGGGCTCCTTAAATAGACTCGCCGAGGCGGTTCCGCGGCGGCCGGGGATAAGGTTGCCGGCGACCGTCTTACTTTGCTGCAGAGCGACGTGGCGGTGGCTGGCTAGCTCCAGGGGCTAGCAACGATCACTCCACTGTCGAAGGAGGCGAGCTGGCGCGCTGTGGTGGCATGGGCGGCGCTGTCCATGGCGGTGGCGGACGCGGCCGCAAGCGTGCCGCCAAGAAGCTTGCTGCGGCGCCGCTGTAGCGAGCCAGGGGCGGTCGGGGCTCTTGGCGTGACGCGGCAAGGGTGAAAAGATCAGGACGAGCTCGAGGAGTTTTATCCAGGGGCGCGCTTGCTCGGGCGCGGGCACGTGCAAAACGCGTGCTCTGCTCGCGCTCCGGGCGTGCACGGCATCTGCTCGACGAAATGCCAGGGTGGCCCAAACTGCTAGAGATCAAATGAAAATCCACAGGTCTGGGTTAGAGACCATTAGCAAGCTACTAGACAACTTGGTTTGGACAGATGGGAAAGTTCACAACATAAACTTACAATCATGCCAAATCTGTTCATGCCCACAGGGTGTTTGACAAAATGCCAGAGGCACTTAGGCATTTCTTGGAGTGACCAAAACTTCCAGAGTGGGGTCTCTTTAGGTGAAAGAGAGGGTGGTGAGGTTAGTTTGTGAAAAGCACAAACTTGTTAGTGCAAGTTTTGCAGAACTTCAAATCTGGGCAAGATGTGAATGACATTATTTCATGAACTAGAAATATGCCAATGGTTGCATGCTCTTGGACTTAGGGGTTTAGCATGGAGGACTACAAGTAGGAGAAAGAGTCAAGGGCCAAAGAGCAAGCAATAATATGGTTGCTGTACAAACCATCATGATGGACCAGAATGAAGATGAGGTTGGTTCACTCGAAAGTTTCAAAGAACATCCCTGGATTTTTGCATATAATGGATTCATATGCTCCTACTGACATCCCATAATTTTGGTGGAAGCTAGAAACAAATATTTAAAAGGGTTGCAGTGAAAAATTGTTCACTGGACCAGAGAAGAAAAACATGTGTAATACTCAAAATATGCAATGAAATACATATATTACTGCACAAAAGTGATTTAGAGGCATCACAGGACATCTCCAAATTTTGGTGGAATTTTTAGTTAAATTTATCAAATGGTTGTAGTTCAAAAAGAGCTCCAAAACTTAAAACAAGTCATTTTAATGAATATAGCTCAGGGTGAAATAATTTAATAAATAAACCTACTGATTAGGAAATTGTTTTAATGAGATGACATAGAAGTTTAAAATGTTTGGAAGGATCCACTTGGGAAAAATAAATCCTTGATAATAAAAGAAAGGTTTTGAAATCAACAGAAATATTCTTGCAGGCAAAAAGTTTTAACTCTTGGCAAAATTTTAATAACAAAAACCTGGTTAAATTTTTGGGGTGTTACACTTCGCCGCCTCCAACAACGTTGCCGAATACGAGGCACTCGTTCATGGGCTCCGGCTTGCGAAAGAACTCGGCATCCGCCGGATCCTGTGCTACGGCGATTCCGATTTGGTGGTCCAGCAGTCGTCTGGCGACTGGGACGCCAAAGATGCAAACATGGCGAGCTATCGCTTCCTGGTGCAGCAACTCAGCGGATATTTTGAGGGGTGTGAATTCCTTCACGTGCCAAGAAATGACAACGACCAAGCAGACGCCCTGGCACGAGTCAGCTCCACACGCCAAGCGATACCATCCGGCGTCGCCCTTCAGCGCCTCCTCAAGTCGTCTATCAAGCCTTCACCAGAGTCAGACTCCATTTTTGTGCCAGCTCCCCCCAAAGAAGTCGGATCCGATTCAAGAGCACCAGCAGACGGCACAAGAATTCTTACAGACGGCTCCAAAAATACCACAGTCGAACCCGGCCGGGGACTTCAGAACCCGGCCTGGGGACTGCGACGGTCAGCCCGAAGACTCCAGAACTTGGCCCAGGGACTGCGCCGGTAGGCCCGGGGACTTCACCGATCCAGCAAGCGGCCGCGGATCCCAGCCCGTCGCCTCCTAGCCCAGCTGCCCTTGTCCAAGTCGCAATAGTGGCAATTGAAGAAATAGCAGCACCCTCATGGGCCCAGCCCATCCTCAAGTTCCTACTAAACAGAGAGTCGCCTGCTGATGTAATCCTGGCGAGGCAAGTACAACGCCGAGCGGCAGCCTATACCATAGTCAACATAGAGCTGGTCAGGCGCAGTGTCACTGGTGTCTTCCAACGCTGCGTCGAGGCAGAACAAGGCCAAGCAATTCTCAGAGACATTCATGAAGGCGAGTGCGGCCACCATGCGGCTTCAAGGGCACTCGTCGCCAAAGCCTTCCGGCACGGTTTCTTCTGGCCGACTACCCTAGAAGAGGGCAAGGAATTAGTCCAAAACTGCAAAGGGTGCCAGATGTTCCGTTCCAAACCGCTCCAGCCGGCTTCCGCGCTCAAGACCATTCCCATCGCCTGGCCCTTTGCGGTTTCGGGCCTGTACATGGTGGGACCATTCAAGACGGCAAGAGGCGGCCTAACTCACCTACTTGTCGCGGTGGACAAGTTCACCAAGTGGATAGAAGTAAAACCCATCAAGAAGTTGAATGGTCCGACTGCAGTAACCTTCATCGCTGACATCACGACTCGGTACGGCATACCACACAGCATCATCACCGACAATGGCACAAACTTTGCCAAGGGAGCCCTGGCCCGTTTCTGTGCGATGCAGGGCATCCGACTGGACTTAGCGTCTGTTGCCTATCCGCAGTCAAAGGCCAGGTGGAGCGAGCAAACGGCCTCATCCTATCCGGCATCAAGCCCCGCCTGGTCGAACCACTGGAGCGTTCGGCCGACTGTTGGCTTGAGGAGCTGCCAGCCGTCCTCTGGAGTCTGCGCACGACTCCAAACATGTCAACCGGCTTCACGCCTTTCTTCCTCGTCTACGGTGCTGAAGCCGTCATCCCGACGGACATAGAATTCGACTCCCCGCGAGTCACCATGTACACCAAGGAGGAAGCAGAAGAAGCACGTCAAGACGGCGTCGATCTGCTGGAAGAGGGCCGGCTGTTGGCACTCAGTCGGTCCGGCATCTACCAGCAGAGCTTGCGCCGATACTACAACAGGAAGGTCAGGCCAAGATCTTTCCAAGAGGGCGACCTTGTGCTCCGACTGATCCAGCGGACAGCCGGCCAGCACAAGCTGTCGGCACCTTGGGAAGGCCCCTTCATTATCAGCAAAGTGTTGGGCAACGACTCCTACTACCTGATTGACGCTCAGAAGCCCCGAGCACGCAAGAGAGACGACTCCGGCAAAGAGTCGGAATGGCCATGGAATGCAAACCTCCTTCAAAGATTTTACAGTTGATTCAGTATGTATCACGCTACCCCTTTTATTAAAGTACCGAGACTTCGGGCCCCTCGAGACGAGCTCGGGGACTGCCCCTTTGATTATCTATATGATAAGAGTTATGCCTTCGAGTATGCTACTTCTAGCTACGCTGCTTGGCGCTGGGTTCGACTAGTCAGCCCGGGGACTCGCCGTCTGGCGCTATGAAATGTTTCCTGAAGTCGGACAAGTAGTGTGCGGCGCCTAAGCCGTCTCCTGCCAGAAGCCGCAGCTTGCAGAGTGACTGTTTGGTAGGCAGGAGTAAGGATGGATGGGCGTTCACACGAAAAATGGCTAAGGACCTAAAACATTAACATAGCCTAAGCCGGTTTCCAGTCCCCTTTCACAAGCCGACTCGCGAGTATTCGGCTTGCCGCGTTCTATCCAACTTGTTAAAAAAAACTCCAATGAAAGGCAAGTACTTGCTTTCGCCAAAGTAGCCAGGCATTTGGTCCAGCGGCAGTCCGCAGAGCGATTATCCGGCTGACAAAGCAGCAACTAGGGGAAGGCAGCAAAGGAAAAAGGCAAAGGAGCAATGAACAAGGAAAGATAGAACTCGGATTAATATTTACATAGCATAGGCCCATTGGCCGAATCTTCAGACAGAAGTTCAAAATACACCCCGAGGGTGGAATCGTTCAAATTAACAAGTTCCTCAAAGACTTTCTAGAGCAGATAAAATAAAGCCAGAAGGCAGCCTAGGGAGCAGCAGACGGGTTTGGAGGGTCGGAGGAGACGGCGGTGTCAGGCGCCGGGGCGGCCGGTTGGGCAGTCTCGGCTTGATCGCCGCCAGCGCCAGTCGGCCCGGTCGGGCGCGGCTCGTTGCTAGAGGCGCGGTCGAGCTGAGGCTGGTCGCCCGCTCCGTCTTCTGGCGCCTCCATCTCGCCTTCGTCCTCCGCCTCGCCTTCTTCCTTGGTGCTGGAGTCAATCACCTCCGCCGAGTCCTTGCCATATTCTGGGTTCATCCCGAACCACTCTGGCGGCACCTCCTCGCCGCCTGTAGCCCGCTCAGGGACGAAGACACTGGTGTCTGTGTAGTCGGCGATTGCCGCCACACGCTCGACAAGGGTGCCCTCCACAGCCTCCAGCTCGGCCTGGGCCTCTGACCGGAATGCGGCCAGATGGTCCAGGTCCAGCCCCGGATACCATGCCTTGACGAATTCCAAGGCCCGGTGCGCTTCGGCCCGGGCCGACGAACCCTTCCAGGCCTCAAGACGGCTGGCTACGACCTCCAGCCAGTCGGCAGTCCGGCTGGTGGTGTGCAGAGCCGGCATGTCTGGCCACAGGGCGGCAACTACCTGGGCGCCTGCGCGCTGAAGACGGCGCATCAGCCGATGGGCCGGACGGAGACGGGCCTCGATGGTCAGAAGCTGCTCGTCGACGGTCAGCATTGGCGGCAATCACCGCGCCGCTCGCCCTCCGTGCCTCACGATCAGCCTCGATGGCCATAGGGACTGCCTGCGAGTGGCCAGGGAAGAAGTCTGCCAAGACAAAAAAGAAACAAGTCAAAAAATCAGAAGTCAGCCTGACACATAGTCGGAAACTCAAAGAAAGAAACTCACCGTCGATGATGTCCTCGATCTCATGGAAGCCGGAGGTCAGCATCGCCTCCTTATCAGTCTAGGAGGAGCGCTCACTCTCGAACTCGGCCAGAAGAGCAGCCTCCTTCTTCTCGGCCTCGTCCTGCATTTTCTTGAGCAGCTCCTTCTGCTCGGCTATCTGCGCGACAAGCAGGTCGCGCTTCGCTGCAAGCTTTCTGCACTCCTCCCCCTTGACGCGCAAGGCAGTGTTGACTTCACCCAGCTGCTCCTGAAGAGTGGCGTTAGCCCCTGAAGAATGAAAGAAAGAGACAAATAAGTCGTCAGCAAAGAAGATCGCCGGGAAGATCCGGCCCGACTGCTCAGCAGTCGACCCGAATCTCGGGGACTATAGCCTGCGGGTGCGCCAGCGCACCCCCGCGAAAAAGAAGAACAAAGAAGGAGACGTTGAAGTCGTCAAGAAAGAAGATCGCTGGGAAGATCCGGCCTGACTGCTCAGCAGTCGGCCCGAATCTCGGGGACTACAGCCCGCGGGTGCGCCAGTGCGCCCCCGCGAAGAAGAGAAAAAGAACTTACTCCGGCTTTCCATCAGGTCGGCAGTCCGCTTGCTCAACTCCTCAACATTGCGGTTGAAGGCAGTGGCGCAGAGGTTGTGATACTCCTGCAAACAAAAATTTCAGACAAAGATAAATACTTGGAACTCGCCAGAGGGAGTTCCGAGCCACCTGCTCAACAGCCGGCCCGAAACTCGGGGACTACACCCAGTGGGTGCGCTGGCGCGCCCCCACAGAGAAGAGCAAGAAAGACAAGAATCAAAGAGGAAAACATACCCGGACGGCCGCTTGCGACGCTAGATGCGCCTTGGTGCAGATCTGGAGGGCGTCGCCCTCGGCTGGCAGCTTCGCTTGGACATCCAGAAGTGCCTGGTTCAGCGGGCCCGTGCCGCCTCCACGCACCCACCCAACGGACGCGGCGCTTGTCGCCTCGGCGTCTGGGATGACCGAGCTAGCGGCACCGACCTCCAGAGGCCGCGGCGCCGAAGTCGCCTTCTCAAGGCGGCGACGCACTGGCGAGGCAACTTGAAGGAGCAGCCTCACCTCGACCTCGTCCTCAGTCGGCGGCACCGGCGGGCCCGCCGGCTGTTTGCCGTGGGCCCTCCCAGACGGCGGTGGAGGCGGAGGCGGCGGCACAAGCGTGTCCGACATGGAGGCCACGCCACTCTCCTTCTCCACGATGGGGTTCTCGGTGCTGGCTTCTCCGGTCTGCCCTGTGAATTCCGGAGGCGGCGGTGCGGAGGATAGTGGGGCGACGAGCAACGCCGATTGGCGACGCGCATCCTCCTCAGCTCGCTTTCTCGCCGCAAGGGCGGCTTCGGCCTCCTCTAGCTTCTTCTAGGCGGATGCAGCCGCCTTCTCGGTCTCCGCCTTCTCCAGGCGGTCGGCCTCCTCCTCGTCGCACTTCTCCCGCGCATTTTGCTCTGTCGCCTCCCGGAGGTCGGCGGCAGGGTCGACCCGCCGAGTATTGGCGGATGTCTCTGCCGACCCCATGACGGAGGGGACGGCGACCCTTTCAAGGGAAAGGGGGGCCCTGAAGAAAAAAGGGGAGGAGTGTAAAAGAAGAACTCGGACAAGACTCGCCGGAGGAAAATAAAGACAAAGGTGAAAAAACTTACGCAGAGACTAGCGGCGGCCTCCTCACTTCCCTATGGAAGCGGTTGGCCTTCGTGGCCGCCTCCTCCCGCTTGGTCGCGGCGGCCGCCCCTTTGAACTTCTTCGACTTGCCGCCAGGCGCACTCAGCCTGGCGTGGCGCCTCTTCGCGCCGCCTTGACCGGCCAAGCCGGCAGAGGAACCCGCGCCTGATGGGCCGACCCTTGGCTGGTGGCGCGGGACGACTTCCCCTTCGGCGTCGTCATCAGACCAGTTGGTGAAGGTGGCCGAGGGCCTGAGGCCGCTTCCCGCTCCTCCTCCCCCGCCTTCGGCGTCGGCTTCCATCACCGCCGCCCCTAAGTCGGGGTCGTCGACGTCGCTCTCCGCTTGGTTGGGGACGAACTCGCGGGGCGGTCTCGTGACGCCGGCTACGGGCTGCATGAGGGGGTTCTAGTTCAGAAGAAACCAATAAAAATCAGAAGTCGGATTCGGTTATAAAGAAGACAAAGCAATAAAGAGATGTGACTTACCACTGGAGGGGGGTTGGCGCGCGAGTACGGCTCCTTGCCGAACTGCCAGTCCTCCCCGAGCTCGCAGTTTGCGATGTGGTTCACCATGTTTGCCACCTCTGCGCGGGGCATCTCCTTGGTGCTCATCTGACTCGGGTCTCGGTGGTCGCTCATCTGACAGATCAGATGAGGCCGGCCTTGGAGTGGGAGGACTCGGCGCGCCACGAAGGCGGCCAGCAAGTCGGCCCCGACGAGGCCCTCCGACTGCGTCAAGACTCGGAGTCGCGCTACGGCGGCGGCTCCGGTGGGAGTCAGCGTTCTGACTCGATGAGACCAGCTGGGGAGCCTCCCAGCTGGTGCACCGGTTTCATAAGGCGGCAGGTTGACCCAGTCGCCGTCAGGGGCGATGTTCTTCACGTAGAAGTACGAGCGCTGCCACATCTTCACCGATTTGATCAGCGAGATGGAAGGGAAGGGGTTGTCGGCCGTCGATCGCCGCATCGCGATGAAGGCACCGCATTGAGCCGGCACGCTGGCGACGTGCGTGCCGAGCTTAGATGAGAAAAATTCTCCCCACAGCTTGATGGTGGGGAGAACGCCGAGAAAACCTTCGCACAAAGTGGCGAAGGCGGACAGCAGCACCACCGTGTTCGGGGTGAGGTGGTGCGGCTGGAGCCCGTGAAACTCCAAGAAGGAGCGGAAGAAGCCGCTTGCCGGCAGCCCCAGGCCGCGCATGAGGTGCAAGCGGAAGATGACCCGCTCGCCCTCCTCCGGCGCCGGCGATATCTCCCTCGCCGGTGCGACGCGGGCTCGCACGAGGTGTGCCCCAGGGAGGCGGCGCGTCTTGCAGAGGAACTCGATGAGGTCGTCGTCTACCTCCGAGCCGTCCCACATGCCGGAACGCACGGTCGAAGCCGCGGCGGCGGAGGAAGAGCTCATCGCTGTTGGTGCAGTGTGGTTCTGCTCGCCGGCGGCAAGAAGGAGAGGAGGCAAAAGGAGATGGGAAGCGGGGAGATGGGCGCGCGTGCTTTGCCGCTCCACTCCCCCCATCTACTTATAGCCTTAAAGGCTGAGAAGCCGATGGGGCGGGCATGGGATTAACTGCGCTCAGAACCCCACGCCCCCCCACGATTTACCCCACGAAGTTACTGCATGCAGTAACGACGTGGAAAGCCCAACCGTTCGCACGGCCGTAGCGGATCCGTTCGCGTGCCAAGGCGCGGTATGGCGGGCCCCGCCTGACGGCCCATCCCGTCGCGCGCGTGGGCAAGAAGACTGTCCTCGCCACGTGGCGCTGCGCGATAGGACCACGGTGGGCGGTGTTGGAAATATGCCCTAGAGGCAATAATAAATTAGTTATTATTATATTTCCTTGTTCATGATAATCGTTTATTACCCATGCTATAATTCTATTGATAGGAAACTCAGATACATGTGTGGGTACATAGACAACACCATGTCCCTAGTAAGCCTCTAGTTGACTAGCTCGTTGATCAATAGATGGTTACGGTTTCCTGACCATGGACATTGGATGTCATTGATAACGGGATCACATCATTAGGAGAATGATGTGATGGACAAGACCCAATACTAAGCCTAGCACAGAGATCGTGTAGTTCGTGTGCTAAAGCTTTTCTAATGTCAAGTATCTTTTCCTTAGACCATGAGATTGTGCAACTCCCGGATACCGTAGTAATGCTTTGGGTGTACCAAACGTCACAACGTAACTGGGTGGCTATAAAGGTGCACTACAGGTATCTCCGAAAGTGTCTGTTGGGTTGGCACGAATCGAGACTGGGATTTGTCACTCCGTGTAACGGAGAGGTATCTCTGGGCCCACTCGGTAGGACATCATCATAATGTGCACAATGTGACCAAGGGGTTGATCACGGGATGATGTGTTACGGAACGAGTAAAGAGACTTGCCGGTAACGAGATTGAACAAGGTATCGGTATACCGACGATTGAATCTCGGGCAAGTACAATACCGCGAGACAAAGGGAATTGTATACGGGATCGATTGAGTCCTTGACATCGTGGTTCATCCGATGAGATCATCGTGGAACATGTGGGAGCCAACATGGGTATCCAGATCCCGCTGTTGGTTATTGACCGGAGAACGTCTCAGTCATGTCTGCATGGTTCCCGAACCCGTAGGGTCTACACACTTAAGGTTCGATGACGCTAGGGTTATAAAGGAAGTTTGTATGTGGTTACCGAATGTTGTTCGGAGTCTCGGATGAGATCCCGGATGTCACGAGGAGTTCCAGAATGGTCCGGAGGTAAAGATTTATATATGGGAAGTCTTATTTTGGTCGCCGGAAAAGTTTCGCACTTTATCGGTATTGTACCGGGAGTGCCGAAAGGGGTCCGGGGGTCCACTGGGGGGTCCACCTGCCCTGGGGGGCCACATGGGCTGTAGGGGATGCGCCTTGGCCTATATGGGCCAAGGGCGCCAGCCCCAAGAGGCCCATGCGCCAAGGAGACTTGGGGAGGGGAGAGTCCTAAAAGGGGAAGGCACCTCCGAGGTGCCTTGGGGAGGATGGACTCCTCCACCCCTTGGCCGCACCCCTTCCTCGGAGGAAGGGGCAAGGCTGCGCCCTCCCCTCTCCCTTGCCCCTATATATAGTGGAGGGGAGGGACGGCAGCCGCACCTGAAGCCCTGGCGCCTCCCTCCCTCCCGTGACACCTCCTCCTCTCCCGTAGGTGCTTGGCGAAGCCCTGCAGGATTGCCACGCTCCTCCACCACCACCACGCCGTTGTGCTGCTGCTGGATGGAGTCTTCCTCAACCTCTCCCTCTCTCCTTGCTGGATCAAGGCATGGGAGACGTCACCGGGCTGTACGTGTGTTGAACGCGGAGGTGTCGTCCGTTCGGCACTAGGATCTCCGGTGATTTGGATCATGACGAGTACGACTCCTTCAACCCCGTTCTCTTGAACGCTTCCGCTTAGCGATCTACAAGGGTATGTAGATGCACTCTCCTTCCCCTCGTTGCTGGTTTCTCCATAGATAGATCTTGCTGACACATAGGAAAACTTTGAATTTCTGCTACGTTCCCCAACAGTGGCATCATGAGCTAGGTCTATTGCATAGATTCTTTGCACGAGTAGAACACAAAGTAGTTGTGGGCGTTGATTTTGTTCAATACGTTTACCGTTACTAGTCCAATCTTGTTTCGACGGTATTGTGGGATGAAGCGGCCCGAACCGACCTTACACGTACTCTTACGTGAGACAGGTTCCACCAACTGACATGCACCTGGTGCATAAGGTGGCTAGCGGGTGCCAGTCTCTCCCACTTTAGTCGGAACGGATTCGATGAAAAGGGTCCTTATGAAGGGTAAATATCAATTGTCATATCACATTGTGGTTTTGCGTAGGTAAGAAACGTTCTTGCTATAAACCCATAGCAGCCACGTAAAACATGCAAACAACAATTAGAGGACGTCTAACTTGTTTTTGCAGGGTATGCTATGTGATGTGATATGGCCAAGAAGAATGTGATGAATGATATGTGATGTATGAGATTGATCATGTTCTTGTAATAGGAATCACGACTTGCATGTCGATGAGTATGACAACCGGCAGGAGCCATAGGAGTTGTCTTAATTTATTGTATGACCTGCGTGTCATTAAACAACGCCATGTAATTACTTTACTTTATTGCTAACCGGTAGCCATAGTAGTAGAAGTAATAGTTGGCGAGACAACTTCATGAAGACACGATGATGGAGATCATGGTGATGGAGATCATGGTGTCATGCCGGTGACGATTATGATCATGGAGCCCCGAAGATGGAGACCAAAAGGAGCAAAATGATATTGGCCATATCATGTCACTATTTGATTGCATGTGATGTTTATCATGTTTATGCATCTTATTTGCTTAGAACGACGGTAGTAAATAAGATGATACCTCATTAAATTTCAAGAAAGTGTTCCCCCTAACTGTGCACCGTTGCGAAAGTTCGTCGTTTCGAAGCACCACGTGATGATCGGGTGTGATAGATTCTTACGTTCACATACAACGGGTGTAAGCCAGATTTACACACGTGAAACACTTAGGTTGACTTGACGAGCCTAGCATGTACAGACATGGCCTCGGAACACAAGAGACCAAAAGGTCGAGCATGAGTCGTATAGTAGATACGATCAACATGAAGATGTTCACCGATGATGACTAGTCCGTCTCACATGATGATCGGACATGGCCTAGTTGACTTGGATCATGTAATCACTTAGATGACTAGAGGGATGTCTATCTGAGTGGGAGTTCATAAGATGAACTTAATTATCCTGAACATAGTCAAAAGATCTTTGCAAGTTATGTCGTAAGCTCGCGCTTTAGTTCCACTGTTTAGATATGTTCCTAGAGAAAATATAGTTGAAAGTTGAAAGTAGCGATTATGCGGACAGTAGAAAGCTTATGTACTTAATGCACCGCTTAGTGTGCTGAACCCCAAACGTCGTTTGTGGATGTTGCGAACATCAGACATACACGTTTTGATAACTATGTGATAGTTCAGTTAAACGGTTTAGAGTTGAGGCACCAAAGACGTTTTCGAAACGTTGCGGAACATATGAGATGTTTCAAGGGCTGAAATTGGGATTTCAGGCTCGTGCCCACGTTAAGAGGTATGAGACCTCCGACGATTTTCTTAGCCTGCAAACTAAGGGAGAAAAGCTCAATCGTTGAGCTTGTGCTCAGATTGTCTGAGTGCAACAATCACTTAAATTGAGTGGGATTTGATCTTCCAGATGAGATAGTGATGTTTCTCCAAAGTCATTGCCACCAAGTTGCTAGAGCTTCGTGATGAACTATAACATATCAAGGATAGAGATGATGATCCTTGAGGTATTCGCGTTGTTTGACATCGTTAAAGTAGAAATCAAGAAGGAGCATCAATTGTTGATGGTTGGTGAAACCACTAGTTTCAAGAAGGACAAGGGCAAGAAGGGATGCTTCATGAAATGGCAAATCAGCTGCTGCTCTAGTGAAGAAACCCAAGGTTGAACCCAAACCCGAGACTAAGTGCTTCTTTGATAAGGGGAACAGTCACTAGAGCGGAATTACCCTAGATACTTGGTAGATGATAAGGCTGGCAAGGTCGATAGAAGTATATTGGATATACATTATGTTAATGTGTATTTTACTAGTACTCCTAGTAGCACCAGGGTATTAAGATACCGGTTCGGTTGCTAAGTGTTAGTAACTTGAAATAAAAAGTACGGAATAAACGGAGACTAGCTAAAGGTGAGCTGACGATATGTGTTGGAAGTGTTTCCAAGTTTGATGTGATCAAACATCGCACGCTCCCTCTACCATCAAGATTAGTATTAAACCTGAATAATTGTCATTTAGTGTTTGCGTTGAGCATAGACATGATTGGATTATGTCTATCGCAATACGGTTATTCATTTAAGGAGAATAATGGTTACTCTATTTTTTGAATAATACCTTCAATGGTCTTGCACCTAAAGGAATGGTTTATTGAATCTCGATCGTAGTGATACACATTTTCATGCCAAAATATATAAGATAGTAATGATAGTACCACTTAATTGTGGCACTGCCATGTAAGTCATATTGGTATAAACCACATGAAGAAGCTCCATGTTGATGGATCTTTGGACTCACTCGTTTTTGAAAAGTTTGAGACATGCGAACCATGTCTATTGGTGTATACGCATGAAGGAACTCCATGCAGATGGATCATTTGGACTCACTTGATTTTGGATCACTTGAGATATGCAAATTATACCACATGGGCAAGATGACTGAAAGCCTCGTTTTCAGTAAAATGGAACAAGATAGCAACTTGTTGGAAGCAACACATTTTGATGTGTGCAGTCCAATGAGTGCTCAGGCATGCAGTGAATATCGTTATGTTCTTACTTCACGGATGATTTGAGTAGATACAGAGTATATTTACTTGATAAAACACAAGTCTGAATTATTGAATGGTTCAAGTAATTTCAGAGTGAAGTTGAAGATCGTCGTGATAAGAGGATAAAATGTCTATGATATGATCATAGAGATGAGTATCTGAGTTACGAGCTTTGGCACGCAATTAAGACATTGTGGAAATTGTTTCACAATTAATACCGCCAGGAACACCATAGTGTGATGGTGTGTCCGAACATCATAGTTGCACCCTATTGGATATGGTGCGTACCATGATGTCTCTTATCGAAATTACCACTATTATTCATGGGTTAGGCATTAGAGACAACCGCACTCACTTTAATAGGGTACCACATAATTCCGTTGAGACGACAACGTTTGAATTATGGTTTGGAGAAACCTAAGTTGTCGTTTCTTAAAGGTTTGGTGCTGCGACGCTTATGTGAAAAAGTTTCAGGTTGATAAGCTCGAACCCAAAGCGGATAAAATGCATCTTCATAGGACACCCAAAATAGTTGGGTATACCTCCTAATTCAGATCTGAAAGCAATAGGGATTGTTTCTTGAATCGGGTCCTTTCTCGAGGAAAAGTTTGTCTCGGAAAGTTGAGTGGGAGGATGGTGGAGACTTGATGAGGTTATTGAACCGTCACTTCAACTAGTGTGTAGCAGGGCACAGGAAGTTGTTCCTGTGGCGCCTACACCAATTGAAGTAGAAGCTTATGATAGTGATCATGAAACTTCGGATCAATTCACCACCGTACCTCGTAGGACGACAAGGACGCTACTACTTCGGAGTGGTACGGTGATCCTGTCTTGAAGGTCATGTTGCTAGACAACAATGAACCTGCGAGCTATGGAGAAGCGATGGTGGGCCCAAATTCCGACAAATGGTTAGAAGCCATGAAATCCGAGATAGGATCCATGTATCAGAACAAAGCATGGACTTTGGTGGACTTGCCCGATGATCGGCAAGCCATTGAGATAAATGGATCTTTAAGAAGAAGACAGACGTGGATGGTAATGTCACCATCTATGAAGCTCGACTTGTGGCAAAGAGTTTTTTCACAAGTTCAAGGAGTTGACTACGATGAGATTTTCTCATCCGTAGCGATGCTTAAGTCCGTTGGAATCATGTTAGCATTAGCTGCATTTATGAAATCTAGCAGGTGGATGACAAAACGAGTTTCCTTACCAGTCTTCGTAAGGAAAGGTTGTATGCGATACAATCAGAAAGGTTTTGTCGATCCTAAGGATGCTAAAAGGTATGCAAAGCTCCAGCAATCCTTCTAAGGACTGGAGTAAGCATCTCGGAGTTGGAATGTACACTTTGATGAGATGATCAAAGATTTTGGGTTTGTACAAAGTTTACGAGAAACTTGTATTTCCAAAGAAGTGAGTGGGAGCACTATAGAATTTCTGATGAGTATATGTTGTTGACATATTGATGATCAGAAATGATGTAGAATTTCTAGAAAGCATATAGGGTTGTTTGAAAGGTGTTTTTCAATAGAAGACCTAGATTAAGCTACTTGAACATTGAGCATCAAGATCTATGAGGATAGATAAAAAACGCTTAATGGTACTTTCAAATGAGCATATACCTTGACATGATCTTGAAGGTGTTCAAGATGGATCAGTCAAAGAAGGAGTTCTTGCCTGAGATGTAAGGTATGAAGTTAAGACTTAAAGCTCGACCATGGCAGAAAAGAGAGAAAGGACGAAGGTCGTCCCCTATGCTTTAGACGTAGGCTCTACAGTATGCTATGCTAAGTACCGCACCGGTTGTGTGCCTTGCTACATATCTGGCAAGAGAGTACAAAGGTGATCAAGGAGTAGATCACCAGATAGCGGTCAAAATTGTCCTTGGAGTAATAAGGACATGTTTCTCGATTATGGAGGTGATAAAGAGTTCGGCGCAAAGGGTTACGTCGATGCAAGCTTTAACACCTATCCGAATGACTCTGAGCAGCAAACCGGATACATATAGTGGAGCAACCATTTGGAATAGCTCCAAGTGGAGCGTGGAAGCACCATTTACAATATGACATAGAGATTTGCAAAGTACATATGGATCTGAATATTGCAGACCCGTTGACTAAAACCTCTCTCACAAGCAAAACATGATCAAACCCCAGAACTCATTGAGTCTTAATCACATGATGATGTGAACTAGTTTAGTGACACTAGTGAACTCTTTGGATGTTGGTCACATGGCGATGTGACCTGTGAGTGTTAATCACATGGCGATGTGAACTAGATTATTGACTCTAGTGCAAGTGGGAGACTGTTGGAAATATGCCCTAGAGGCAATAATAAATTAGCTATTATTATATTTCCTTGTTCATGAGTTTACACGGATCACAAGAGACTGTTGGCGATGTGTGATGTTTACACGGATCACAAGAGTTTGAAATACATCTTCACGCAGAAGGAGTTGAACCTCAGGCAGAGAAGATGGTTGGAGCTCATAAAGGATTATGATATGAAATTGCACTATCACCCAAGAAAGGCCAATGTTGTGGCAGATGCATTGAGCCGCAAGAGCTATGTCAATATCCTCACAGCAGGAGGATTACCTCAGGAGTTAATTGATGATCTCAGAGATCTTCGATTGGAGATAGTACCACGAGGTTTTGTTGCCGCAATGGAAATTCAATCCACTTTGTTGGGAAAGATCCGAGAAGCCCAGAAGTTAGACAAAGGTATTGCAGAGATAAAGGGAAGGATGAACCAAGGAAAGGCAGAAGGATTTCATGAGGATGAACATGGAACCTTATGGTTTGAGAAGCGTATTTATGTACCCAATGACCCAGAGATCAGAAAGTTGATTCTTCAGGAGGCTCATGATTCGCCTTACTCGATACACCCAGGCAACACCAAGATGTATTTGGACTTGAAGGAAAGTTTCTGGTGGACAGGTATGAAGAAGGATATTGCCGAGTATGTTGCAGTATGTGACGTATGTCAGAGGGTTAAGGCAGAGCACCAGAAACTAGCAGGATTACTTCAGCCCTTGCCGATACCAGATTGGAAGTGGGACAAGCTTGGCATGGACTTCATTACAGGATTACCCAGGACCCGATCAGGCTATGATTCTATTTGGGTAGTGGTTGATCGCTTGACTAAGGTAGCTCACTTCATCCCTGTGAAAACCACATATACAAGTGCTAAGTTAGCCAAGATATACATGACCAGGATCGTATGTCTGCATGGAGTTCCGAGGACCATCGTATCAGATAGAGGAACACAATTTACCTCGAAGATTTGACATCAGTTACATGAAACTTTGGGTACCAGGCTGGAGTTTAGTACAACTTTTCATCCGCAGACAGATGGGCAGACCGAGAGAGTCAATCAGATCCAGGAGGACATGTTGAGAGCTTGTGCGCTGGATTATGGATCTAGTTGGGATGATAATTTGCCTTACGCAGAGTTCTCATATAACAACAACTATCAAGCTAGTCTGAAGATGGCCCCTTTCGAAGCTTTGTACAGAAGGAGGTGCAAGACACCATTGATGTGGGATGAAGTTGGAGACCGTAAATTATTCAGACCAGATTTAATTAGAGATTCAGAGGAGAAAGTCAAATTGATCCGCGACAGACTCAAGGTAGCCCAATCCAGACAGAAGAGTTATGCTGATACTAAACGCAAGGAGGTAACCCATGAAGTCGGAGATAGAGCATATCTGCGTGTGTCACCACTTCGAGGAGTTAAACGATTTGGAGTCAAAGGAAAGTTAGCACCACGGTTTGTGGGGCCATACAGAGTTTTAGAACGCATGGGTGAAGTTGCTTACAAGTTAGAATTACCAGAAGCCTTGTCAGGAGTTCATGATGTGTTTCACGTTTCTCAGTTGAAGAAGTGCCATGCGGAGATGGCCGATATTCCTTTGAGAGCTACAGTGCCACTGGAGGCCATACAGTTGGATAGTGATCTGACCTATGAGGGGAAGCCCGTCAAGATTCTCGAGACTGCAAGCAGGGTTGCCCGCAACAAGGTCATCAAGTTTTGTAAGGTTCAGTGGAGTCATCATACCGAGGAAGAAGCCACTTGGGAACGAGAAGAAGATCTTCGACAGGACCACCCGCACCTTTTTGCTAGCCAATCTGAATCTCGAGGGCGAGATTCATCTTAAGTGGGGTAGGTTTGTAACATCCCAATTTTCAATTTGGATGTTTATAAATAGATCATTCATATGCATCCATGATTTATGCATTTTTGCCCCATTTGTTTTATTTGAATTTTGATCCAAGGAACTTTGAGCAACTCAAGGACCAAAAGAGAGAGTTGGAAGTTTCCCTAAAACCTACTTTTGAAATTTCAAAATTTGGAAATTGGATCAAACTTGGTTCCACCAAAAATTTATTTCCATTATTCCAAAAATAAAATAAAGAGAGAAGATAAAATGACTTCTTCAAAATCAGAAGGAAAATATTGGAATTTAAATTTGGAACCATAATATATTTGTTGGGTTTTATTTGCACTTTATTTTATTAGTTTAGCAAAAATGTTTATTTTTTTAAAAACTTGCATTTTAGGCCAGATAAAAGTTCACTAGGTCATATATAAGACCATATAACTATGTGAATTTTCTGGAAATTTTTATACTTATATTTATTTTCTTTTCGGTGTTTCTTTGCTTCTGTAAAGAAAAAGGTTTAAAAAAAACGCAGCCCAGCACGCCCTGGCCAGGCCTAAGGGCCATACCTCTTCCCACGTACTCATCTTCTTCCTCCTCTCTGTACGTGAACACTGACAGAACTTCCATCCATGGAGCCTCCACCTCTTCCTTCCCTTCTCTTCCTCTCCCTCGCCCCGAAACTCCTCTGAACGGAACCCCCTCGCCTCCCTCGACCCCTCCCTATCCCTGGTGCGCCTCAAAGACGACCATAATGGCCACCATGAGCACTTGAAACTGCAACCATTAACACATCTTGCCCCACCCAACTCAGGACGTCCCTTGCCCTATATAAAGCACCCCTGGGAGCCCCTCTCGCCCCTTGTCCGAAGCCCTCTACTTCTGGAGTTTTTCCCTCTCTCTAACCTCTCCAATTGCTCGCCGGAGTTCACGAATTCCGGCGACCTCTCACCGTGTGTACAGGAAGCAATTTACCACCATAACTTGTGCAAGTGGTTCAACTCATCATCCTATACACCTTCCCGCACGCGTCCTTCGCCGAAACACATCGGAGCCGCCTTCTTCCTCGTCGCCGGCGACAAGTCCGGTGAACACCCAGGCCAAAATTTTCTCTTTTTCTAGTATTATTTTCAATCTCAGATTCTATACCAATTCTTGTTTCTTGTATATCTTTTAGTCTGTAGATACGATTTAGTTGATTCTTCTTCCTACTAGTTCATAAAAATCCCCTCTATCCAGAGAACCAAACGAAAAATATTTTTAAATTTTTTAAAATTTGAATTCAAACAGATCTGAATTCAAACTTCGTTAGGCCCTATCTCGTGTTTCGTAACACCGTTTTAGGTGATTCTTTTTGCAAATCGAAGCTCGTAATGTGTACTTTCTGTTAACCCCAAACACACATATTTTTGCTACGATAAAAATTACGTTCTGTACAGAAACTTTATTTGGATGTTTTGGAGTTTTTCGAAGTCTTTCATTTGTTTTCTTTTTGGATCTTTGCTTGTATGCTTATGTATGTTATTGCTTGCTTACGCTAGATCATCCGGAGTGTGAAGCTTGCTACTACGAATCTTTACAGTTCAACGAACGTCAGCAAGGCAAGTTCACACTTTTATCATAATTTTTCTAATACCCAGTTTTTACTATGCATTAGTTTAACCCTCAAAGGTTGCACGGATAGGATTGGGAACATGTGGATATGCTATGTAGTTCATGTAGTAGGAACCTATGACCTTTGATCACCCTGGGAATTTTCGTTATGTCCTATATTGCTTAGCCATGCTCGTAGACGAGGATTGGTTTGAGTGATCCATGCAAGTTGCGAGAGATAAAAATTTTGGGACAACATAAGGAGGCAACTTTAATACACATCTGGGTGGATTGTTTGGGGCACCTAGAGTAACCAGTGCTTGCCCAAGGGGAATCCTGGAGTACCCGTGTGATTACCCTAGGTCCGCCACCCAGGCTCAAAGGGATCATAAGATATTTCATGCCTAGAAACTTCCATGTGCATCCACAAGCCATTATGGGCTCTGGCATAGTTGAGTAAGTTGTGTGACCTCTTTCCGTGGTAGACTAGCTGATGTAGAGGAAAGTAGGTGTACCGGTCTACCCAGGGTTAAGGGCAAACGCTTCTAAAAGGCTATGTCTCTATCTTCCGATCATGGAGGTGGTCGAGTCTTGTGGGAAAAGTGCGCAAACCTCTGCAGAGTGTACAAACTAATCATGATTAGCCGTGTCCCCGGTTATGGACAACTTGAGTATCTAGAAGTGAATTATTGGTTGATCTCATCACTCTTTTTAATGAAATTATTGGGTTACTAATAACTTGGGAATTTTGGGATTGAGTTGGAGGAACCTTCTCAATAATGGCATTTTAATTTAGTAGTAAATAAAAATTTATTCCTTTGTTGTAGGGTAAAATTGGCTTTATGCAAAAATTAAACTTAGAACCTCCACCAGCTAAATTTGCATATAGAGATAGTCTTTTTATTATTATTATTGTTCTAAGGTGTGAAATCGCGAGCATATTCCATGTGCTGACCTACACGGCTGCAACGTCTCATGTTGCAGACTTTTCCGACGAGGATTAAAGGTGCGATAGGTCGTTGTTCTGCACTCAGTTTGCCGTGGAGTTGGATGGACTCATTTACCTTCGATGCTTCCGCAGTTATTTTATTTTAGATAGCCTTTGGCCATATTATTGTAATAAATACTCTTTTGAGGATCTCGATGTAATAAAGTGTGTGATTGAACTCTGTTATAATTCCTCGAGTACTGTGTGTGTCAGCATACCGATCCAGGGATGACACATAAGCACAGACTTCGATCCATTTGGGTCGGGTCGCTACAGTTTTGGAATCAGTTGCATCAAACTTTGGGTACTAGGCTAGAGTTCAGTATAGCCTTTCATCCACAGACAGACGGACTGACCGAGAGAGTCAATCAGATTCTGGAGGACACGTTGAGAGCTTGTGCGCTAGATTATGGATCTAGTTGGGAGGACAATTTGCCATATGCAGAGTTCTCTTATAACAACAGTTATCAAGCCAGTTTGAAGATGGCCCCCTTTTGAAGCTTTGTACGGAAGGGGGTGCAGGACACCATTATCGTGGGATGAAGTTGGAGATCGACAGTTGTTCAGACTGGATTTAATCAAAGACTCGGAAGAGAAGGTTAAGTTGATTCGCGACAGACTCAAGGTAGCCCAATCCAGGCAGAAGAGTTATGCGGATACTAAACGCAAGGAGATAGTTTAAGAAGTCGGAGATAGAGCATATCTTCGGGTGTCTCCACTTCGAGGAGTTAAGCGTTTTGGAGTCAAGGGAAAGCTAGCACCATGTTTTGTGGGACCATACAGAGTTTTGGAACGCATGGGAGAAGTTGCCTACAAGCTGGAATTGCCAGAAGGATTGTTAGGAGTTCATGATGTGTTTCACGTTTCCCAGTTGAAGAAGTGCCACACAGAGATGGCCGATATTCCTCTAAGAGATACAGTGCCACTGGAAGCAATTCAGTTAGACAGTGATTTGACCTATGAAGAGAAGACAATCAAGATTCTCGAGTTTTCCAGTCGAGTTACTCATAGCAAGGTTATCAAGTTTTGCAAAGTTCAGTGGAGCCACCATACCGAGGAGGAAGCCACATGGGAGCGAGAAGAAGAACCCCGTAGAGACCTCCCAAACCTTTTTGCTGACCAACCCAAATCTCGAGGGCGAGATTCATCTTAAGGGGGTAGGTTTGTAACATCCCAATTTTCAATTTGGATGTTATACATAGATCATCATATGCATATCATATTTTATTCTTGCGTTTTGTTGAGATCCTAGAATTCTTAAGCAACTCAAGGACCCAAGGAGAGAGTTGGAGGTTTCACAAATTTCCATATTTGAATTTATTTCAATTTGGAAAAAAGGATCAATTTGATTTTATTAATTTTCTCTCCAATTATTTCCAATATTAAAAATAAATGAGAGAAGATAATATGACTTCTTCAAATTAAGAGAAATATTGGAGAAAGAATTTTAAAATCAAATTATGATTTTATTGGTATTTTATTTGAAGTAGAAAAATATGAATTTTTGAAAATTGCATTTTTAGGCCAGAAAAATGTTCACTTTGTTCTAAATATTTTATTTAGACGGTGAAAATTGTTTTGGCATTTTAGATTTTTTATTAGGATTTCTCTTTGGTGGATTTTTTTAAAGAAAAAACTTCCCACCCGACTGGGCCAAAGGCCCAGCCGAGCAGGTCGCGGCCCAGCTCCTGCGCCGCCTTCCTCCCGCGCACCATCGTGCTTGGCACGGATGCCGAGGAGGAGTCCAAGCTAGACTCCGCCCCGGGCTAGCCCCCTTCCCAAGCCAAACCGCCGCCCCGCCCCCTTAAATAGAGCTCGCCCCGCCGCCTCTCACCATCCCGCCACCGCAGCCACCACCGCCGCTTTTGCCGCCGCCGCTGCCTGCCGCTTGTCGCCCGCGCGCCGCCGCCCGCTAGTGTCGCCACTCGCCACCGCCGCCGCCGCCCACGCCGCTGCCGGAGCCGCCCCGCCGCACTGTTCGCCGCCTCGCCGCCGACCCCGGTTTTCGTCGTGAACCGGTAAAAACCACCGGTTCGTTTCGGTTTTCGCTTTGGATCGGTTTTTAGGGTTTCTATTTAGCGAACGTTGAGTCGAACGCCTCTGGTCGTGAACGTATTCGTTCGTTTGTCTCTGTTAGCGAACGTTCGTTCATTAGCATTTTTCTTTTTAGTTTATTTTCGGCCAGGGACCTATCTGTGATTGTTTTTATCATGAATTAGCCCCTGATCTTTAAACTAGCATAACTTTTTACTCGTTTATCCAAATTAGATGAAACTAGTGCCTAAATCTTTGTATCGTTTTGTTCTTTCCAGTTAATCAACTTGAACATGATTTTGGTACTGTAAAATTTGAGTTTAGTCCAGATTAGTAAACGATCTTATTTCTTTCGTATTTTGAGTTTTGTTGCTCCGTTTGAGTTGAATCTTTTTGCAAATCGTAGCTAATCACATGTACCTACTGCTAAGATCTAATTCACATGTTAATATTGCTGTTAGGTTTGACTCTTGTTAGTTTAAGCCGTTTGCTTGTTTCGTGTTTGATTTGGATCTTTTCTTGGTTTTTCTTGTATTTTGTTTGAGTGATTGGTTATGTATGCTATTGTTTGTCTATGCTAGATTACCCGGAGTGCGAAGCTTGTTACTACGAATCTCTAGAGTTTTCAGATCGTCAGCAAGGCAAGTTACACTTTGATCATACTCTTTTATACCCAGTTTTTACTATGCATTAGTATTTCCCCTCAAATATTTGCATGAGTAGGATTGGGAACATGTGGTTTTGGTTGTAGTGCTTGAGGTAGGAACCTAATACCTTTTGATCGCCCTGGGAATATACATTATGCTTATTATTGCTTCGCCATGCTCGTAGATGGGGATTGGATCGTGATTTACACATGGAGGTTTGAGAGTTATTTAATCATGGATAACATTAAGGTGGCAACTTTAATATACATGTGGGTGGATTGGTTGAAGCACATGGGGAACCCAGTGTTTCCTGTTTTTGGAAATCTCGGAGTACCTGTGTGATTATCCTATGGAATGCCACCCAGGCTCAAAGGGATCATAAGATTATTCATGCTAGAAACTTCCGTGTGCAGCCACAAGCCATTATGGGCTCTGGCATAGTTGAGTATGTTGTGTGACCTCTTTTAGTGGTAGGCTAGCAGATGTAGGGGATGTAGGTGGTACTATCTACCTAGAGTAAAGAGTTAATGCTTTAGAAAGGCTATGTCTCGATCATCCGATCATGGATGCGGTCGAGTCTTGTGAGGAAAAGTGCGCAAACCTCTGCAGAGTGTATAAACTAATCATGGTTATCCGTGTCCCTGGTTATGGACATCTTGAGTATCTAGTACTTGAATCTATTGATGTGACTCATCATGTTACTTTAATTAATTTGATTTGGGTTAAAGATGATACTTTTAATTGGGATTTGAGTTGGGGTTACCTTCTCAAATAATGGGCAACTTGGGAGTAGTTAAATAAATTTATTCCTTTGTTGTAGGAAAAAACTAGCTTTATGCAAAACCATGAAACTTACAGCCTCCACCAGCCAAATATTGCATGTAGATATAGTTCTTGCATTTCATTGCTTTACGGTGTAACTTTGCCAGCATATTCAATGTACTGACCTACACGGCTGTAACGTCTCATGTTGCAGACTACTCAGACAACGAATAAGGTGCGATAGGTCATTGTTTTACACTCAGCTATGCCGTTGGAGTTGATGGAATCATTTACCTTCGAAGCTTCTGCGGTTATCTAGTTTAGAGGGCCTTCAACCATGATATTTTGTGTAATCATACTCATTATGAGGACTCGATGTAATAAGTGTGTGATTGAAACTCTATTATAATTCCTCGAGTACTGTGTGTGTCAGCATCACTGATCCAAGGACGACATTGATGCATAGAGACTTGACCGTTTGAGGTCTGGTCGCTACACTCATATTGGTTCCTACATATTCTACAAAGATCTTTATTGGCCAAACCGCATAACAACATACGTTGTTCCCTTAGTCATCGGTATGTTAGTTGCCCAAGATTTGATCGTCGGTATCATCTTACCTAGTTCAATCTCGTTACCGACAAGTCTCTTTACTCGTTCCGTATACTTCATCCTGCAACTAACTGATTAGTTACAATGCTTGCAAGGTTTATAGTGATGAGTATTACCGAGAGGGCCTAGAGATACCTCTTCCAAACACGGAGTGACAAATCCTAATATCGATCTATGCCAACCCAACAAACACCTTCAGAGACACCTGTAGAGCACCTTTATAATCACCCATTTACGTTGTGACGTTTGGTAGTACACAAAGTGTTCCTCTGGTATTTGGAAGTTGCATAATCTCATAGTCTGAGGAACTTGTATAAGTCATGAAGAAAGGAGTAGCAATGAAACTGACATGATCATAATGCTAAGCTAACGGATGGGTCATGTCCATCACATCATTCTCCTAATGATGTGACCCCGTTCATCAAATGACAACACATGTCTATGGTTAGGAAACTTAACCATCTTTGATTAACGAGCTAGTCAAGTAGAGGCATACTAGGGACTATATGTTTTGTCTATGTATTCACACATGTACTAAGTTTCCGGTTAATACAATTCTAGCATGAATTATAAACATTTATCATGAATTAAGGAAATAAATAATAACTTTATTATTTCCTATTGGTCATATTTCCTTCAGTCTCCCACTTGCACTAGAGTCAATAATATAGATTACATAGTAATAATTCTAACACCCATGGAGCTTTGGTGTTGATCATGTTTTGCTCATGAGAGAGGCTTAGTCAACGGGTCTGCAACATTCAGATCAGTGTGTATCTTGCAAATCTCTATGTCCCCTTCCTACACTTGATGGCGGATGGAATTGAAGCGTCTCTTGATGTGCTTGGTTCTTTTGTGAAATCTGGATTCCTTTGCCAAGGCAATTGCACCAGTATTGTCACAAAAGATTTTCATTGGACCCGATGCACTAGGTATGACACCTAGATCGGATATGAACTCCTTCATCGAAACTCTTCATTTGCTACTTCCGAAGTAGCAATGTACTCCGCTTCACCCGTAGATCCCGCCACGACGCCCTGCTTGGAGCTGCACCAACTGACAGCTCCTCCATTCGATAAATATACGTATTCGATTTGCGACTTAGAATCATCCGGATCAGTGTCAAAGCTTGCATTGATGTAATCATCTACGACGAGCTCTTTTTCACCTCCATAAATGAGAAACATATCTTTAGTCCTTTTCAAGTATCTCAGGATGTTCTTGACCGCTGTCCAGTGCTCCACTCCGGGATTACTTTGGTACCTCCCTGCTATGCTTATAGCAAGACATACATCAGGTCTGGTACACGACATTGCATACATGATAGAACCTATGGCTGAAGCATAGGGAATGACTTTCATTTTCTCTCTATCTTCTACGGTGGTCGGGCTTTGAGTCTGACTCAACTTCACACCTTGTAACACGGGCAAGAACCCTTTCTTTGACTGATCCATTTTGAACTTCTTCAAAACTTTATCAAGGTATATGCTTTGTGAAAGTCCAATTAAGCGTCTTGATCTATCTCTATAGATTTTGATGCCCAATATGTAAGCAGCTTCTCCAAGGTCTTTCATAGAAAAACTCTTATTCAGGTATCCCTTTATGCTATCCAGAAATTCTATATCATTTCCAATCAACAATATGTCATCTACATATAAGATTAAAAATGCTACAGATCTCCCACTCACTTTCTTGTAAGTACAAGCTTCTCCAAAAGTCTGTATAAAACCATATGCTTTGATCACACTATCAAAATGTTTATTCCAACTCCGAGAGGCTTGCACCAATCCATAAATGGACCGCTGGAGCTTGCACACTTTGTTAGCACCCTTTGGATCGACAAAACCCTCCGGTTGCATCATATACAACTCTTCTTCCAGAAATCCATTCAGGAATGCAGTTTTGACATCCATTTGCCAAATTTCATAATCATAAAAATGCAGCAATTGCTAACATCAAGCATCACTATAGGTGAGAAAGTCTCATCGTAATCAACCCCTTGAACTTGTCGAAAACCTTTCGCAACAAGTTGAGCTTTGTAAACAGTAACATTACCGTCTACGTCGGTCTTCTTCTGAAAGATCCATTTATTTTCTATGGCTTGCCGATCATCAGGCAAGTCCACCAAAGTCCACAGTTTGTTCTCATACATGGATCCCATCTTAGATTTCATGGCCTCAAGCCATTTCGCGGAATCTGGGCTCATCATCGCTTCCTCATAGTTCATAGGTTCATCACGGTCTAGTAACATGACTTCCAGAACAGGATTACCGTACCACTATGGTGTGGATCTTACTCTGGAAGACCTACGAGGTTCGGTAGTAACTTGATCTGAAGCTTCATGATCATCATCATTAGCTTCCTCACTAATTGGTGTAGGAATCACAGGAACCGATTTCTGTGATGAACTACTTTCTAATAAGGGAGCAGGTACAGTTACCTCATCAAGTTCTACTTTCCTCCCACTCATTTCTTTCGAGAGGAACTCCTTCTCTAGAAAGGATCCATTCTTAGCAACAAAGATTTTGCCTTCGGATATGTGATAGAAGGTGTACCCAACAGTTTCCTTTGGGTATCCTATGAAGACGTTCTTCTCTGATTTAAGTTCGAGCTTATCAGGTTGAAGCTTTTTCACATAAGCATCGCAGCCCCAAACTTTAAGAAACGACAACTTTGGTTTCTTGCCAAACCACAGTTCATAAGGTGTCATCTCAATGGATTTTGATTGTGCCCTATTTAAAGTGAATGCAGTCGTCTCTAGAGCATAACCCCAAAACGATAGCGGTAAATCAGTAAGAGACATCATAGATTGCACCATATCTAACAAAGTACGGTTACGATGTTCGGACACACCATTTCGTTGTGGTGTTCCAGGTGGCGTTAATTGTGAAACTATCCCATGTTGTTTCAAATGAAGACCAAACTCGTAACTCAAATATTCTCCTCCATGATTAGATCGTAGAAAATTTATTTTCTTGTTACGATGATTTTCCACTTGACTCTGAAATTCTTTGAACTTTTCAAATGTTTCAGACTTATGCTTCATTAAGTAGATAAAACCATATCTGCTCAAATCATTTGTGAAGGTAAGAAAATAATGATACTCGCCATGAGCATCAATACTCATTGGACCACATACATCGGTATGTATTATTTCCAACAAGTCAGTAGCTCATTCCATTGTTCCGGAGAATCGAGTTTTAGTCATCTTGCCCATAAGGCATGGTTCGCAAGCACCAAGTGATTCATAATCAAGTGATTCCAAAAGTCCATCAGTATGGAGTTTCTTCATGCGCTTTATACCGATATGACCCAAACGGAGTGTCACAAATAAGTTGCACTATCATTATTAAACTTCAATCTTTTGGCTTCAACACTATGAACATGTGTATCACTACTATCGAGATTCAACAAAAATAGACCACTCAGCAGGGGTGCATGACCATAAAAGATATTACTCACATAAATAGAACAACCATTATTCTCTAATTTAAATGAATAACCATCTCATATCAAACAAGATCTAGATATAATGTTCATGCTCAACGCTGGCACCAAATAACAATTATTCAGGTCTAAAACTAATCCCGAAGGTAGATGTAGAGGTAGCGTGCCGACCGCGATCACATCGACTTTGGAACCATTTCCCACGCGCATCGTCACCTCGTCCTTAGCAAATCTTCGCTTAATACGTAGCCCCTGTTTCGAGTTGCAAATATGAGCAACAAAACCAGTATCAAATACCCAGGCGCTACTGCGAGCATTAGTTAAGTACACATCAGTAACATGTATATCAAATATAACTTTCACTTTGCCATCCTTCTTATCCACCAAATACTTGGGGCAGTTCCGTTTCCAGTGACCAGTCCCTTTGTAGAAGAAGCACTCAGTTTCAGGCTTAGGTCCAGACTTGGGTTTCTTCTCTTGAGCAGCAACCTTTTTGCGTTTGTCTTGAAGTTCCCTTTCTTCCCTTTGCCCTTTCTATTGAAACTAGTGGTCTTATTGACCACCAACACTTGATGCTCCTTTTTGATTTCTACCTCTGCGGCCTTTAGCATTGCGAAGAGCTCGGGAATAGTCTTGTCCATCCCTTGCATATTATAGTTCATCACAAAGCCTTTATAGCTTGGTGGAAGTGATTGAAGAACTCTGTCAATGATACAATCAACTGGAAGATCAACTCCCAGCTGAGTCAAGTGGTTATGATACCCAGACATTTTGAGTATGTGCTCACTGACAGAACTATTCTCCACCATTTTGCAGCTGTAGAACTTGTTGGAGACTTCATATCTCTCAACTCGGGCATTTGCTTGAAATATTAACTTGAACTCTTGGAACATCTCATATGCTCCATGACGTTCAAAACGTCTTTGAAGTCCCGATTCTAAGCCGTAAAGCATGGCACACTGAACTATCGAGTAGTCATCAGCTTTGCTCTGCCAGACGTTCTTAACGTCATCAGTAGCATCTGCAGCAGGCCTAGCACCTAGCGGTGCTTCTAGGATGTAATTCTTCAGTGCAACAATGATGATAATCCTCAAGTTACGGACCCAGTCCGTGTAGTTGCTACCATCATCTTTCAACTTAGCTTTCTCTAGGAACGCATTAAAATTCAAAGGAATGACAGCATGGGTGTTGGTGTCAAAACCGGCGGATCTCGGGTAGGGGGTCCCGAACTGTGCGTCTAGGCGGATGGTAACAGGAGACAAGGGACACGATATTTTACCCAGGCTCGAGCCCTCTTGATGGAGGTAAAACCCTACGTCCTGCTTGATTGATATTGATGATGTGGATGTTACAAGAGTAGATCTACCACGAGATCAAGGAGGCTAAAACCCTAGAAGCTAGCCTATGGTATGATTGTTGTTATTGTTGTTGTCCTACAGACTAAAACCATCCGGTTTATATTGACACCGGAGAGGGCTAGGGTTACACAGAGTCGGTTACAATGGTAGGAGATCTACATATCCGTATCACCAAGCTTGCCTTCCACGCTAAGGAAAGTCCCATCCGGACACGGGACGAAGTCTTCAATCTTGTATCTTCATAGTCTTGGAGTCCGGGCGATGATGATAGTTCGGCTATCCGGACACCCCCTAGTCCAGGACTCCCTCAGTAGCCCCTGAACCAGGCTTCAATGAGGATGAGTCCGGCGTGCATATTGTCTTCGGCATTGCAAGGCGGGTTCCTTCTCCGAATAATTTGTAGAAGATTGTGAACACCAGGATAGTGTCCGGCTCTGCAAAAATAAATTCCACACTCCACCATAGAGAGAATAATATTTACACAAGTTCAATCTGCTGACGTATTTCGTGGCGTGACGTCACACCACAACCAAGCCTTCACTCGAATTGTTTTATTATACTGCCTCAGCGCGTTTAGCGAAGCGGTTTCCTTGGCACGTCTTGTTGAAGCAGAGATCGTGCTCCCCTTATTCCAGGATTCTCATCAATACGGACGTGGGTAACCCAACCGCGCCATTGATTGCGGTGCTTGGGAGAAAAGTGAGTTTTACCAGGCCGGTGGGGACGCATAGTTTCGTCTGTCCATATATAAGGGGATAAGGATCCACCTTCTCACCTACGCCTTCTTCCTCCTTTGCTTATCCATCCCCGCGCACTCGAGCTCCAGCGCCCAAGTCCGCACATCTCGCCTCGACCTTCTCCAGCCATGTCCGGAGCAGGAGGCAAGTGGATGGCCTCCTCCGTTACGGAGGGGCACATCGAGAGGCTGCACGGCGCCGGATACCTGTCCAGCGACATCACACACCGGCTCCCAACAAGGGGCAGCTCATCCCCACCCCCAGGCCCCATGAGAGGGTGGTATTCCTTCCCCATTTCCTCCGCGGACTGGGCATCCCACTTCACCCCTTTGTCCGGGGGCTCATGTTCTACTACGGCCTAGATTTCCATGATCTGGCCCTGAATTTCATTCTCAACATTTCGGCGTTTATCGTCGTGTGCGAGGCCTTCCTCTGCATCCAGCCCCACTTTGGCTTGTGGCTCAAGATCTTCAATGTCAAGCCGAAGGTCGTGAAGGGGAATCAAGCGGAATGCGGAGGCGCCATGGTGGGCAAGATACCCAACGTTACTTGGCTCGAGGGCGCCTTCGTGGAAACCATCAAGGGGTGGCAATCGGGGTGATTCTACATCACCGAGCCACGTGACCCTAAATGGGCAGCGGCCCCCGAATTCAGATCTGGCATCCCCACACGGCTCACCTCTTGGAAGGAGAGTGGCCTGACTTGGGGCGATTCGGAGGAGCTGACCGGACTCCAAGCCCGTATCCAGAAGCTGGTGGACAAGAAGCTCAAGCTTGTCAACGTCGTCTAGGTCATGCTCATCCGCCGGATCCTCCCGTGCCAACAACGGGCCTTCAAACTGTGGGAGTTCGATCCGGCTCAGCACCGAACCTTGAGCGGGCTCTTCGACACTAGGTACGAAGATGCCTGGAAGGTGCTTTTTAAGGGCACCGAGGCCCCCGCATCCGCTACCGAAGATCGCGGATTCCGCTCGCAGCGTCAGGCTGATGAGGTAAATGATTTTACCCTTTACAGGATACTTGTTTTTCATAGTTTGACTCTATGCGGGATCTAAACTCCCTTTCCTTTGACAGGACTGGCTGAAGAAGGCCGAGCAGACTAACTGTCCGGCCCCCCTGCCAGAAGACCCAGTGGATGCCCATCTGGTGGGGCTGCTGGTTTCGGCACCCCATGTGGTGCCGGAGAAGAAGGCCAAGAAGGAGGCCACGGGTACTCAAAAGAGTTCCTGTTTTCAGGTGTCCGATGACTCCGAGGCGGACTCCTCCCCCGAAGACGAGGAGAAGAAGAAAAGGGACTCTCCCCCAGCGGGGGGAGGGAAGAAAAGGAGGGCCTCCCCAACGAGGGAGGCCGAAGGGTCCAAGAAGGGAAGAACTCTTCCCCCAGACTGTTCTGCCAATGCCGGTGACGATGACGAGGATTGGCCTCTGAGGGCCAAGCCCCTGGCGAGATCGTAAGTATCCGGACTCCCGAATGACTTCATGATTTTTCTCTTTGCCACTTGGTGTCTTTCTAACGCCGCATACAACCCTGCAGTCCGCCCAAGGACGATCTTCCCGCTTCGTCAAGCGGGTCCTTGGGTTCGTCGGACGTGAACAACACTTCACTTCCAACCGCCTCTTCTCCCCGCGACACTGACGACGTCGAGGTGGGATCCCAGAGAGGGACCCATCCGGAGGAGGAGGACCCGGAGGTAGCACAGGGCGACCTCCCGGACTTCGTGCCGGACTCCGCACCGGAACCTGCAGTGGTTCCGGAGTCCGACGGGCGGCCCCTTCGCAAGAAGGGCAAGACCGTGGCGCTGGCGGCCTCCGTCCAACCAGAGGCGCCGGATAACTTGCTGGAGGCGCTCAACGGCGCTTCCATCAAGGAGGAACACCGCACTGTCATGAGTGCGGTGATTCAGAAGGTCCAGCTCGCCAAAAGCGGGCTGACCGAAGCCTGCAGCAGCCTTCTATCAGGCTTTGAGGTAAGAATATTAACATATGTAAAATAGTACCACATAGACAGTAGCCCCTGATGCTCGGTTCGGTGTTCGGAAAGAAAAGCCGGACTGAGGATCTAAAAAGATATACATAGGAGTCATAAAAAATATGTCGATATGGGATTGCAGGCTACCCTGCTGACCTCTGCCGCACTGACTACGGAGGTCAATGCTTTGAAGCAAAATCTCGAGCGGTCCAAGAACAAGCTCGGCCGTGCCAAGAAGCAACTCGAGGACAAAGAAGGTGAGCAGCACCTTATTAAAATGGTACCTTACAGAAAAGGATTTGGTTGCAAAAAGAATGACAAGGATAACGTGGGTATTGCAGGGGCCACAAACGAGGTGGCGACCCTGAAGGAGGCAGTGTCCGTGGCCAAACGTAATGCGGCCGCGGAGCGTGCCGAGTGAGAGAAGCAGGAGGCGCGGGTGGCGGAGGTACGGCAAGAGCTCCAGGCTCTCGTGGAAAAACACGAGAGTTTGGAGCGTGACTCAAAGACTCGAGAGTGCGAGCTTGCATCGGATCTTGAGAGTGCCAAAGCCGCTAAGGCCGAAGCCTACAAGGCCCTCCAGGAAATCGAGGCGTTGAAGAAAATAGCGTCGGGTAAGGCATTTTTCATGCAAAGCAAGCATGTGGATGTGGATTACGTGTTACTTACCCGAATTCGGAGCTCTCCAGGAGCGTTCGCAGATCTGCCCCGCAGCGTGTCCGATGTTGCCGCTTTCTACAGGGCCGAGGAGGGGAGCGCGATGGAGAAGGTCTTCTGGTCTCAGTATGCTGAGGCCGGACATCCGGTTCCCCTTAGCGACCAGCTGAAGCAGCTGGTCGAGCTCCACAAGGTGGCCGAACAGGCCATGAAGGGCCTCATAGTTCGGCTGTGGCCCAATGAGGCCATGCCTGGGAGCTACTTCGGCCTGGTGCGGCGGCTGGTGGATGCGTGTCCATGGGTTGAGGTCATCAAGCGATCCGCCTGTATTGAAGGTGCCCGTCAGGCCCTTGCCCGTGCTAAGGTGCACTGGGGCAAGATGGATGCTGAGAAGCTCGTGACGGACGCTCCACCGCCGGGCAAGGAGTATCGCACGCCCGAGATGTATTATAAGAGTGTCTTGAAGGGTGCCCGCACTATTGCGGGTGAGGGAGTTCCGGACTAGGGGGTGTCCGGATAGCCGAACTATCATGATCGGCCGGACTCCAAGACTATGAAGATACAAGATTGAAGACTTCGTCCCGTGTCCGGATGGGACTTTCCTTGGCGTGGAAGGCAAGCTTGGCGATACGGATATGTAGATCTCCTACCATTGTAACCTACTTTTTGTAACCCTAGCCCTCTCCGGTGTCTATATAAACCGGATGGCTTTAGTCCATAGGACGAACAACAATCATACCATAGGCTAGCTTCTAGGGTTTAGCCTCCTTGATCTCATGGTAGATCCACTCTTGTAACACACATCATCAATATTAATCAAGCAGGACGTAGGGTTTTACCTCCATCAAGAGGGCCCGAACCTAGGTAAAACATCGTGTCCCTTGTCTCCTGTTACCATCCGTCTAGACGCACAGTTCGGGACCCCCTACCCGAGATCCGCCGGTTTTGACACCATTTGGAGCATTACGAGCATTAAATCCAGGTGGTCTCCATTACGAGCATTAAATCTGTTTTACGCACCATTTGGAAGCCTACCCCTGGAGGGGGACATGTTTAACAGTCCCATTCCTTGCTTATCGCACCATTTGTATTGTTCTGCACTTACAGCAGTCTTTCTTGAATAAACAATGCAGCACCTTCTTGCTTATAATTGCATTTCTTTTTTCTACATATGTTCATTTACGGCATGTTGCATCTGTACACTTTGGTACGGCTAAAATACACCAGGGGCTTATGTTTCCCGCATTATGGTGTGATAAGTCCGAACACTTTCACAAGTGCGGCACCCCGAACTTATAGCACTATATGCATCGGCTCTGAATCATGTCTTGGGTCAATAGTTGGGTTTGCCTGGCTCCCATGTTTTGGTACCTTACATTCCGTTATATCGGCTAAGGTAGCACTGGGAGAACCATTGTGGTTGAGCTAGGTTAACACCTCAGTGGAGAAAGCTAAAACTGACCGTCATGATGAGGCGAGAGCCGGTCGCTGTTCGAGAGGTTTTTTGCGAGTCCTTAAAGACTTATGCCGCTTAGAGCGAGGAGCCGGATCCTGTTCGGCCCAGGCGTGGATAGCGCCCCAAATTCGGCCTTCCGAAGACTAGGGGCTTCGCCGAAATTTAAAATTATAGAATTCTATGGCTAAGTGAGAGCGTTCAAGCATTATAAGTCCGGTTGCCTTGTTCGCTGTGTTGAGCGCCTCCCTAGATGGACCCAAAAATGGGAACAAGAGTGCTCAAGTTTATCCCGAACACCCCAACACTCGTGGCATGGGGGCTGAAGCCGACGACTTGCCATCTCTCAGATTTGATAAACAACCGCACAGAAGGTAATATTTTAAATTAACAAGCATTGCTTAGCGCATATGAACTAAGTTTTCAGCGCACGGATAACAAAATGCGAGTCTACTCAAATATTACATCTTTGGAGCACTCACCCGCAATAGTGCGGGCGCCCTTCAGCACACTCTTATAATACATTTCGGGCGTGCGATGCTCCTTGCCCTCTGGTGGTGGGTCCGTCACGAGCTTCTGGGCATCCATCTTGCCCCAGTGCACCTTTGCGCGGGCAAGGGCCCGATGGGCACCCTCAATGCAAGCGGAGTGCTTGATGACTTCAACCCACGGGCACGCATCCACCAGCCGTTGCACTAGGCCGAAGTAGCTCCCAGGCATGGCCTCCTTAGGCCACAGCCGAACTATGAGGCCCTTCATGGCCTGTTCGGCTGCCTTATGGAGCTCGACCAGCTGCTTCAGCTAGTCGCTAAGGGGCACCGGATGTCCGGCCTCAGCATACTGAGAACAGAAGACCTTCTCCGTCGAGCTCCCCTCCTTGGCCCGGTAGAATGCGGCAGCATTGGACACGCTGCGAGGAAGATCTGCGAACGCTCCTGGAGAGCTCCGTATTTGGGTAAGCAACAGGTAATTAACACTCACATGCTTACTTTGCATGAAAAATGCCTTACCCGCTGCTATTTTCTTCACTGCCTCAATCTCCTGGAGGGCCTTGTAGGCTTCGGCCTTAGCGGCTTTGGCACTCTCAAGAGCCGTTGCAAGCTCAGACTCTCGAGTCTTCGAGTCACGCTCCAAGCTCTCATGTTTTTTCACGAGATCCTGGAGCTCTTACTGTACCTCCACCACCCGCGCCTCATGCTTCTCTCGCTCGGTGCGCTCTGCGGCCGCATTGCATTCGGCCGCGACCACCGCCTCTTTCAGGGTCGCCACCTCGTTAGTGGCCCCTACAATATCCACGTTATCTTTGTCATTTTTCTTGCAACCAAATCCTTTTCTGTAAGGTACAATTTTAATAAGGTATTACTCACCTTCCTTTTCCTCGAGCTGCTTCTTGGCATGACCGAGCTCGTTCTCGGACTGCTCGAGGCTTTCCTTCAAAGTATTGACCTCCGCAGTAAGTGCGGCGGAGGTCAGCAGCACAGCCTGCAATCCCATATTGACATATTTTTTATGACTCCTGCGTATATCTTTTTAAGATCCTCAGTCCGGCTTTTCTTTCCGAACACCGAACCGAGCATCAGGGGCTACTGTCTATGCGGTACCTTTTTACATATATTGAAATTCTTACCTCGAAGCCTGTTAGAAGGCTGCTGCAGGCTTCGGTCGGCCCGCTCTTGGCGAGCTGAACCTTCTGAATCACCACACTCATAACAGTGTGGTGTTCCTCTTCAATGGAGGCGCCACTGAGCGCCTCCAGCAAATTATCCGGCGCCTCCGGTTGGACGGAGGCAGCCGGCGTCATGGTCTTGCCCTTCTTACGAAGGGGTCGCCCGCCGGACTCCGGAGCCACTGTGGGTTCCGGAGCCGAGTCCGGTGCAAAGTCTGGGAGGTTGTCCTGCGACACCTCCGGGGCCTCCTCCTCCCGGTGGGCCCCTTCCTGGGATCCCACCTCGGCATCGTCCGCATCACGGGGAGTGGAGGCAGTCGGAAGAGAATCCATATCCGACGCACCCGAGGACCCGCTCGACGAAACGGGAAGATCATCCTTGGGAGGACTGCAGGGTTGTATGCTGCATTAGAAAGACATTATGTGGCAAAAAGGAACAACCTTGAAGTTATTCGGGAGACCGGATACTTACGATCTCGCCAGGGGCTTGGCCCTTGGAGGCCAGTCCTCGTTGTCGTCACTGGCGTTGGCAGAGCAGTCTGGGGGAAGAGTTCTTCCCTTCTTGGACCCTTCGGCCTCCCTTGTGGGGGAGGCCTTCCTTTTCTTCCCTCCTCCCGCTGGGGGAGAGGCTTTCTTCTTCTTCTCCTCGCCTTGGTGGGAGGAGTCGGCCTCGGATTCATCATCCGATAACACCTGAAAACGGGAACTCTTCCGAGTCCCCGTGGCCTTCTTCTTGGCCTTCTTCTCCGGCACCACGTGGGGTGCCGGATCCAGCAGCCCCGTTAGGCGGGCGTTCGCTCGGTCCTCTGGCAATGGGGCCGGACAGATAGTCCGTTCGGCCTTCGCCAGCCAGTCCTGTCAAAGGTAAAGGGAGTTTAGATCCCGCATAGAGTCAAACTATGGAAAACAAGTGACAGAATCACTTACCTCGTCAGCTGGACGCTGCGAGCGGAATCCGCGGTCTTCGGTAGCGGATGCGGGAGCCTCGGCGCCCTTGAACAACACCTTCCAGACATCTTCGTACATAGTGTCGCAGAGCCCGTTCAGGGTCTGGTGCTACGTCGGATCGAACTCCCACATGTTGAAACCCCGTCGTTGGCACGGGAGAATCCGGCGGATGAGCATGACCTGGACTACGTTGACAAGCTTGAGCTTCTTGTCCACCAGCTTTTGGATACAGGCTTGGAGTCCGGTCAGCTCTTCCGAATCGCCCCAGATCCAGGCCACTCTCTTTCCAGGAGGTGAGCCGTGTAGGGATGCCGGATCTGAATTCGGGGGCCGCTGCCCAATCAGGGTCACGCGGCTCGGTGATGTAGAACCACCCCGATTGCCACCCCTTAATGGTTTCCACGAAAGTGCCCTCCAGCCACGTAACGTGGGACATCCTGCCCACCATGGCGCCTTCGCACTCCGCTTGGCTGCCCTTCACAACCTTCGGCTTGACACTGAAGGTCTTAAGCCACAAGCCGAAGTGGGGCTGGATGCAGAGGAACGCCTCGCACACAACGATAAACGCCGAGATATTGAGGATGAAATTCGGGGCCAGATCATGGAAATCTAGGCCATAGTAGAACATGAGCCCCTGGACAAAGGGATGAAGTGGGAAGCCCAGTCCGCGGAGGAAATGGGGAATAAATACTACCCTCTCATGGGGCCTGGGGGTGGGGATGAGCTCTCCCTCGTCGGGGAGCCGGTGCGCGATGTTGCTGGACAGATATCCGGCGTTGCGCAGCTTCTAGATCTGCTCCTCCGTGACGGAGGAGGCCATCCACTTGCCTCCCGCTCCGGACATAGTTGGAGAAGGTTGAGGTGAGAAGTGCGGACTTGGGCGCTGGAGCTCGAGTTCGCGGAGATGGATAAGCCAAGGAGGAAGAAGGCGCAGGTAAAAGGGTTGGATCTTTATCCCCTTATATGGGCGGACAAAAACATGTGTCCCCACCGGCCTGATAAAACTCGCTTATCTCCCAAGCGTCACAATCAATGGTGCGGTTGGGTTACCCACGTCCGTATTGATAGGAATCCCGGAATAAGGGGAACACGATCTCTGCTTCGACAAGACGTGCCAAGGAAACCGCTTCGCTAAACGCGCTGAGGTGGAACAATAAAAACAATTTGAGTAAGGCAAGCTTGGTGATAGGGATATGTAGATCTCCTACCATTGTAACCGACTTTGTGTAACCCTAGCCCTCTCTGGTGTCTATATAAACCGGATGGCTTTAGTCCATAGGACGAACAACAATCATATCATAGGCTAGCTTCTAGGGTTTAGCCTCCTTGATCTCGTGGTAGATCCACTCTTGTAACACACATCATCAATATTAATCAAGCAGGACATAGGGTTTTACCTCCATCAAGAGGGCCCGAACCTGGGTAAAACATCCTGTCCCTTGTCTCCTGTTACCATCCGCCTAGACGCACAGTTCGGGACCCCCTACCCGAGATCCGCTGGTTTTGACACCGACAGCGGGTGAGTGCTCCAATAATGTAATATTTGAGTAAACTCGCATTTTGTTATCTTGTGCGCAGAAAACCTTGTTCATATGTGCTAAGCAACGCTTGTTGATTTAAAATATTACCTTCTGTGCGGCTATTTATCAAATCTGAGAGATGGCAAGTCGTCGGCTTCAGCCCCCATGCCGCGAGTGCTGGGGTGTTCGGTATAAATTTGAGCACTCTTGTTCCCATATCTGGGTCCATCTAGGGAGGCGCTCAACACGACGAACTAGGCAACCGGACTTATAATGCTTGAACACTCTCACTTAGCCATAGAATTCTATAATTTTAAATTTTCGCGAAGCTCCTAGTGTTCGAAAGACCAAATTCGGGGCGCTATCCACGCCTGGGCCGGACAAAGCCGGTTCCTCACTCTAAGCGGCATAAGTCTTTAGGGACTCGAAAAAACCTCCTGAACAGCGACCGGCTCTCGCCTCATCATGACGGTCAGTTTTAGCTTTCTCCACTGAGGCGTTAACCCAGCTCAACTGGGGCTCAATCGCAGTGGTTCTCCCAGTGCTACCTTAGCCGATACAACGGAACGTAAGGTACCAAAACATGGGAGCCGGGCAAACCCAACTATTGACCCAAGACATGATTCGGAGCTGATGCATATAATGCTATAAGTTTGGAGTGCCGCACTTGTGAAAGTGTTCGGACTTATCACACAATGATGTGGGGAACATAAGCCCCTTGTGTTTTTAGCCGTACCAAGTGTACGGATGCAACATGTCGCAAATGAACATATGTATAAGAAAGAAATGCGATTATAAGCAAAAAGGTGCTGCATTGTTTTATTCAAGAAGTACTGCTATGAATGCAGAATGATACAAATAGTGCGATAAGCAAGGGACGAGACTATTAAACATGTCCCCCCTCCAGGGGTAGGCTGCAGAGTGGTGTATAAAATAGATTTAATGCTCGTAAGGGAGACCACCTGGATATTCGTCGCGGCCTTTCTCCTTCCCTGGCTGTTGCATTGTGAGTTCGGCCGGTCTAATGCCGGACAGGGCCTCTGGTAAACGGAGTCCTGTGGGTAAGAAAAGAAAAAAGGAAAAAGAAAAAAAACAGAAATGACACACTTGGGAGCCCCTGATGTTGTTGAGCCGCATTCTGGGCCTGTCG
Source organism: Triticum aestivum (assembly GCF_018294505.1). Taxonomy (NCBI): domain Eukaryota; kingdom Viridiplantae; phylum Streptophyta; class Magnoliopsida; order Poales; family Poaceae; genus Triticum; species Triticum aestivum. The sequence goes on from NC_057813.1 coordinate 492,680,215, forward strand.
TGGTCGTGCCCCTTCCCCTATGCCCATGGTATCTCTAGAGCGTAATGATGTACGCGAAGGACCAGTCTTGCGATCTTGCGAGGGCTGGGGTTGGGGTCGCATTGCTACGCGTGCTCGGAACGCGCCAGGTGGTCTTGTTGTAGGTTACTTCGGGCGCGTTTGGCCGTGTCCGGTCGCTTAACGGCCGGACTCAAGAATTGCCTTAAGAGGCTGCATTGTACTTCTACCGCGAGGGCCGCTGTATGTTCCTCCGTTCAGAGGGAGCGCTCGGTGTTTCCGTTGACCGTGATGAATCCTCGAGGGCCTGGCATCTTGAGCTTGAGGTATGCGTAGTGCGGCACCGCATTGAACTTTGCAAACGCGGTCCGTCCGAGCAGAGCATGATAGCCGCTGCGGAACTGAACTATGTCGAAGATTAACTCCTCGCTTTGGAAGTTATCCGGGGATCCGAAGGCCACTTCCAGTGTGACTGAGCCCGTACAATTGGCCTCTACACCTGGTATGACACCTTTGAAGGTCGTCTTTGTGGGTTTAATCCTTGAGGGGTCTATGCCCATCTTGCCCACTGTGTCCTGATAAAGCAGGTTCAGGCTGCTGCCGCCGTCCATCAAGACTCTGGTGAGGTGAAATCCATCGACGATTGGGTCTAAAACCAATGCGGCGAATCCGCCGTGGCGGATGCTGGTGGGGTGGTCCCTTCGATCAAAAGTGATCGGACAGGAGGACCATGGGTTGAACTTCGGGGCGACTGGCTCCATCGCGTATACGTCCCTGAGTGCACGCTTCCGCTCCCTCTTGGGTATGTGGGTTGCGTATATCATATTCACCATCCGCACTTGTGGGGGAAAACCCTTCTGTCCTTTGTTGTTCGGCGGTCGGGTCTCTTCTTCGTCATCGCTATGCAGCCCCTTGTCATTGTTTTCGGCGATTAGTTTGCCTGCCTGCTTGAATACCCAACAGTCCCTGTTGGCGTGGTTGGCTGGCTTTTCGGGGTGCCGTGTATCTGGCACGAGTGATCGAGTATTCGGTCCAAATTGGACGGACCCGTAGTAGTTCGTTTGAACGGCTTCTTCCGCTGATCGGGTTTCGAGCCTCTGAATCCGGCGTTGACTGCCGTATCCTCATTATTGTCGCCATTAATGCGACATTTATTCTTGTTGTGATGTGACCTGCCATTGCGATCCTTGGTATCCGGACTGCCGGAATTTTTGCTAAGGTTGTTGCTGCGAGCTAGCCAGCTGTCCTCTCCCGCGCAAAAGCGGGTCATGAGTGATGTGAGGGCTGCCATGGATTTCGGCTTTTCCTGTCCCAGGTGCCGGGCAAGCCACTCGTCGCGGATGTTATGTTTGAAGGCTGTGAGGGCCTCTGCATCCGGACAGTCAACGATTTGATTTTTCTTAGTTAAGAACCGTGTCCAGAATTGTCTGGCCGATTCGTCTGGCTGCTGAATTATGTGGCTTAGGTCGTCAGCGTCTGGTGGTCGCACATACGTGCCCTAGAAGTTATCAAGGAATGCGGCTTCCAGGTCCTCCCAACATCCAATTGACTCTGCTGGTAAGCTGTTAAGCCAATGCCGAGCTGGTCCTTTAAGCTTGAGTGGGAGGTATTTGATGGCGTGAAGATCGTCACCGCGGGCCATGTGGATATGAAGGAGATAGTCTTCGATCCAAACCGCGGGGTCTGTTGTGCCGTCATAGGATTCGATATTCACGGGTTTAAACCCTTCAGGGATTTGATGATCCATTACTTCGTCTGTGAAGCATAGTGGGTGTGCGGCGCCTCTGTATTGGGCTATATCGCGATGAAGCTCCAACGAGCTTTGTCTATTGTGTTCGGCCCGGCCGGACTTACTATGTCCGGCGCGACGGTTGTTGTCACGTATCATGGGGCGCCCACGCGATCCGTAGATCGATCTTGATTGTATTGCCTTATCCTCCAATATATCTTGCAAGTCCGGAGCATTCCCCTGTGGCCTTGTGCTGTTCAAGCGGTGCCGGGGTACGGTTATAGTGAAGGGCCTAGAGGCCTCTCTGTCGCGGCCACGAGGTGGCCGGTCAGCCGTATTGTGCTCTGGTGATGCAGGTTTATATGCCTCCTCCTCTAATCGGGGGAGCAACTTGCGTTTGGGGTAGCTTTTGGAGGGGCGTTCGAGCTCATGCTCTTCGGCCGCCAGGACTTCCGTCCATCTGTCGGCTAGCAGATCCTGATTAGCTCTAAGCTGTTGCTGCTTTTTCTTGAAACGCTATTGTTCGACGGGATCCTCAGGCATGACAATTCGGCATCGTCGAGGCTTGCCTCGTCTCCAGAGGGAGGCATGTAAATATCTTCCTCTACCTCTTCGTCTGCCGCCCTCTTGTGAGGGCTGGCATCCCCGTCCTCCTGCGCTGAATCTTGCTGGAGGGGGTTGTCTTCGACACTGTCTGGGGTATTATTATCTCCGGTGCCGGAATCGCCATTCTTGCTGTGGCGGGATTTAGAGCGGCGCCGCTGACGCCGGCGCTTGGGCTGTTTATTGGAGGGGTCTTCCTCCGCTGTTCCTTCGCCATTCCATCCTTTGGGATATCCACCATGTATATGTCGTATGACAAGGTGGCTTTCCAATGCCTAGTAGGCGCTGGTTCTTGGTTGTCTCCGGCATCGTCGTCCATACCGTCGATGTTGTCGGAGTCGAAGTCTAGCATGTCGGTTAGATCATCGAAAACGGCTACTAAGTGGGTGGTGGGTGGGTCTTGAATTTCTTCGTCATCCGCATCCCAACCGTTCTGACCGCAGTCCGGCCAGGGCTCTCCTGATAACGAGAGATATTTTAGCGAGCTCAAAACGTCACCAAAAGGTGAGTGTTGAAAGATGTCCGCGGCGGCAAACTCCATGATCGGCGCCCAATCGGATTCGATTGGTGGGGGCGCGGGAGGTTCGGAGTCCGGCAAGGAGTCTGGCACCTTGGAGTCACGAGCTTCAGAAGGGACAAAGTCAGTATTCGGCTCTATCGCCGTAGAGGTTGTAGCCCCCGAGGCGGTGTCTAACCATCCGTCCTCGATCTGTGCGACCGGCTCTGAATCAAGGGTCGGAGCGGTTTCGTGTGCGGCCTCCAGGGCACTGTCCGACAGCAGAACTAAATCATGCCCATCGTGACAGTGCGGCGCGCTCGGCTGTGGCTCGAATCTGTTGAAGATCAAGTCCCCGCGGATGTCAGCCATGAAGTTAAGACTTCCAAATCTGACCTGACGGCCAGGGGCATAGCTTTCGATCTGCTCCAGATGGCCAACCGAATTGGCCCGCAGTGCAAAGCCGCCGAATACGAAGATCTGTCCGGGGAGAAAAGTCTCACTCCGGACCGCATCGTTGTTGATGATCGAAGGATCCATCGAGCCTATCGGTGATGACACAGAGGAACTCTCAATGAAAGCACCAATGCCGGTGTCAAAACCGGCGGATCTCGGGTAGGGGGTCCCGAACTGTGCGTCTAGGCGGATGGTAACAGGAGACAAGGGACACGATATTTTACCCAGGTTCAGGCCCTCTTGATGGAGGTAAAACCCTACGTCCTGCTTGATTGATATTGATGATGTGGATGTTACAAGAGTAGATCTACCACGAGATCAAGGAGGCTAAAACCCTAGAAGGTAGCCTATGGTATGATTGTTGTTATTGTTGTTGTCCTACGGACTAAAACCATCCGGTTTATATAGACACCGGAGAGGGCTAGGGTTACACAGAGTCGATTACAATGGTAGGAGATCTACATATCTGTATCGCCAAGCTTGCCTTCCACGCCAAGGAAAGTCCCATCCGGACACGGGACGAAGTCTTCAATCTTGTATCTTCATAGTCTTGGCCGATGATGATAGTTAGGCTATCCGGACACCCCCTAGTCCAGGACTCCCTCAACGGGCCATTGATCTATAACAACACAGACATGCAAAATACTATCAGGTACTAAGTTCATGATAAATTAAAGTTCAATTAATTATATTACTTAAGAACTCCCACTTAGATAGACATCCCTCTAATCATCTAAGTGATCACGTGATACAAATCAACTAAACCATGTCCGATCATCACGTGAGATGGAGTAGTTTTCAATGGTGAACTTCACTATGTTGATCATATCTACTATATGGTTCATGCTTGACCTTTCGGTCTCAGTGTTCCAAGGCCATATCTGCATATGCTAGGCTCGTCAAGTTTAACCCTAGTATTCTGCGTGTGCAAAACTATCTTGCACCCGTTGTATGTGAACGTTGAGCTTATCACACCCGATCATCATGTGGTGTCTCGGCACGACGAACTGTAGCAACGGTGCATACTTAGGGAGAACACTTGTACCTTGAAATTTAGTAAGGGATCATCTTATAATGCTACCAACGTTCTAAGAAAAATAAGATGCATAAAGGATAAACATCACATGCAATCAAAATATGTGACATGATATGGCCATCATCATCTTGTGCTCATGATCTCCATCACCGAAGCATCGTCATGATCTCCAACGTCACTGGCGCGACACCTTGATCTCCATCGTAGCATCGTTGTCGTCTCGCCACCTATTGTTACTACGACTATCACTACCGCTTAGTGATAAAGTAAAATACATGGCGATTGTATTGCATACAATAAAGCGACAACCATATGGCTCCTGCCAGTTGCCGATAACTTAGTTACAAAACATGATCATCTCATACAACAATTTATATCACATCATGCTTGACCATATCACATCACAGCAAGCCCTGCAAAAACAAGTTAGACGCCCTCTACTTTGTTGTTGCAAGTTTTACGTGCCTTCTATAGGCTTCTAGCAAGAACCGTTCTTACCTACACATCAAAACCACAATGATTTTTCGTCAAGTGTGCTGTTTTAACCTTCAACAAGGACCGGGCATAGCCACACTCGATTGAACTAAAGTTGGAGAAATAGACACTCACCAGCCACCTATGTGCTAAGCACATCGGTAGAACCAGTCTCGTGCAAGCGTACGCATAATGTCGGTCTGAGCCGTTTCATCCAAAAATACCGCCGAATCAAAGTATGACATGTTGGTAAGCAGTATGACTATTATCGCACACAACTCTTTGTGTTCTACTCATGCATATAACATCTACGCATAGGCCTGGCTCGGATGCCACTGTTGGGGGAACGCGGTAATTTCTAAAAAATTCCTACGATCACGCAAGATCTATCTATGTGATGCATAGCAACGAGAGGGGAGAGTTTGTCCACGTACCCTCGTAGACTGAAAGCGGAAGCGTTATGACAACACGGTTGATGTAGTCGTACGTCTTCACGATCCGACCGATCTTAGCACCGAACATACGGCACCTCCGCGATCAGCACACGTTCAGCTCGGGGACGTCCCTCGTACTCTTGATCTAGTTGAGGTCGAGTGAGAGTTTCCTCAGCACAACGGCGTGGTGACGGTGATGTTGAAGTTACCAGCGGAGGGCTTCGCCTAAGCACTACGACAATATGACTGAGGTGTGTAACTGTGGAGGGGGGCACTGCACATGGCTAAACAATGTCAACTTGTGTGTCTATGGGGTGCCCCCCTCCCCGTATATAAAGGAGTGGAGGAGGGGGGAGGGACGACCCTCTATGGCGCGCCCTGGAGGAGTCCTACTCCCACCAGGAGTAGAATTACCCCCACTTCTCTAGTTGGACTAGGAGAGAAGGAAGGGGGAGAGAGGGAGGAAGGAAAGGGGGGCCCGGCCCCCCACCCAATTCAGATTGGGCTTGGGGGGGGGGGTGCGCCCTCCACCTGGCCGCCTCCTCTTCTCTCCCACTATGGCCCAATAAGGACCATATACTTCCCGGGGGGTTCCGGTAACCTCCCGGTACTCCGGTATATGCTCGAACTCACCCGGAACCATTTTGATGTCCAAACATAGGCTTCCAATATATCAATCTTTATGTCTCGACCATTTCGAGTCTCCTCGTCATGTCCGTGATCACATCTGGGACTCCGAACTACCTTTGGTACATCAAAACACATAAACTCATAATACCAATCATCATCGAAGTTAAGCGTGCAGACTCTATGGGTTCGAGAACTATGTAGACATGACAGAGACACGTCTCTGGTCAATAACCAATAGTGGAACCTGGATGCTCATATTGGTTCCTACATATTCTACGAAGATCTTTATCGGTCAAACCGCGTAACAACATACATTGTTCCCTTTGTCATCGGTATGTTACTTGTCTGAGACTCGATCGTCGGTATCTCAATACCTAGTTCAATCTCATTACCGACAAGTCTCTTTACTCGTTCCATAATACTTCATCCCACAACTAACTCAGTCACAATGCTTGCAAGGCTTATAGTGATGAGTATTACCGAGAGGGCCTAGAGATCCTCTCCGAAACATGAAGTGACAAATCCTAATCTCGATCTATGCCAACCCAACAAACACCTTCGGAGACACCTGTAGAGCACCTTTATAATCACCCCTTTACATTTTGATGTTTGGTAGCACACAAAGTGTTCCTCCGGAATTCAGGAGTTGCATAATCTCATAGTCTGAGGAACTTGTATAAGTCATGAAGAAAGCAGTAGAAATGAAACTAACACGATCATAATGCTAAGCTAACAGATGGGTCATGTCCATCACATCATTCTCCTAATGATATGATCCCGTTCATCAAATGACAACACATGTGTATGGTTAGGAAACTTAACCATCTTTGATTAACGAGCTAGTCAAGTAGAGACATACTAGGGACTATATGTTTTGTCTATGTATTCACACATGTACTAAGTTTCCGGTTAATACAATTCTAGCATGAATAATAAACATTTATCATGAATTAAGGAAATAAATAATAACTTTATTATTGCCTCTAGGGAATATTTCCTTCATGCTTCCAGGACGTAATTATTCTGTGCAGCAATGAGGATAATCCTCAAGTTACGGACCCAGTCCGTGTAGTTGCTGCCATCATCTTTCAACTTAGATTTCTCTAGGAACACATTAAAATTCAAAGAAATGGTAGCACGGGCCATTGACCTACAACAACATAGACATGCAAAATACTATCAGGTACTAAGTTCATGATAAATTAAAGTTCAACTAATAACATTACTTAAGAACTCCCACTTAGACATCCCTCTAATCATCTAAGTGATCACGTGATCCAAATCAACTAAACCATGTCCGATCATCATGTGAGATGGAGTAGTTTTCAATGGTGAACATCACTATGTTGATCATATCTACTATATGATTCACGCTTGACCTTCCAGTCTCAGTGTTCCGAGGCCATATCTGCATATGCTAGGCTCATCAAGTTTAACCCGAGTATTGTACGTGTGCAAAACTAGCTTGCACCCGTTATATGTGAACATAGAGCTTATCACACCCGATCATCACGTGGTGTCTCGGCACGACGAACTGTAGCAACAGTGCATACTCAGGGAGAATACTTGTACCTTGAAATTTTAGTAAGGGATTATCTTATAATGCTATCGCCATACTAGGCGAAATAAGATGCATAAAAGATAAACATCACATGCAATCGAAATATGTGACATGATATGGCCATCATCATCTTGTCTCATGATCTCCATCACCGAAGCATCGTCATGATCTCCATCATCACTGACGCGACACCTTGATCTCCATCGTAGCATCGTTGTCGTCTTGCAACCTATTATTACTACAACTATCACTAATGCTTAGTGATAAAGTAAAACAATTACATGGCGATTGCATTGCATACAATAAAGCAACAACCATATGGCTCCTGCCAGTTGCCGATAACTTAGTTACAAAACATGACCATCTCATACAACAATTTATATCACATCATGCCTTGACCATATCACATCACAGCTAACCCTGCAAAAACAAGTTAGATGTCCTCTACTTTGTTGTTGCAAGTTTAACGTGGCTGCTACGGGTGTCGGTGTCAAAACCGGCGGATCTCGGGTAGGGGGTCCCGAACTATGCATCTAGGCGGATGGTAACAGGAGACAAGGGACACGATGTTTTTACCCAGGTTCGGGCCCTCTCGGTGGAGGTAGAACCCTACTCCTGCTTGATTGATATTGATGGTATGGGTGTTACAAGAGTTGATCTACCACGAGATCAGAGAGGCTAAACCCTAGAAGCTAGCCTATGGTATGATTGTTGTTCGTCCTACGGACTAAAACTCCTCGGTTTATATAGACACCAGAGAGGGCTAGGGTTACACAGAGTCGGTTACAATGGGAGGAGATCTTCATATCGTATCGCCAAGCTTGCCTTCCACGGCAAGGAAAGTCCCTATCCGGACACGGGACGAAGTATTCAATCTTGTATCTTCATAGTCCGGGAGTCCGGCCAAAGGTCATAGTCCGGCCATCCGGACACCCCCTATTCCATGACTCCCTCAGTAGCCCCTGAACCAGGCTTCAAGGACGACGAGTCCGGCGCGCAAATTGTCTTCGGCATTGCAAGGCGGGTTCCTCCTCCGAATACTTCATAGAAGATGTTTGAACACAAGGATAGTGTCCGGCTCTGCAAAATAATTTCCACATGCCACCATAGAGAGAATAATATTTACACAAATCTAATCTGCTGACGTATTCCGCGGCGTGACATCATGCCACGGCCTAGCCTTTATCCATTTTACCGTTCCACCTCAGCGCGCTTAGCGAGGCGGTTTCCTTGGCACGTCTTGTCGAAGCAGAGATCGTGTCCCCTTATTTTGGGATTCTCATTAATACGGGCGTGGGTAACCAAACCGCGCCTTTTGGTATGACTCTCTAATTAAAAGTGAGTCCCAAACGGTTACGGGGAGGGCTCTTGGTATTCAACTCCTTTATAAAGAGACCAAGGCTCTACTCCCTCTTCCTTCAATCCAATCAAATCCGCCCCTCGCCTCGAGTTCCAACACTCAAGGTTTCTAGTTTTAGGCGCTTCGGACCTCCGACGATGTCCGGCTCCAACCTTCAATGCCGGTGGGTGCCTTCCTCCATTACGGAAGAAGACGTGCGAAAGCTGAGAGATGCCAGGTATCTAACCGGCGAAATCTCGCATAGGCTGCCTGCTCAAGGGCAGGCCATTCCTTCTCCTCAGCCCAGTGAGAGCGTGGTGTTCACATCTCACTTCCTTCGGGGGCTAGGTTTCCCGAGTGATCCCTTTGTGAGGGGGCTGATGTTCTATGACGGGCTGGAATTTCACGACCTAGCTCCGGAGTTCATCCTCCAAATTTCGTCGTTTATCATAGTGTGCGAAGCCTTCCTCCATGTCACCCCCCACTTCGGATTGTGGCTTAAAACCTTCAAAGTAGAACCGAAGATGATCGAGGGGCAGCACGCTGAGTGCGGAGGAGCTATCATAAGCAAGATAGCCGGCGCTCCATGGCCCGAGGGCACTTTCCAAGAAGAATTCGGCTTATGGCAACGGGACTGGTTTTATATCACAGCCCCCAGGGGCACCACATGGGTGGCGCCTCCTGCTTTTCGCTCGGGTCCTCCGCCACGGCGAGTGTCATGGGTCAATGAAGGGCTTATCTGGGGTCCGTCCAAAGACGTGCCCCTATTGCAGGGCCGCATTCGGGATCTCCTAGAAAGGGATATTAACCTGACCGTAGTGGCACAAGTTATGCTGATTCGCCGCATGCTGCCCTGCAAACATTGCCCCCTTCGCCTGTGGGAATTTAATCCGGAAGGACCGCGAGTCCTCCAACATTTTATGGGCGCAACGCCCATGGAGATGTACAAATTGTTCTTCGGACCACAAACTAGGTGTCCGGATTTATCCGAGGACGCATGTCTGAGCTGCAATCGCCAAGATGTTAAGGTAAGTAGCCCCATATTTGGACACACCATCCGTATTTTCATCATAAAGCGGCCCTTTGACAGAGCTATCCTTTGAACAGGAGTGGATAGCGAAGGCAAAGCTTATCAGGTGTCCAGCCCCCCTGCCCGAGACCGCGCCAGATCCCGTGTTAACCAGGATGCTGCAGATTATGTTTTCAGTAGAGGGCAAAGAGGGGAACCGAGGAGCTGCCGCCTCCACGAAGGAGACTGCCAAGAAGGGAGGAATCGAGAATTCCCCCAACCTGGGAAAGAGAAGGAGTGCCTCTGAAGACCCGGAGGAGACGACCTCGAAACGAGGGAAGAAATCTTTGTCAGAGGATCCGGCGCCGGAGACTGCCCCGGCCGCATTGCGCCCTCATAGCGATCAACTTTCCTCCGAGCCGTAAGTAAAGAGAGGGGCTCAAAAATTAGTGGCATCCCTCTGAATAAAATAACCGAAATATTACCTTGTAGTTCGGATCTTGACCCTTCTCAGCAGAGCTCGTCTTCAGGGGATCTCCGTCCGGAGATGATAGAGAGTGAAACGCCTCCCCTAGCTGCACCGACTTACGAGGTAGGCGACCCCGAGGTGTCGTCCCGACTGGTTTCTCCAAGTCCGGATCCTGAAAAAGGTCGTCGGGCTCGTCTGGTGCCCTCTGGTGCACGGTCGGAGAGGCTGAGGGATCTGCTTGGGCGTGCATCCATCTCAGAAGAACACCGTGTGTTGATGAACATGGTGATTGGAAGGGTTGCATCCGCGAAAGTGGATTGTACGAGGCCGCCAGGAGTTTACTGACAGGCTTTGAGGTACGTGAAAAGGTGTACCTATTGGTAGAGTCGCATAGAATGCGCCTTGTATAAATAGTAGCCCCTGAGACTCTGTGTGTCATCAAGAGTGATGGAGCACAGAGGATCAAAACCCTAGGTATAAAATTTTACCTTTTTACGAAGGTGGCGAGGTGTTCGGTGGCTAGCCGGACTGATGAATCTGCCGAGTTAAAGCGGCAACTAGACGTGGCAGATGCCGACATCGCGCTTATAAATAAGCGGCTAGACGAGGCACAAGGTATACTCCACAGATATCTGATAAGAGGAGTTCGATGCTCGTTTCTTACAATACATATATATGCTTATTGCAGATAGTGCTGCTTCCGTGGAGAACCTTCGGGCGGAACTTGCCCGAGCCAAGGAGCAAGCAAGAAAAAGTGATGCGGCGGCCGTGAAGGCGACTGAAGAGCTGAAAGCCGAACAGGCTGCTCACTGCCAGAGTAAGAGGGCCATAGTCGAGATGGCTGTAAAATTGAAGGGTGCTGCCGACCGCGATGAATTTCTTGAACAAGAAAAAGGGGTGGCTCAGAAGGACCTTGAGAAGATCACTACCGAGGTCAAGGATGCTCGCTCTGCGATGAGAGCTATGAAGGAGGAGCTGCGTCAGGCCGGGGATATCACAGCTGGAAAGCCCTATATGCTGCGGATGAAGTTCGGGGATCCTAAGTATGCTCTGTTAGACCATCAGTGGAGTGCGGAAAACACTTATCTGGATGTGGCAGCTAGTGCGGCTGACGCAACCGAACACTTCCGAGGATGAGGCGACCATAATTTGGAAGAACTGTTTTGGTCGCAGTTCCACAAGCTAGAGCGCCCACTTTCAGTGCCCGACCGTTTGGCCGCCTTTGCGGAGCTGAACAAGTTATCTGGACTCGACATGAAGTATGTCGCGAGTCGTTTGTGGCCGGGGGAGCCGGAGCCGAAAAGTTATTTTGGATTGGTGCAGCAGTTCCTTGGTTCTGTGCCGCATGTCGATGTACTGAAGAGGTCGGCGTGTATAGAGGGTGCACAAATGGCTCTTGCCCATGTCAAGACATACTGGGCGGATATGCAGGCCAGTGTTGTCGCATCCCAGGATTCGGACGAAGGTCGGGTATCTACCGAGCATTACTTTGAGGAAGTTCTTCCGGGCGCTCGTCTAATAGAAGCGCAGTGCTCGAAGGATGTTTTGTTCGAATAGCAGGTGCTATTGTAAAAGAAATATTTTGATAGAATATAAAAGCTTTTTATACTTGTGCTTGCAAGAATTATAACACCTCTTGTGCGGCCGTTTATGTATATGTGTATATAACCTGAAAGATGGCAGTCGTTGGCTTCAGCCCCCACGCATATAATGCGGGGGTGTTCGCAAAAAATGTGCCTTTTCACACTTAATCCAACGTCTTGGTCCTACAAAGTAGGTGATGGCACGGCAAACGAGGCAACCGGACTATAACACTTTATCACTTTCACTTAGCCATAGGAGTTTGACATTGGGGCTACTTAATAGCCCCTGGAGGCACCGCGCTCTCCCGAATCCGGGGCGCGTGTGTGCCTGACCGGGAAGCGGTCCTTCATTAATGCGGAGGAATCCTAGAGATTCCGAGAGTCATCGAGTGGTTGACCAGTCTCTCGCTATATCATGACAGTCAGTTTTCGGCTTTCTCTACTGAGGTGCTCGCCTGGCTGAACCGGGGCACAATCGCAGTAGTTCTCCTGGTGCCGCGTTAGCCGATATAACGGAACGTAAGGCAGCAAAACACAGGAGCCGGGCAAACCCAACATTTGACCAAAGACATGATTCGGAGCTGATGCATATAAGGCCTAACTCGCGACGCCGAACACTCCCTAAGGTATTCGGTCTTTATGAAGACGGGCCGAAACAGAGCCCTTGGTAAGAAAGCCCCTTGTGTCCAGGTACGCGCGAAATTCTAGCGTGGCCACATGCCAAAACGCCAGTCTCCTCCTCGGTTATGACGAAAAACCGGGGGATGTTTTCAACAAGAGACAGTAAAAAAGGTTTACGCAGGGTCTTAATCTGAAAAGAATCCTTAGAATAGGTCCCTACTGCACGTCTGCACCTGTATCTCCGTTGTGCCGTATCCTGGACGGGCGTAGCACGGTGTTCGTCTGCGAAAAGAGGAACTTTAGTAAATAGGCGTGCGAGAAAGCTATATTAGAATAAACAGGATATAGTTGGAGCAAGAAGGGAGCCGCATTGTCTCCTGGCGTAAACACGTGGAGCCCCTTGTACAGGGTTGTGCGGCTATTGAGTCCATGTGTATTGACGCCAAACTCGTCTAACCGTGTCCGGGCTAGATTAGTGTGCGGCTGTCCAGGCGGCCGCACCCTTACCCGTATTTTGGGGGTCAATTGTCATTCCCCTGTGATGAGATGATGCCTCGTGGGACGGGCATTTTAATTGTAAGGGATGCATAGTGTGGTATTGCGTTAAAGCGGGCGAAAGCTTCCCGTCCCAGTAGCGCTTGATAGCGACTTACAAATGGGGCGATGTGGAAGGTTAGCTTTTGGCTTCGGAAGTTGTCGGGTGAGCCGAACTTGACTTCTAATGAAAGGGAACCCATAGTCTGGGTATCTGAGCCCGGCGTGGCTCCTTGAAAGGAAGTTTTGCCGCGGCGTATTAGCGCTGGGTTTACCCCTAGTCCGTGGATTGTGTCCTGATATAACAGGTTTAAGTCACTGCCGCCGTCCATAAGGACTCGTGTGAATTGTAGTCCGTCAATAACCGGATTCAAGACCAAGGCAGTCCAACCTGCATTCCGGGCCCCTCTGGAGTAATCCCGATGGTCAAAGGTGATTGGTTGTAACAACTAGTGGCGGTGCTCCTCTGGGGCTGGCTGTGTGGTGCGTTTCTTCATAAGCGCCGTTCTGTTTTGCCCTTTTGTCGTATGAAGTGAATTCACTATTTTGACTTCTTGTGGAACTTCTTTTGTTCTCCGGTGTTCTGCTTGTGGGGCGCGTCGTCATCCTTGCTTGGTGCGTCGAGCCCCTTGTGTTCGACATTGAGTTTGCCGGACTGCTTGAAAACCCAACAATCTCTATGGGTGTGGTTTGCAGGCCTCCCGGGGGTGCTGTGGATCTGACATATTTTATCCAGGATTTTGTTGAGGTTAGACAGCTCGTCCCTGTCATCTTTGGGCGGCGGCTTTTTCTGATTTTGCCAAGAGCTTTTGAATCCGGCATTGACTGCCGTGCTCGTTGGGCTGTTGTCCTTGATTCGGCGCTGTTCTTTGTTACGGTGCGGTTTCCCGTTTCCATCTCTAGGTTCGGATGTACTCGGGTCGCTTGTGCTGCTCCTTGCCAAACAACTATCCTCTCCTGCGCAAAAGCGGGTCATGAGGCTTGTTAATGCGGCCATCGTTCTTGGCTTTTCTTGGCCGAGGTGTCTGGCGAGCCATTCGTCTCGGACGCTATGTTTGAAAGCTGCTAGGGCCTCAACGTTCGGAGAGTCGACTATCTGATTCTTTTTAGTAAGGAATCTGTTCCAGAGTTTCCGGGCTGACTCTCCGGGTTGCTGAGTTATATGACTCAGATCATCTGCACCCGGAGGTCGGACATGCCCGTAAAGCCTCCTCAAGCGCTTCCCAACTTCCTATGGTGTTTTCGGGAAGGCTTTTAAGCCAATGCCAGGCTGGCCCTTTGAGCTTGAGGGGTAAGTATTTGATGGCATGAAGGTCATCTCCTCTAGCCATGTGTATGTGGAGGATATAATCCTCTATCCAGACTCCGGGGTCTGTTGTTCCGTCGTATGCTTCTATGTTCACGGGCTTGAATCCCGCTGGAAATTCGTGATCCAGCACCTCATCGGTAAAACATAAGGGATGTGCGGCGCCCCTGTATGCAGGTGTGCCGTGATGTTCGGGTATTTTTTGCATTGTGTTGCTCGCTGGAGCTTGCTTTCTTGGGCCATAGATGGATCTGGTTGGGTAGGTTGTTTGATGCGAATCCTTAGGGGGATCGCTCGCCGGGTTGAGTGCGGCGCCCTCTGCCGCTTTGGATCGATCGTTGGGTCGTCTATCCGACTTGGTGGCTTCTTTGTTTTTCGACTGTGGGGGCTTTATGGCCTCTTCATCAAATTCTGGTAGTAGTTTCCGCTTCGGATAGCTTTTTGTGTGACGACTATTGCCGTACTTGTGTGCAGTATCCAGCACTTTGTTCCATCTGATCCTGAGTGCATCTTCTGCTGTTTTGATCCTCCGCTTCTGCTTTTTCAGGCTACATGCAGTGGCGACGAGCCTTTGGTGGAGGTTCTTATGTTCCAGCAGTTTGTCCGGCATGAGGTCGTCCGGACTATTAGCTTTTCCGGGGATTGGTTGTTTGGACGGTTGCTCAATGGAATGTTCGTCTTCCGTTGATTCGCCCTGCTCTATGGCTGGGTCTTTGTCGAGGTGGGGCTTTGCGTGGTGCTTGCGTCGCCGCTTTGATTGTTCTTTGAGGGAACGATCCCTGTTTGTGCCCTTTCGATCCTCGTTGTTATCCCTTTTAGGTGTGTCCACCATGTATACATCGTATGATGAGGTGGCTCTCCAGTTCCCTATAGGTGCTGGTTCTTGGTCATCTCCTTCACCGGCGTCCATACCGTCGATGTCTTCGGAGTCAAAGTCGAGCATGTCGGTTAGATCGTCGACAGTGGCTATAAAGTGGGTGGTGGGTGGGTTTTGAATTTCTTCGTCGTCCGTATCCCAACCCTGCTGACCATAATCCGTCCAGGGCTCTCCGGACAAAGAGAGAGACTTTAGGGAGTTCAGGATATCGCCAAAGGGCGAGTGCTGAAAGACGTCTGCGGCGGTGAACTCCATGATCGGAGCCCAATCGGGTTCGATCGGAAGGGGTGTGGAAGATTCGGAGTCCGGAGCGGAGTCCGGCACCTTGGAGTCACGGGCCTTGCAAAGGACTAGGCTGGTATTCGGCTCTATCGCCATAGAGATCGCGGCTCCTGGGGTGGCGTCCAATCGTCCGTCCCTGGTTAGCGTAGTTAGCTCCGAACTAATGGTCGGAGCGGACTCCTGAGCGGCACTCCGGGCGCTGTCTGGCGGCAGAGCTAGATCATGCCCATCGAGACAGTGCGGCGCGCTCCCCCATGGCTCGAATCCGTCGAAGATCAAGTCCCCGCGAATGTTGGCCGTGTAGTTTAAGCTTCCAAATCTGACCTGATGGCCAGGGGCATAGCTTTCGATCTGCTCCAGATGGCCAAACGAGTTGGCCCGCAGTGCAAAGCCGCCGAATACGAAGATCTGTCCGGGGAGAAAAGTCTCGCCCTAGACCACGTCGTGGTTGATGATCGAAGAAGCCATCGGGCCTAAAGGCGACGACACAGAGGAACCCTCAATGAAAGCACCAATGTCAGTGTCAAAACTGGCCGATCTCGGGTAGGGGATCCCGAACTATGCGTCTAGGCGGATGGTAACAGGAGACAAGGGACACGATGTTTTTACCCAGGTTCGGGCCCTCTCGGTGGAGGTAAAACCCTACTCCTGCTTGATTTATATTGATGGTATGGGTGTTACAAGAGTTGATCTACCACGAGATCAGAGAGGCTAAACCCTAGAAGCTAGCCTACGGTATGATTGTTGTTCGTCCTACGGACTAAAACTCCCCGGTTTATATAGACACCAGAGAGGGCTAGGGTTATACAGAGTCGGTTACAATGGGAGGAGATCTTCATATCGTATCGCCAAGCTTGCCTTCCACGCCAAGGAAAGTCCCTATCCGGACATGGGACAAAGTCTTCAATCTTGTATCTTCATAGTCCGGGAGTCCGGCCAAAGGTCATAGTCCGGCTATCCGGACACCCCCTAATCCATGACTCCCTCAACGGGCTTCTAGCAAGACCCGTTCTTACCTACGCATCAAAACCACAACGATTTTTCATCAAGTGTGATGTTTTAACCTTCAACAAGAACCGGGTGTTGCCACACTCGATTCAACTAAAGTTGGAGAAACATACACTCACTAGCCACCTGTGTGCGAAGCACGTTGGTAGAACCAGTCTCGCGTAAGCGTATGCGTAATGTCGGTCCGAGCCACTTCATCCAACAATACCGCCGAATCAAAGTATGACATGCTGGTAAGCAGTTAGACTATTATCGCCCACAACTCTTTGTGTTCTACTCGTGCATATAACATCTATGCATAGACCTGGCTCTGATACCACTGTTGGGGAACGGAGTAATTTCAAAAAAATCCTACGATCACGCAAGATCTATCTAGGTGATGCATAGCAACAAGAGGCGAGAGTGTTGTCTACGTACCCTCGTAGACCAAAAGCGGAAGCGTTATGACAACACAGTTGATGTAGTCGCACGTCTTCACGATCCAACCGATCCTAGCACCGAAGGTACGACACCTCCGCGTTCTGCACACATTCAACTCGGTGATGTCCCATGAACTCTAGATCCAGCTGAGGTCGAGGGAGAGTTTTGTAAGCACGATGGCGTGATGACGGTGATGATGAACTTATCGACCCAGGGCTTCGCCTAAGCACTACAACGATATGACCGAGGTGGAAATCTGTGGAGGGGGGCACCACACACGGCTAAACAATCAACTTGTGTGTCTATGGGGTGCCCCCTCCCCCGTATATAAAGGAGTGGAGGAGGGGATGGCCGGCCCTCTATGGCGCGCCCAAGGGGGGATGTCCTACTCCCAGTAGGAGTAGGTTTCCCCCCTTCCCTAGTTGGAGTAGGAGAAGAAGGAAGAGGGAAGAGGGAGAGAAGGAAAGGGGGGCCGACCCCCTCCCAATCCGGATTGGGCTTGGGGGGGGGCGCCCACCTTGGCCGCCTCCTCATCTCTTCCACCATGGCCCATTAAGGCCCATTAACTCCCCGGGGGGTTCCGGTAACCTCCCGGTACTCCGAAAAAATGCCCGAACCACTCGGAACCTTTCCGACGTCCAAACATAGCCTTCCAATATATCAATATTTATGTCTCGACCATTTCGAGACTCCTCTTCATGTCCGTGATCACATCCAGGACTCCGAACAACCTTCGGTACATCAAAACACATAAACTCATAGTACCGATCGTCATCGAACGTTAAGCGTGCGGACCCTATGGGTTCGAGAACTATGTAGAATGACCGAGACTCACTTCCGGTCAATAACCAATAGCGGAACCTGGATGCTCATATTGGTTCCTACATATTCTACTAAGATCTTTATTGGTCAAACCGCATAACAACATACGTTGTTCCCTTTGTCATCGGTATGTTACTTGCCCGAGATTCGATCGTCGGTATAATCATACCTAGTTCAATCTTTTTACCGGCAAGTCTCTTTACTCATTTCGTAATACTTCATCCCGCAACTAACTCATTAGTTACAATGCTTGCAAGGCTTATAGTGATGAGTATTACCGAGAGGGCCCAGAGATACCTCTCCGAAACACGGAGTAATAAATCCTAATCTCGATCTATGCCAACCTAACAAACACCTTCAGAGACACCTGTAGAGCACCTTTATAATCACACATTTATGTTGTGACGTTTGGTAGCACACAAAGTGTTCCTCTAGTATTCCGGAGTTGCATAATCTCATAGTCTGAGGAACTTGTATAAGTCATGAACAAAGCAGTAGCAATGAAACTGACACCATCATAATGCTAAGCTAACGGATGGGTCATGTCCATCACATCATTCTCCTAATGATGTGATACCATTCATCAAATGACAACACATGTCTATGGTTAGGAAACATGACCATCTTGGATTAATGAGCTAGTCAAGTAGAGGCATACTAGGGACTATAAGTTTTGTCTATGTATTCACACATGTACTAAATTTCCGGTTAATACAATTCTATCATGAATAATAAACATTTATCATGAATTAAGGAAATAAATAATAACTTTATTATTGCCTCTAGGGCACATTTCCTTCAACTATGACTGTTTTAACCGTTGCTGCCAGGCTTGGTATAGTAGTAGCGCCCTTCTAGAAACCGCGCTCCTACTAAGTAGCAGCGCGTTTTAAGGCGACAATGCTGCAACTAACAAAAGAAAAAGAAAAGAAAAAAAAGGAAAGGAAAAAAGAAAAGGAAAATTAAAGAAAAGGAAAAAATGAAAGCAATAGCAGTAGCGCGTTTTGATGAAAGCGCTATAGCTACTTTAGCTATAGCGCGTTTTCACTAACAAGCGCTATAGCTAACTTATCTATAGTAGCAACACATTCTTTCAAAAAGTGCTATAGTGCTTGTTGGGTAAAAGCGCTACTACTAAGTTTGACTTGCCCCTGCACGGGCGTCCCTCTTCCCCCCAATTCCCCATTCTTCTCGCGTCTCCCCAATCTCTCCCTCGCAGCCCCTGCTCCCTCGTTGCCCCTGCCTCCGTCATCGTCATTGGAGCCGCGCGCCATCGCTGCCACCAGAGCCACGCGCCACCGGAGCCACCCTCGTCCGCTCCTCGCCGCCCTGCCTGCCACGACGCCCCTGCCTCCCTCGCTGTCACCGGAGCCACCATAGAAGCCACTGGAGCCACCCTCCGCGCCACCATCTTTCATGAGCACCTCCCCGCAATCGTTTCCCCGAGCCACCCTCAACGCCCTCCTCTCTGTAAGCCCCACCCCTCCTCTTTAGGTTAATTAACTTAGGTGAATTTAGTTATGAACCCTAGGAATTAGCTAGGTTAAGTAGGTTAACTAGGTAGGTTAAGTAACTAAGTGAACTAGCTAGGTTAATTTGGTTACTAACTAGGTTAATTTGGTTAACTAACTAGGTTAACTATCTAGGTTAATTTGGTTAACTAACTAGGTTAACTAGCTAGGTTAACTAGCTAGGTAAACTAGGTTGGCTAGGTTAGAGAGAAAAATTTAGTTTAGAGCAAATATTTAGTCAGGGCAGTAGGGTTTAACTAGGGCAGTAGGGTTTAGAGCAAAAATTTAGTTAGGGCGGTAGGGTTTAATTATGGTTTTTGTTTTGATAGTTGTTTTGTAGAAGAACAAAATGAAGAAAATGTTGCAGTAGTGCTACTAGTAGTATATATAGTGGTACTAGTAGATGTTAATTAGGTTAGGGTAGTAGTGGTACTAGTAGATGTTAATTAGATGTTTTTTAGTTAGGGAAGTAGGGTTTTACTAGGTTAGTTAGGTGAAGTTAAATGAATGGCCTAAATGAATGAAATTAGTAGTTAACTGAATTTTTTAAGACAAATTTGTATATGCTTAAGTACTTAACTAAATATTATTTTTAGGACAAACTTGTATATGCTTAAGTACTTACCTCAATTCCATTTTTTTGTAATTTTCTTTTATAGACTAACTAGTGCTAAAACAAGAAACAAAAGGATTCGATTGCAAGATCTAAATATATACTTTCACTTACCTAGCCTCCCCGGCAACGGCGCCAGAAAAGAGCTTGATGTCTACTACACAACCTTCTTCTTGTAGACGTTGTTGGGCCTGCAAGTGCACAGGTTTGTAGGATAGTAGCAAATTTCCCTCAAGTGGATGACCTAAGGTTTATCAATCCGTAGGAGGCGTAGGATGAAGATGGTCTCTCTCAAGCAACCCTGCAACCAAATAACAAAGAGTCTCTTGTGTCCCCAACACACCCAATACATTGGTAAATTGTATAGGTGCACTAGTTCGGCGAAGAGATGGTGATACAAGTGCAAAATAGATGGTAGATATAGGTTTTTGTAATCTGAAAATATAAAAACAGCAAGGTAACTAATGATAAAAGTGAGCGTAAACGGTATTGCAATGATAGGAAACAAGGCCTAGGGTTCATACTTTCACTAGTGCAAGTTCTCTCAACAATAATAACATAGATAGACAATATAACAAGCCCTCAACATGCAACAAAGAGTCACTCCAAAGCCACTAATAGTGGATAACAAACGTAGAGATTATGGTAGGGTACGAAACCACCTCAAAGTTATTCTTTCGGATTGATCTATAAAAGAGTTCGTACTAGAATAACACCTTAAGACACAAATCAACCAAAACCCTAATGTCACCTAGATACTCCATTGTCACCTCAAGTATCCGTGGGCATGATTATACGATATGCATCACACAATTCATCCAACCAACACAAAGTACTTCAAAGAGTTCCTCAAAGTTTCTATTCGAGAGTCAAGAATGTGTGCCAACCCCTATGCATAGGTTCCCAATGTCACGAAACCCGCAAGTTGATCACCAAAACATACATCAAGTGGCACATGATATCCCATTGTCAACACAGATAATCACGGCAAGACATACGTCAAGTGTTCTCATAAAAGACTCAATCCAATAAGATAACTTCAAAGGGGAAACTCAATTCATCACAAGAGAGTAGAGGGGGAGAAACATCATAAGTTCCAACTATAATAGCAAAGCTCGAGATACATCAAGATCGTGCCATCAAGGGAACACGAGAGAGAACACGAGAGAGAGAGAGAGATCAAACACATAGCTGCTGGTACATACCCTCAGCCCCGAGGGTGAACTACTCCCTCCTTGTCATGGATAGCGCCGGGATGATGAAGATGGCCACCGGTGATGGGATCCCCCTCCGGCAGGGCGCCGAAAAGGGCTCCCGAGAGGTTTTTGGTGGCTACAGAGGCTTGCGGCGGCGGAACTCCCGATCTATCTCCTGTTCTGGAAGTTTTAGGGTACGTAGGTCTATATGGGTGAAAGGAGTACGTCGGTGGAGCTAACAGGGCCCCACGAGGCAGGGGGCGCGCCCCCACCCTCGTGAGCACCTCCCGTATCTTCTGACATAGGGTCCAAGTCCATGAGGCGGGTTTCCTTCCAAAAATAACTTCTCCAGTTGATTTCGTTCCGTTTTGACTCCGTCTGATATTCCTTTTCCTCGAAACACCGAAATAGGCATAAAACAACAAATCTGGGTTGGGCCTCCGGTTAATAGGTTAGTCCGAAAAATAATATAAAAGTGGATAATAAAGCCCAATATTGCCTAAAACAGTAGATAAAGTAGCATGGAGCAATAAAAAATTATAGATACGTTGGAGACGTATCAAGCATCCCCAAGCTTAATTCCTTCTCGTCCTCGAGTAGGTAAATGATAAAAAAGATAATTTTTGATGTGGAATGCTAGTTGGCATAATTTCATTGTAATTCTTCTTACTTGTGATATGGATATTCAGATCCGAAAGATTCAAGACAAAAGTTCATATTGACATAAAAATAATAATACTTCAAGCATACTAATCAAAGCAATCATGTCTTCTCAAAATAACATGGCAAAAGAAAGTTCATCCCTGCAAAATCATATAGTTAGGCTATGCTTCATTTTCGTCACATAAATATGTTCCCAACTTCTATACCCCCGATGACAAGCCAAGCCATTGTTTCATACTTAAATAATCTCAAACTTTTTCAACCTTCATGCAATACATGAGCGTGAGCCATGGATATAGCACTATGGGTGGAATAGAATATGATGATGGGGATTGTGTGGAAAAGACAAAAAAGGAGAAAGTCTCACCTTGACGAGGATAATCAATGGGCTATGGAGACACCCATCAATTGATGTCAACATGAGGAGTAGGGATTGCCATGCAACGGATGCACTAGAGCTATGAATGCTCAACAAAAGAAAACTAGTGGGTGTGCATCCAACTCGCTTGCTCATGAAGACCTAGGGCATTTGAGGAAGCCCATCGTAGGAATATACAAGCCAAGTTCTATAATGAAAAATTCCCACTAGTATAAAAAGACAACTTATGAGACTCACTACATGAAGAACAAGGTGCTACTTTGAAGCACAATATATGAGACTCACTATATGAAGAACAAGGTGCTACTTTGAAGCACAAGTGTGGAAAAAGAGATAGTAGCATTGCCCTTTTTATTTTCTTTTTTTGGGCCTTTCCTTCTTTTTGGCCTTTCCTTTTTTTGTTTGGGCAATGCTCTAATAATGATGATCATCACACTTCTATTGATTACAACATAAGGATTACAACTCGAAACTTAGAACAAGATATGACTCTATATGAATGCCTCCGGCGGTGTACCGGGATGGTGCAATGAATCAAGAGTGACATGTATGAAAAATAATGCATGGTGGCTTTGCCACAAATACGATGTCAACTACATGATCATGCAATGGCAATATGACAAAAGTAATGTATGTCATGAATATGATGATGGAAGTTGCATGGCAATATATCTCGGAATGGCTATGGAAATGCCATGATAGGTAGGTATGGTGGCTGTTTTGAGGAAGATATAAGGAGGTTTATGTGTGATAGAGCGTATCGTATCACGGGGTTTGGATGCACCGGCGAAGTTTGCACCAACTCTCGAGGTGAGAAAGGGCAATGCACGGTACGGAAGAGGCTAGCAATGGTGGAAAGGTAAAAGTGCGTATAATCCATGGACTCAATATTAGTCAAAAGAACTCACATACTTATTGCAAAAATTTAAAAGTCATCAAAAACCAAGTACTACGCGCATGCTCCTAGGGGGATAGATTGGTAGGAAAAGACCATCGCTCATCCCCGACCGCCACTCATAAGGATGCACAAGCCAGGTACACTTCATGTTTCAAATTTGTTACACAACTTTAACCATACGTGCATGCTACGGGACTTGCTAACTTCAACACAAGCATTCTTTGAATTCATAATCACCCAACTAGCATGACTTTAATATCACTACCTCCATATCTCAAAACAATTATCAAGTATCAAACTTTTCTTAGTATTCAATACACTCATAAGAATTCTTACAAATCTTTTATGCTTAGCATATTAGGATTTTAAGCAAATTACCATGCTATTTAAGAATCTCAAAATAATATAAGTGAAGCATGAGAGTTAATCTATTTCTTAAAAATAAAACTACCACCATGCTGTAAAAGATATAAGTGAAGTACTAGAGCAAATGACAAACTACTCCGAAAGATATAAGTGAAGATCAATGAGTAGTCGAATAATTATGCAACTATGTGAAGACTCTCTCATTTAATAATTTAAGATATTGATACTTTATTCAAACATCAAGCAAAGCTAAAGAAAACTACATTGCAAGGATAGCACAACTCATGTGAAGAAGCAAAAACTTAGGCTCAACTGATACTAACCGATAGTTGTTGAAGAAGAAAAGTGGGATGCCTACCGGGGCATCCCCAAGCTTAGATGCTTGAGACTTCTTGAAATATTATATTGGGGTGCCTTGGGCATCCCCAAGCTTGAACTTTTGTGTCTCCTTAATTCCTCTCATATCATGGTTTCTCTTTTTATCAAAAGCTTCATTCACAACAAACTCAACAAGAACTCGTGAGATAGGTTAGTATAAACCAATGCAAAACCTTATCATTTCCTACTGTAACAAATCACTAAAATTATTATTCAACATTGCATACTAAATGCCTCTGCATATTTAATACTCCTATCCTCAAATAGAATCATTAAACAAGCAAACATATGCAAACAATGCAAACATAACAGCAATCTGTCAAAACAGTACAGTCTATAAAGAATGCAAGAGTAACAATACTTCCCTTACTCCAAAAATTATGAACTAAAATTACAACTGTAATAAATTTATCAGGGCTCATTATGCAAAAGGTTTCATCATTATATCATTCTCCTACTTTTCTAGGGAATTTTTTCAACAGCGGTAAACTTTCTGTTTTCAAACATCAACACGTATACTAGCAAAATAAGCATGGCAAAGGCTATCCTTGACTTTTTTATTGAAACTAAAGATGCAAAACATTATTCTAACTAACAGCAAGCAAAAACTAACAAAAGGAAATGACGCCCCAAGCAAAACACATATCATGTGGTGAATAAAAATATAGCTCCAAGTAAAGTTATCGATAGACGAAGACGAAAGAGGGGATGCCTTCCGGGGCATCCCCAAGCTTAGGATCTTGGTTATCCTTGAATATTACCTTGGGGTGCCTTGGGAATCCCCAAGCTTAGGCTCTTGCCACTCCTTATTCCATAGTCCATCGAATCTTTACCTAAAACTTGAAAACTCCACAACACAAAACTCAACAGAAAACTCGTAAGCTCCGTTAGTATAAGAAAATAAAACACCCACTTAGGTACTGTAATGAACTCATTCTAAATTCATATTGGTGTAATATCTACTGTATTCCAACTTATCTATGGTTCATACCCTCCGATACTACTCATAGATTCATCAAAATAAGCAAACAACACATAGAAAACAGAATCTGTCAAAAACAGAACAGTCTGTAGTAATCTGTATCAAACGTATACTTCTGGAACTCCAAAAATCCTACCAAATTAGGAAGTCCTAAGCAATTCGTGTACCAATCCAGATCAAGAAGAATCAGATCAGAAGCACGTTTCTGTGAATTAACAAAACTAATTTACTGGGTGCAAAAGTTTGTGACTTTCAGCAGGATCAACACAACTATCATCGTAAGCTATCCTAAAGGTCTTACTTGGCACTTAATTGAAAAAAAGCTATAAAACATGATTATTACAGTAGTAAAATCATGTGGACACAAAAACAGTAAGGATAAATATTGGGTTGTCTCACAACAAGCGCTTTTCTTTAATGCCTTTCTAGCTAGGCATGATGATGACAATGATGCTCACATAAAAGATAAGAATTGAAACATAACGGGAGCATCATGAAGCATATGACTAAAACATTTAAGTCTAACCCACTTCCTATGCATAGGGATTTTGTGAGCAAACAACTTATGGGAACAATAATCAACTAGCATAGGAAGGTAAAACAAGCACAACTTCAAGATTTTCAACACATAGAGAGGAAACTTGACATTATTGCAATTCCTACAAGCATATGTTCCTCCCTCATAATAATTTTCAGTAGCATCATGAATGAATTCAACAATATAACCAGCACCTAAAGCATTCTTTTCATGACCTACAAGCATAGAAAATTTACTACTCTCCACATAAGCAAAATTCTTCTCATCAATAGTAGTGGGAGCAAACTCAACAAAATAACTATCATATGATTGAAAATTAAGATCAAGATGACAAGTTTCATGGTTATCATTATTCTTTAAATCATACGTGTCATCACAATAATCATCATAGATAGGAGGCATGCTTTCATCATAGTAAATTTGCTCATCAAAGCTTGGGGGACAAAAAATATCATCTTCATCAAACATAGCTTCCCCAAGCTTGTGGCTTTGCATATCATTAGCATCATGGATATTCAAGGAATTCATACTAACAACATTGCAATCATTCTCATCATTCACATATTTTATGCCAAGCATTCTATGTAATTCTTCTTCTAGTACTTGAGCACAATTTTCCTTCCCATCATTTTCACGAAAGATATTAAAAAGGTGAAGCGTATGAGACAAACTCAATTCCATTTTTTTTGTAATTTTCTTTTATATACTAACTAGTGCTAAAACAAGAAACAAAAGGATTTGATTGCAAGATCTAAAGATATACCTTCACTTACCTAGCCTCCCCGGTAACGGCGCCAGAAAAGAGCTTGATGTCTACTACACAACCTTCTTCTTGTAGACGTTGTTGGGCCTGCAAGTGCACAGGTTTGTAGGACAATAGCAAATTTCCCTCAAGTGGATGACCTAAGGTTTATCAATCCGTAGGAGGCGTAGGATGAAGATGGTCTCTCTCAAGCAACCCTGCAACCAAATAACAAAGAGTCTCTTGTGTCCCCAACACACCCAATACAATGGTAAATTGTATAGGTGCACTAGTTCGGCGAAGGGATGGTGATACAAGTGCAAAATAGATGGTAGATATAGGTTTTTGTAATCTGAAAATATAAAAACAGCAAGGTAACTAATGATAAAAGTGAGCGTAAACGGTATTGCAATGATAGGAAACAAGGCCTAGGGTTCATACTTTCACTAGTGCAAGTTCTTTCAACAATAATAACATAGATAGATAATATAAAAAGCCCTCAGCATGCAACAAAGAGTCACTCCAAAGCCACTAATAGCAGAGAACAAACATAGAGATTATGGTAGGGTACGAAACCACCTCAAAGTTATTCTTTCGGATCGATCTATAAAAGAGTTCGTACTAGAATAACACCTTAAGACACA
Source organism: Triticum aestivum (assembly GCF_018294505.1). Classification (NCBI taxonomy): domain Eukaryota; kingdom Viridiplantae; phylum Streptophyta; class Magnoliopsida; order Poales; family Poaceae; genus Triticum; species Triticum aestivum. Next base: position 492,706,811 of record NC_057813.1, read on the forward strand.
AATCAACCAAAACCCTAATGTCACCTAGATACTCCATTGTCACCTCAAGTATCCGTGGGCATGATTATACGATATGCATCACACAATCTCAGATTCATCCAACCAACACAAAGTACTTCAAAGAGTGCCCCAAAGTTTCTATCGGAGAGTCAAGAACGTGTGCCAACCCCTATGCATAGGTTCCCAATGTCACGAAACCCGCAAGTTGATCACCAAAACATACATCAAGTGGCACATGATATCCCATTGTCACCACAGATAATCACGGCAAGACATACATCAAGTGTTCTCATAAAAGACTCAATCCGATAAGATAACTTCAAAGGGGAAACTCAATTCATCACAAGAGAGTGGAGGGGGAGAAACATCATAAGATCCAACTACAATAGCAAAGCTCGGGATACATCCAGATCGTGCCATCGAGGGAACACGAGAGAGAACATGAGAGAGAGAGAGATCAAACACATAGCTACTGGTACATACCCTCAGCCCCGAGGGTGAACTACTCCCTCCTCGTCATGGATAGCGCCGGGATGATGAATATGGCCACCGGTGATGGGATCCCCCTCCGGCAAGGCGCCGGAAAGGGCTCCTGAGAGGTTTTTGGTGGCTACAGAGGCTTGCGGCGGCAGAACTCCCGATCTATCTTTTGTTCTGGAAGTTTTAGGGTACGTAGGTATATATGGGTGAAAGGAGTACGTCAGTGGAGCTACGGGGGCCCCACGAGGCAGGGGGCGCGCCCTAGGGCACGCCCCCACCCTCGTGAGCACCTCCCATATCTTCTGACATGGGGTCCAAGTCCATCAGGTGGGTTTTCTTCCAAAAATAACTTCTCCAGTTGATTTCGTTCCGTTTTGACTCCGTCTGATATTCCTTTTCCTCGAAACACTGAAATAGGCATAAAACAACAAATCTGGGTTGGGCCTCCGGTTAATAGGTTAGTCCCAAAAAATATAAAAGTGGATAATAAAGCCCAATATTGCCTAAAACAGTAGATAAAGTAGCATGGAGCAATCAAAAATTATAGATACGTTGGAGACGTATCTGGTGACAGTGATGGTGAAGTGATCCACGCAGGGCTTTGCCTAAGCACTACATGAATATTACCGAAAGCGTAAACTGTGGAGGGGGCGCCGCACATGGCTAAGAATCAATCTTGGGTGTTCTAGGCACCTGACCCCTTCGTATATATAGGTGGGAGGGAGAGGGGACAACCAAGGGGTCACCCAAGTAGGAGGAATCCCACTTGGGGCCCTAATCCTATTTGTCCCCCTCCCCTTACCATAATTCCCGAAGGGGAAGGAAGGAGGAGGGGGAAGAGAAGGAAGGGGGAGGCTGATAACCCACAAGTGTAGGGGATAATTGTAGCCTCTTTCGATAAGTAAGAGTGTCGGTGTCAAAATCGGTGGATCTCGGGTAGGGGGTCCTAAACTGTGCGTCTAGGCGGATGGTAACAGGAGACAAGGGACACGATGTTTTTACCCAGGTTCGGGCCCTCTCGATGGAGGTAAAACTCTACTCCTGCTTGATTAATATTGATGATATGGGTAGTACAAGAGTAGATCTACCACGAGATCAGAGAGGCTAAACCCTAGAAGCTAGCCTATGGTATGATTGTTGTTCGTCCTATGGACTAAAACCCTCCGTTTTATATAGACACCGGAGAGGGCTAGGGTTACACAGAGTCGGTTACAATGGGAGGAGATCTACATATCCGTATTGCCAAGCTTGCCTTCCACGCCAAGGAATGTCCCATCCGGACACGGGACGAAGTCTTCAATCTTGTATCTTCATAGTCCAGGAGTCCGGCCAAAGGTCATAGTCCGGTCATCCGGACACCCCCTAATCCGGGACTCCCTCAGTAGCTCCTAAACCAGGCTTCAATGACGACGAGTCCGGCGCGCCAATTGTCTTCGGCATTGCAAGGCGGGTTCCTCCTCCGAATACTTCATAGAAGATGTTGAACACAAGGATAGTGTCCGGCTCTGCAAAATAAGTTCCACATACCACCGTAGAGAGAATAACATTTGAACAAATCTAATCTGCTAACGTATTCCGCAGCGTGACATCATGCCACGGCCAAGCCTTCATTCGAATCGTTTTACTGTCCCACCTCAGCGCGTTTAGCGAGGCGGTTTCCTTGGCACGTTGTCAAAGCAGAGATCGTGTCCCCTTATTCCGGGATTCTCATCAATACGGGCGTGGGTAACCCAACCGTGCCTGTTGGTATGTCTTCTCAAGCGAAGGTGAGTCCCAAACGGTCACGGGGAGGGCTCTTGGTATTCAACCTCTTTATAAAGAGACCAAGGCTCGACTCCTTTTCTTTCAATCTCAATCAAATCCGCCTCTTACCTCGTGTTCCAACACCCAAAGCTTCATATTCAGGCGCTTCAGACTTCCGACGATGTCCGGCTCCGACCTTCAGGGCCGGTGGATGCCTTCCTCCGTTACGGAAGAAGACGTGTTAAAGTTAAGAGATGCCAGGTATCTTACCGGCGAAATCTTGCATAGGCTGCCTGCCCAAGGGCAGGTCATTCCCACTCCCAAGCCCGGTGAGAGCGTGGTGTTCGCGTCTCACTTCCTTCGGGGGCTAGGCTTCCCGATCGACCCCTTCGTGAGGGGGCTCATGTTTTATTACGGGCTGGAATTTCACGACTTAGCTCCAGAGTCCATCCTCCATATCTCATCGTTCATTGTCGCGTGTGAGGCCTTCCTCCATATTACTCCTCACTTCGGATTGTGGCTCAAAACCTTCAAATTAGAGCCGAAGATGATTGAGGGGCAGCACGCGGAGTGCGGAGGTGCTGTTATAAGCAAGATTGCCGACGCTCCATGGCCCGAGGGCTCTTTTCAAGAGGAGTTCGGCTTATGGCAACGAGAGTGGTTTTATATCACCGCTCCCAGGGGCACCAAATGGGTGGCGCCACCTGCTTTTCGCTCGGGTCCCCCACCACAGCTAGCATCATGGGTCAATAAAGGGCTAAACTGGGGGCCGTCCAAGGACGTGCCCTTGTTGCAGGGCCGCGTTCGAGATCTCCTAGAAAGAGATATCAATCTGGCCGTAGTGACGCAGGTTATGTTGATTCGCCGCATCCTGCCCTGCAAACGCCGCCCCCTCCGCCTGTGGGAGTTTAATCCGGAAGGACCACGAGCCCTCCAACATTTTGCGGGCGCGACGCCCATGGAGATGTACAATTTGTTCTTCGGATCACAAGCAATGTGTCCGGATTCATCCGAGGACGCAGGTCTGAGCTGCAATCGTCCGGACACTCAAGTAAGTAGCCCTATACCCGGACTCGCTATACGTATATTTATCATAAAATTGCCCTTAAAAGAGCTGTCCCTTAAGCAGGAGTGGATAGCGAAAGCAAAACTAATTAGGTGCCGGCTCCCCTCCCCGAGACTACGCTGGATCCCGTGTTAACCAGGATGCTGGAGGTTGCGCCTTTGGAAGAAGGCAAAGAGGGGAACAAGGAAGCTACCGCCTCCCCGAAGGAGGCTGTCAGGGAAGGAGGAATCGAGAATTCCTCCAACCAGGGAAAGAAGAGGACCGCCTCTGAAGACCCGGAGGCCATGGCCTCAAAGCGGGGGAAGAAACCTTCGTCAGAGGGTCCGGCGCCGGGAGGTGCCTCGGCCGCATTGTGTCCCTAAGGGGATCAGCTCTCTACCGAGCCGTAAGTAAAGAGGGGGGGGGGTGGGTTTAAAATGAGAGATATCCCCATTCTATTTCTGAGGAAGATAACCGAAATTTTACCTTGTAGTTTGGGTCTCCGCCCTTCTCAGCAGAGCTCATCTTCAGGGGATCTTCGTCCGGAGATGATGGAGAGCGGAACGCCTCCCCCTGCCGTACCGCCTCGCGAGGCGGGCGACCATGAGGTGTCGTCATGGAGGGTTTCTCCGAATCCGGCAGGGCCGGAAGGCAGTCGTATGGCCCCCCAAGGCCCTCCGTGTCCGGCCTTCGAAGAAGGCCAGCGGACGAGTCCGGCACCGTCCGGTGCAAGGTCAGAGGAGCTGAAGGATCTGCTCGGGCGAGCATCTATCTCAGAAGAGCACCGTGCGTTGATGGACACGGTGATTGGAAGGATTTCATCCGCGGAAAGCGGATTGTACGAGGTCGTCAGGAGTTTACTGATGGGTTTTGAGGTACGTGAAATGATGTACCTTTTGACAGATCTGCATATATAAGATGCGCCATGTGTAGATAGTAGCCCCTGAGACTCGGTGCATTGTCAAAAAAGGATGGCGCGCCGACGATCATAATCGCAGGTATAATATTGCGCCTTTCTTATATAGGTGGCGAAGTGTGCGGTGGCTGGCCGGATTGATGAATTTGCCAAGCTAAAGCGGTAACTTGACGTGGCAGATGCCGACATCGCGCTTGTCAACAAGCGGCTTGACGAGGCACAAGGTATATAATTTCTTCGAAGACACCTGGTAAGAGGAGCTTGATGCCCGTACCTTACAACATATGTGCTTGATGCAGATGGTGCCGCTGGCATGGAGAACCTTTGGGCGGAACTTGCCCGAGCCAAGGAGCAGGCTAGGAAAAGTGATGCGGCTGCCTTAAAGGCGGCTGAAGAGCTGAAAGCCGAACAGGCTGCTCACTACCAAAGCAAGAAGGAAATGGCCGAGATGGCTGAAAAGTTGAAGAATGCTGCCGACCGCTGCAAGCTTCTTGAAAAAGAAGATCGGGTGGCACAGAAGGACCTAGAAAAGGTCACTACCGAGGTCAAGGACATTCACTCTGCAATGAGAGCTATGAAGGAGGAGCTACATCAGGCCGGAGATATCACGGTTGGGAAGCCCTATATGCTGCGGATGAAGTTCGGGGATCCTAGATATGCTCCGTTGGACCGGAAGTGGAGTACGGCGAACACTTACCTGGACTTGGCAGCGTGTGCCGCGGACGCGGCCGAAGATTTCCGCGATCAAAACGACCACGAAGTGGAGAAGCTTTTTTGGTCGCAGTCCCACAATCCAGAGCGCCCACTTTCAGTATCCGATCGGTTGGCCGCATGGGCGGAGCTGAATAAGTTATCCGGACTCGCCATGAATCATGTCGTGAGTCATCTGTGGCCGAAAAGGCCCGAGCCGGAGAGTTATTTTAGCTTGGTGCAGCAGTTCCTTGGTGCGGTGCCACATATTAATGCAATGAAGTGGTCGGCGTGCATAGAGGGTGCACAGATGGCTCTTGCCCGTGTCAAGACATACTGGGCGGATATGAAGGCCAGTGCTGTTGCATCCCAAGATTCGGACGAAAGCCAAGTACCTGCCGAGCACTATTTTCAGGAAGTTCTGCAGGGCACTCGTTTAATAGAGATGCAGTGCTCGAAGGATGTTATGTTTGAATAACGTGTATCATTGTAAAACAATGTTTTGATGGGATATAAAAGCTTTTTATACTTGCGCTTTCAAGAATTAGAATACCTCCTGTGCGGCCGTTGATGTATATGCGTATATAACCTGAAAGATGGCAGTCTTCGGCTTCAGCCCCCACGCATATAATGCGGGGGTGTCCGCAAAAGGTGCATTTTCACACTTGATCCAACATCTTGGTCCTATAAAGGAGGTGACAGCGCAGCGAACTAGGCAACCGGACTATAATGCTTTATCACTTTCACTTAGCCATAGGAGTTTGACAGTGGGGCTACTATATAGCCCCTAGGGGCACCGCGCTCACCCGAATTCGGGGCGCGTATGTGCCTGACCGGGAAACGGCCCTTCGTTAATGCGGAGGAATTCTAAAGATTCCGGCGGGTCATCGAGTGGTTGACCAGTCTCGCGCTATATCATGACAGTCAGTTTTCGGCTTTCTCTACTGAGGTGCTCGCCTGGCCGAACCGGGGCACAATCGCAGTAGTTCTCCTGGTGCCGCCTTAGCCGATAGAATGGAATGTAAGGCAGCAAAACACAGGAGCCGGGCAAACCCAACATTTGACCAAAGACATGATTCGGAGCTGATGCATATAAGGCCAAACTCGCGACGCCGAACACTCCCTAAGGTGTTCGGTCTTTATGAAAAACGGGCTGAACAACGCCCTTGGTAAGAAGCCCCTGGTGTCCAGGTACGCGCAAAATTCTGACGTGGCCAAATGCCAAGACGCCAGCCTCCTCCTCGGTTATGGAAAGAAACCGGGGGATGTTATCAACAAGAGACAATGAAAAAGGTTTACGCAGGGTCTTAATCTGAAAAGAATCCTTGGGACGGGTCCCTACTGCATGTCTGCGCTTGTGTCTCCGTGGTGCCATATCCTGGACTGGTGTAGCACGGTGGTCATCTGTAAAAGAGAGGAACTTAGTTGAAAAACAATCGTGCGAAAATTTATGTTATATTAAATAAACAAAGTATAGTTCGGGAAATGGGTAGGATTGAGATTGATTGTCTCTTGTTGTATACGCGCGGAGCCCCTTGTACGGGGGTATGCGGCTAATAAGCCTTTGCATGTTTACGCCGGACTCGTCTAGCCATGTCCGGGGGTCTGAACGACCTGTTTAGGTGCTTTAGTAAAGTTGGTTTAGTGTGTGGCTGTCAAGGCAGCCGCACAGTATTCCGCGCTCGAGGAACACTCGATATTTCCCTTTAATAAGATGATGCCTCGTGGACCGGGCATTTTAAGCGTAAGGGATGCATAATGCGGTATTGCGTTAAAGAGGGCGAAAGCTTCACGTCCCAGTAGTGCTTGATAGCTACTTGTGAATGGGGCGATGTGAAAGGTTAACTTTTCGCGGCGGAAGTTGTCGGGGAAGCCGAACATAACTTCTAGCAGGAGAGAACCCGTACAATGGGTATCTGGGCCTGGCGTTACCCCTTGAAAGGAAGTGTTGCCATGGTGAATTTTTGTTGGGTTTATCCCTATTTTGCGGGTTGTGTCCTGGTATAGCAGGTTTAGATCACTACCGCCGTCCATTAGGACTTGTGTAAAGTGGAGTCCGTCAATTATCGGATCTAATACCAAGGCAGTCCTGCCCATGTTCCGGATACTTCTAGAGTAATCCTGATGGTCGAAGGTGATTGGTTGTAATGACCAGTGGCCGGACTCCTCTGGAACAGGCCGTATGGCGCGTATCTCTATAGGCGCCACTCTGTATCTCCCTTTTGTCACGTGAAGTGAGTTTACTGCTTTGACTTCTTGTGGGAATTTCTTTTGTTCTCCGGTGCTCTGCTTGTGGGGTTCGTCATCGTCCTCGCTTAGTATGTCGAGCCCCTTGCGTTAAGTTTGCCGGATTGCTTGAAGACCCAACAATTTCTATGGGTATGGTCTGCAGGCTTCCCGGGAGTACTATGGATTTGGCATGTTTTGTCCAAGATGTTGTTTAGGTTAGATAGCTCATCCCTGCTATCCTTGAGGGGCAGCTTTTTCTGATTCTGCTGAGAGCTTTTGAATCCGGCATTGACTGCCGCGCTCTTCGGGCTGTTTCCCTTGGTTCGGCGCTGGTCCTTGCTATGCCGTGGTTTCCCGTTTCCATCCCTGACTTCGGATGTACTTGGGTCGCTGGTGCTGCTTCTTGCCAACCAGCTATCCTCTCCTGCGCAAAAGCGGGTCATGAGGCTTGTTAATGCGGCCATTGTTCTTGGCTTTTCTTGGCCGAGGTGTCTGGCGAGCCATTCGTCTCGAACGCCGTGTTTGAAAGCTGCTAAGGCTTTGGCGTCTGGACAGTCGACTATCTGGTTCTTTTTAGTAAGAAATCTGTTCCAGAGTTTCTGGGCTGACTCTCTGGGTTGTTGAGTTACATGACTTAGATCGTCTGCATCCGGAGGTCGGACATAGGTCCCTTGAAAATTTGCCCAAAAAGCATCCTCGAGCTCTTGCAAACTTCTGATGGTGTTTTTGGGAAGGCTTTTAAGCCAATGCCGGGCTGGCCCTTTGAGCTTTAGGGGTAAGTATTTTATGGCGTGGAGGTCATCTCCTCTAGCCATGTGTATGCGGAGGATATAGTCCTCAATCCAGACTCCAGGGTCTGTTGTTCCGTCGTATGCCTCTATGTTTACGGGCTTGAATCCCGCTGGAAATTCATGGTCCAGCACCTCATCGGTGAAACATAGGGGGTGTGCGGCACCCCTATATTTGGGTATGCCGTGATGTTCGGATACTTGTTGCGTTGCATTGCTTACTAGAGCTTGCTTTCTTGGCCCGTAGATAGATCTGGCTGGGCCATCTTTTTGATGTGAATCCTTGCACGGATCGCGCGCCGGCTTGAGTGCGGCACCCCTTGCCGCTCTATGTTGGCCATGGGGTTGTTTATCCGACTGGGTGTCTTTTTTATTTTTTGATTGTGGGGGCTCTAAGGCCTCCTCATCAAATTCCGGCAGTAATTTCCACTTCAGATAGCTCTTTGTGTGACAACTGTCGCCGTACTTGTTTGCGGTGTTGAGTACTTTGCCCCATCTAATTCTAAGTGCATCTTCCACTGTTTTGAGCTTCCGCTTCTGCTTTTTCAGGCTACGCGCAATGGCGACGAGCCTTTTGTGGAGGTTCTTCTACTCTAGCAACTTGTCCGGCGTGAGGTCGTCTGGACTATTATCTTCACCGGGGACGGGTTGTTCGGTTTGTTTACCCAAATTGCCCTGTTCGGATGATTGCTCGATGGCATGTTCGTCGTCCGCCCGTTCGCCCTGCTCATTGGCTGGGTTTCTGTCGAGGTGGGGTTTGGCGCGGTGCTTACGCCGCCGCTTTGATTGCTTGTCGAGGGAACGATCCCTCGTTGTGTCCCTTTGTTCCTTGTCGTTGCTTCTTTTGGGTGTGTCCACCATGTATACCTCGTGAGATGAGGTGGTTGTCCAGTGCCCTATAGGCGCTGATTCCTGTTCGTCTCCTGCATCGTCGTCCATACTGTCGATGTCTTCGGAGTTGAAATTGAGCATGTCGGTTAAATCATCATCAGTGGCTACAAAGTGGGTGGTGGGTGGGCTTTGAACTTCTTCGTCGTCCGCATCCCCACCTTGCTGACCATAGTCCAGCCAGGGCTCTCTTGATAAAGAGAGAGACTTTAGTGAATCTAGAATGTCGCCAAAGGGCGAGTGCTGAAAGATGTCCGCGGCGGCAAACTCCATGATCGGCACCCAATCGGGTTCGATCGGCAGGGGCGCGGGAGGTTCGGAGTCCGGAAAGGAGTCCGGCACCTTGGAGTCACGAGCTTTGCAAAGGACAAGGCTGGTGTTCGGCTCGATCGCCGTGGAGATTGCAGCCCCCGAGGCGGTGTCCAGCCACCCATCCTCGATTGGCGCAGTCGGCTCCGAACTAAGGGTCGGAGCGGACACCGGGGCGGCCTCCTGGGCACTGTTCGGCGGCAGAGCTAGATCATGCCCACTGTGACAGTGCGGGGCGCTTGGCCGTGGCTCGAATCTGTCGAAGATCAAGTCTCCATGGATGTCAGCCGTGTAGTTCAAACTTCCAAATCTGACCTGATGGCCAGGGGCGTAGCTTTCGATCTGCTCCAGATGGCCAAGCGAATTGGCCCACAGTGCAAAGCCGCCAAATACGAAGATCTTTCCGGGGAGAAAAGTCTCACCCTGGACCATGTCGTTGTTGATGATCGGAGGAGCCATCGGGCCTAAAGATGACGACACAAAGGAACTCTCAATGAAAGCACCAATGTCGGTGTCAAAACCGGCAGATCTCGGGTAGGGGGTCCCGAACTGTGCGTCTAGGCGAATGGTAACAGGAGACAAGGGACACGATGTTTTTACCCAGGTTCGGACCCTCTCGATGGAGGTAAAACCCTACTCCTGCTTGATTAATATTGATGATATGGGTAGTATAAGAGTAGATCTACCACGAGATTAGAGAGGCTAAACCCTAGAAGCTAGCCTATGGTATGATTGTTGTTCGTCCTATGGACTAAAACCCTCCAGTTTATATAGACACCAGAGAGGGCTAGGGTTACACAGAGTCGGTTACAATGGTAGGAGATCTACATATCCGTATCGCCAAGCTTGCCTTCCATGCCAAGGAATGTCCCATCTGGACACGGGACATAGTCTTCAATCTTGTATCTTCATAGCCCATGAGTCCGGCCAAAGGTCATAGTCCGGTCATCCGGAGACCCCCTAATCCGGGACTCCCTCAAAGAGTGTCGAACCCAACGAGGAGCTAAAGGTAGAACAAATATTCTCTCAAGTCCTATCTGCCACTGATACGACTCTACGCATGCTTAGTGTTCTCTTTACCTAGAACAAGTATGAAACTAGAAGTACTTTGTAGGTGTTGTTGGATAGGTTTGCAAGAATATAAAGAGCACGTAAATAAAAAGTAGGGGCTGTTTAGATGAAGACACAACTAAGTTAGTTTTAGTAGAGAGCTTTTTGTCACAAGAAAGTTATTTGTCCCTAGGCAATCGATAACTAGACCGGTAATGACTATTGCAATTTTATTTGAGGGAGAGACATAAGCTAACATACTTTCTCTTCTTGGATCATATGCACTTATGATTGGAACTCTAGCAAGCATCCGCAACTACTAAAGATCATTAAGGTAAAACCCAACCATGGCATTAAAGCATCAAGTCCCCTTTATGCCATACGCAAACAACCTACTTACTCGGGTATGTGCTTCTGTCACTCACGCCACCCACCATAAGCAAATCATGAACATATTGCAAACCCTATAGAAGGAATCCCTCACGCTTGTGCGACACGGAGAGCACCATAATACAACACCAATAATAAAACATGCAACTCAAACCAATCACGATCATTAATTAACCCATAGGACAAAACGGATCTACTCAAACATCATAGGATAGCCATACATCATACGGAAATAATATATAGCGTTGAGCACCATGTTTAGGTAGAGATTACAGCGGGTAAAAGAGAGGTTATACCGCTGCATAGAGGGGGAAGAGTTGGTGATGAGGGCGGTGAAGTTGTTGGTGTAGATCGCGGTGATGATGATGGCCCCCGGCAGCATTCCGGCGCCACCGGAAGCAAGGGGAGAGAGCCCCCCTTCTTCTTCTTCCTTGACCTTCTCCCTAGATGGGAGAAGGGTTTCCCCTCTGGTCCTTGGCTCCCATGGCGTGGGAGGGGCGAGAGACCCTCCGAGATTGGATCTGTCTCTCTGTCTCTCTTTGTTTCTGCGTTTTTAGATTCTGCCCTTTCACCATTTCTTTTATATCCGGAGATTCGTAAGTCCGATTGGGTTGAAACCTTCGCCCAGATTTTCTCCGAAAATTAGCTTTCTTGCGGCAAAAGAAGAGCGTCAACCACCTTATGGGGTGCCCACGAGGGTCAGGGGCGCGCCTGCCCCCCTGAGGCGCGCCCCCTGCCTCGTGGCCCCCTCGGGCCCCATCTCGCGTTGGCTTTTCTTCCCAAAAATCATAAATATTCAAAAAATGACCTGCGTCCGTTTTTTTTCCTGTTGGGACTCCGTTTGATATTGGGTTTCTGCGAAACATAAAACATGCAACAAACAGGAACTGGCACTGGGCACTGGATCAATATGTTAGTCCCAAAAATAATGTAAAAAGTTGCCAAAAGTATATGAAAGTTGTAGAATATTGGCATGGAACAATAAAAAAATTATAGATACGACAGAGACGTATCAGCGTCCCCAAGCTTAATTCCTGCTCGTCCTCGAGTAGGTAAATGATACAAAATAATTTTTGATGTGGAATGCTACCTAGGATAATCTTGATCATATGTCTAATCATGGAATGAATATTAAGACACGCGTGATTCAAAGCAATAGTCTATCATTTGACATAAAAATGATAATACTTCGAGCATACTGATAAAGCAATCATGTCTTTTCAAAACAACATGTCCAAAGAAAGTTATCCCTACAAAATCATATAGTCTGGCTATGCTCCATCTTCATCACACAAAATATTCAAATCATGCACAACCCCGATGACAAGCCAAGCAATTGTTTCATAATTTTGACGTTCTCAAACCTTTTCAACCTTCACGCAATACATGAGCGTGAGCCATGGATATAGCACTATGGGTGGAATAGAATATGATGGTGGAGGTTATGTGGAGAAGACAAAAAGGGAGAAAGTCTCACATCGACGCGGCTAATCAACGGGCTATGGAGATGTCCATCAATTGATGTCAATGCGAGGAGTAGGGATTGCCATGCAACGGATGCACTAAGAGTTATAAGTGTATGAAAGCTCAAACTGGAAACTAAGTGGGTGTGCATCCAACTTGTTTGCTCATGAAGACCTAGGGCATTTGAGGAAGCCCATCGTTGGAATATATAAGCCAAGTTCTATAATGAAAATTCCCACTAGTATATGAAAGTGACAATATAGGAGACTCCCTATATGAAGAACATGGTGCTACATTGAAGCACAAGTGTGGTAAAAGGATAGTAACATTTCCCCTTTTCTCTCTTTTTTTGGCGGGCGTCTCTGGCCCTTTTTTTATTTAGGCTTCTTTGGCCTTTTTTATGGGGCAATGCTCTATAATGATGATCATCACACTTTTATTTACTTACAACTCGATACTAGAACAAAGATATGACTCTATATGAATGCCTCCGGTGGTGTACCCCAATGTGCAATGATCTAGCATAGCAAAGATATCAAAAAATGGACAAGCCATGAAAACATCATGCTAGCTATCTTACGATCATGCAAGGCAATATGACAATGAATGCTCAAGTCATGTATATGATGATGATGGAAGTTGCATGGCAATATATCTCGGAATGACTATGGAAATGCCATGATAGGTAGGTATGGTGGCTGTTTTGAGGAAGATATAAGGAGGCTTGTGTGTGATAGAGTGTATCATATCACGGGGTTTGGATGCACCGGCGAAGTTTGCACCAACTCCCGAGGTGAGAAAGGGCAATGCACGGTACCGAAGAGGCTAGCAATGATGGAAGGGTGAGAGTGCGTATAATCCATGGACTCAGCATTAGTGATAAAGAACTCACATACTTATTGTAAAAATCTATTAGTCATTGAAACAAAGTACTACGTGCATGCTCCTAGGGGGATAGATTTGGTAGGAAAATACCATCGCTCGTCCCCTACCGCCACTCATAAGGAAGACAATCAATTAATACCTCATGCTCCAACTTCGTTACACAACGGTTCACCATACGTGCATGCTACGGGAATCACAAACTTCAACACAAGTATTTCTACAATCCACAACTACCCACTAGCATGACTCTAATATCACCATCTTTATATCGCAAAACTATTGCAAGGAATAAACATATCATATTCAGTGATCTACAAGTTTTATGTAGGATTTTATGACTAACCATGTGAATGACCAATTCCTGTCATTTCTCTAAATTGATATAAGTGAAGCAAGAGAGTTTAGTTCTTTCTACAAAAGATATGCCCACGCTCTAACAAATATAAGTGAAGCAAAAGAGCATTCTACAAATGGCGGTTTTCTATGTGAAGAGAAACAGGCAATCCAAACTTCAAATGATATAAGTGAAGCACATGAAGCATTCTATAAAGCCATACTCAACATATATAAGTGAAGTGCAATGAGAATTCTATAAATCAGCCAAGTACTATCTCATACCACCATGGTTCAGAAAACAAAAGTGAAAACTAAATGCAAAAGACCCTCCAGGATTTGCACATATCGCATGAATGAAACGAATACGAAAACATACTGATACTTGTTGAAGAAAGAGGGGATGCCTTTTGGGGCATCCCCAAGCTTAGACACTTGAGTCTCCTTGAATATTTACTTGGTGTGTCTTGGGCATCCCCAATCTTGAGCTTTTTCCTCTCTTCCTTTTCCTCATATCGAGACCTCCTCGATCAAACACTTCATCCACACAAAACTTCAACAGAAAACTCGGTAAGATCCGTTAGTATAATAAAGCAAATCACTACTCTAAGTACTGTTGCAAACCAATTCATATTTTATTTTTCATTGTGTCTACTGTAATATAACTTTTCCATGGCTTAATCCACTGATAGAAATTGATAGTTTCATCAAAACAAGTAAACTATGCATCAAAAACAGAATCTGTCAAAAACAGAACAGTCTGTAGCAATCTGAACATCCACCATACTTCTGGTACCCCAAAAATTCTACAAAAATTAGGAAACATAAAACCTTTGTACAGAAAAACAGTGCAAAAAGAATCAGAACCATTTGACGTTCCAGTAAAAAATGTAAAATCGCACACTACAGCCAAAGTTTCTGTCATGCACTGTACAAACCAACAAGCATTGTAAACATCCTAAAGGCAAACCTTGGAACATTATTTGTATAATACAATGGAATTGTACAAGGGGGTAATTATTTTTTATGAAAAGTTTCTGTAATTAAGATTCACAAAGTTTCCATGAGCATGGACAAAGTTCAAGGAACTCTCCCACTTCAACAATGCTTGTCTCTCTCACTCTCACTTTCCTTTTTGAAAAGTTTTGGGTTCCCCTCTTTATTTTTTTGTTTTTAGACTAATTGAAAGCACTCAACAGAAATAAATGACTCTCTATAACTTCTGGGTTGTCTCCCTGGTAGCGCTTTCTTTAAAGCAATTAAGCTAGGCATATAGTGCTCAAGTAATGAATCCACCCGGATCCCAAGGTATATCAAAGCCAATTTTAATTAACAATGATTTGTAATTTAGTAGTGAGCACAAAGTAACATATATCATGTAACAACGAAGTCTAACTCTCTTCCTATGCATCGGCATGTCATAAAAGAACAATTCATGCACACATAGTAAAGGCCAATGCATAGTATAAACAGTTTCTTGCAATTTTATCGTGTGGGAAACATAGAGAGGTGGAGATATAGTTCCTCTCTCATAATAATTGCAAGTAGGAGCATCAAGCACATGCATATTATATCTATCAAAATCATCATGTGTAGTAGTAAAATGCAACCCATCAATATAATCCTTAATAAGCACAAACTTCTCCGACATAGTGTAGTTGGGGGAATTCAAAAAGATAATAGGATTATCATGCGTGGGTGCAATAGCAACAATTTCATGTTTAACATAAGGAACTATAGCAAGTTCATATCCATAAGCATAATTCATATTGGCATCATGGCCACAAGTATAGCAAGCATCATAAAAAGGGGTATTTCAAGAGAATCAACGGGATCATAACAATCATCATAGCAATCATCCTTTGGTAAGCATGAAGGGGAATTAAACAATGTATGAGTTGAAGAGTTACTCTCATTATAAGTTGGGCACGGGTAGCTAATCCGCTCTTCCTCCTTTTGTTCTTTGCTCTCCTCATCATCTTTTTCATCTAATGAGCTCATAGTTTCATCAATTTCTTCTTCCATAGACTCCTGCAAAATATTAGTTTCTTCTTGGACAGCGGAGGAGTCCTCAATATATGGTTTAACATAGGCATTAGAAGCATAATTATCATAACAATATTTAAATATGGAAAAAATTTCAGATTTGTAGAGAGTAGCATCATACTTTTCAATCAAAGAAGCAATTTCATAAGCACCCTTAAAAGCAACAAATTCTTTAATTTGTTGAACATCATAGTAATTATAAACACCCTTAGCATACGAAGATACGATTCCATTATCACTAAACTCACATTGGTAGGGAAGGTGTTTCTTAGGGTTTTCATAACAACAAGTAAAATTATATATTTCACATAAATTCCAAGCATAACATTGCAAACGATGAATTTGATCCAGTAAAAGTTCCCCTTTTTCAGATATACGGTGTCGCACATAACAAGCATGCTCATCTAAAGATTTTCCCTCAACTAAGCTAGTTGGGGTTTCAGCATGAGCACAAAGGGATCGAAGATGATCCAAGTAAAAAGCTTCAGGAGTGTGATAGATTTTGAGTGGTTCTTCAACCATTGGTTCAGTAGGTACAACTAATTTTTTTGGTATTTTGCTTTTCCTACCCATAACTAAAGATAGAAAACAACTAAGAACATCAAATAAAAATTAATTAGTGATAAAGCAAACAAGCACACACGAGAATATTCACCCCACGCTATGACTCCCGGCAACGGCGCCAGAAAAAGGTCTTGATAACCCACAGGTGTAGGGGATAATTGTAGTCTCTTTCGATAAGTAAGAGTGTCGAACCCAACGAGGAGCTAAAGGTAGAACAAATATTCTCTCAAGTCCTATCTGCCACTGATACGACTCTACGCATGCTTAGTGTTCGCTTTACCTAGAACAAGTATGAAACTAGAAGTACTTTGTTGGTGTTGTTGGATAGGTTTACAAGAATATAAAGAGCACGTAAATAAAAAGTAGGGGCTGTTTATATGAAGACACAACTAAGTTAGTTTTAGTAGAGAGCTTTTTGTCACGAGAAAGTTATTTGTCCCTAGGCAATCGATAACTAGACCGGTAATCACTATTGCAATTTTATTTGAGGGAGAGGCATAAGCTAACATACTTTCTCTTCTTGGATCATATGCACTTATGATTGGAACTCTAGCAAGCATCCGCAACTACTAAAGATCATTAAGGTAGAACCCAACCATAGCATTAAAGCATCAAGTCCCCTTTATCCCATACGCAAACAACCTACTTACTCGGGTATGTGCTTCTGTCACTCACGCCACCCACCATAAGAAAATCATGAACATATTGCAAACCCTACAGTGGGAATCTCTCACGCTTGCGCGACACGGAGAGCACCATAGGACAACACCAATAACAAAACATGCAACTCAAACCAATCACGATCATCAATTAACCCAGACAAAACGGATCTACTCAAACGTCATAGGACAGCCATACATCATAGGGAAATAATATATAGCGTTGAGCACCATGTTTAGGTAGAGATTACAACGGGTAAAAGAGAGGTTACACCGCTGCATAGAGGGGGGAAGAGTTCGTGATGAGGGCGGTGAAGTTGTTGGTCTAGATCGCGGTGATGATGTTGGCCCCCGGCACCGTTCCGGCGCCATCGGAAGCAAGGGGGAGAGAGCCCCACTTCTTCTTCTTCTTCCTTGACCTTCTCCCTAGATGGGAGAATGGTTTCCCCTCTGGTCCTTGGCTCCCATGGCGTGGGAGGGGCGAGAGCCCCTCCGAGACTGGATCTGTCTCTCTGTCTCTCTCTGTTTCTGCGTTTTTAGATTCTGCCCTTTCACCGTTTCTTTTATATCCGGAGATCTATAACTCCGATTGGGTTGAAACCTTCTCCCAGATTTTTCTCCAAAAATTAGCTTTCTTGCAGCAAAAGAAGAGTGTCAACCGCCTTACGGGGTGCCCACGAGGGTCAGGGGCACGCCTGCCCCCCTGAGGCGCGCCCCCTGCCTCGTGGCCCCCTCGGGCACCGTCTCGCATTGGTTTTTCTTCCCAAAAATCATAAATATTCAAAAAATGACCTCCATCTGTTTTTATCCCGTTTGGACTTCGTTTGATATTGGGTTTCTGCGAAACATAAAACATGTAACAAACAGGAGCTGGCACTGGGCACTGGATCAATATGTTAGTCCCAAAAATAATATAAAAAGTTGCCAAGAGTATATGAAAGTTGTAGAATATTGGCATGGAACAATCAAAAATTATAGATACGACGGAGACGTATTAGAGGCCGAATCCCTTCCCTTCCTTTCTCTCTTCTCCTCTTTCCTCCCCCTCTATTTCGTCCTACATGGGGCGCACCAACCCCTTAGGGGCTGGTCTGTTCCACTCTTGGCCCATTATGCCCATGCAGTTGCTGGGGGGATGCCCGGAACCTCTTCCGGTGACAAGATACGTACCCGGTGCCCTTGGAATACTCCCGGTGTCCGAATACTATCGTCCTATATATCAATCTTTACCTCTCGACCATTTCAAGACTCATCGCCATGTTTGTGATCTCATCCAGGACTCCGAACAACATTCGATCACCAAATCACATAACAAAATAGTCATCGAACATTAAGCGTGCGGACCCTATGGGTTCGAGAACTATGTAGACATGACCAAGACACCTCTCCAATCAATAACCAATAGTGGAACCTGGATGCTCATATTGGCTCCCACATATTCTATGAAGATCTTTATCGGTCGAACTGTTATGACAACATATGTTATTCCCTTTGTCCATCGGCATGTTACCTGCCCGAGATTCGATCGCCGGTATCTTCAACTACAAAAAAAAACATCCATGACATTTTGGGCCGAATGAATTTTTTTCCTGTCATACTTATGACACTTCTATGACGACTAGCAAGATGCCCGTGCTACGCCACGGAATCACAAAAGATCAGGTGAAACATTATTTACTGAGGAGTCTAGTAACAATAAAAGATGTACAAGACATTTATCAAAGTGATTCCATATTGTTGACAGGTGCACACTGAGCAAAATCAAACATATGATTTCCAATTGATAAACCCCCTCGTCCAAGCCAAATTTTTTGTTCTCCATTTTCACCTTGCAGAAGACTTGTTACCCCTGCCCAATTTTCTCATGATTCTCGCATGTTGAGGGGACAAAGAGCATGTGAGAAATAGAAAATCCATCCACACAACAGTTTGTTCATAAAGTGCAAATATCTCACAAGGGCTGAACCGAGCTCCAAGACAGCTTTTTCTTAAGCCTAACAGAGCTATTGATTTCATTGATAGGAGTGAATACTGTACAAACATAGGGAAATCAGATAAGAAAAGATAGAATAGCCGGGAACCACTAAGCTAGATTACTATCACAAAATGATGTGTGGTTCGTTGGCCTCCTTCCAACATTGGCTTGTCAACAGCAAGGCATGCAAGCATAGTAGCCGACAACTCCAAATTGTGAAAATTGCGGCAATTGTGTTCATGCAAAATCTCCCAAATCACCGTCAGGGCCTGCAATCTCCAGTACATATCATCATGTACAGCCTTAGAACAACTATTGCAACAGAACTGCTGCTTTCCATGAAATAACTGCAGAAAACAAAACAATATATGTTGTTACTTTTTATCCAATGATTCAACAATGCTCATTTCGTTCTAGTATATTAACTATTAAGCAAACCAGACTTAAATGCGAAGATAAATGGCTGCAATTAATATATCAGAATAACATACATACTATAGCCTATCGAGTATCTTCTGGACCTGCCATGTGGATCGTTATTTAGAAAAATAAGTGATTGGTAAGAACCAAAATCCAATTGTAGTTGGAGCCAGTACTGAGTATTTATGTGCTTAGATTAAGTACAAATGCATATTTGGTCAGCTTAAGCAACTGCTTCAAGATTTCAATTGTAAGCAATATCTGGTATCTTTTCTACATAGCTACAAGATGGAACTAAATGTCTAACTATGCGCATTTGGTCAATAGTATCAATTAACCACTTCAAGATTTCAATTGTAAGGAATACCTGGTATCTTCTCTACGTAGTAGGAGGTCGAACTAAAAAGAAATCATTTAATTGTTCAATGATTTGTAATGTCCAATGCCTACTTTCACATGGGAAAAAGGGATACCCAGAGCACATGAACCAATCCAGTCTACATTACATGCGCCCGTGACACAGACGTAATGCAGCACGTCAAAAAATAAGCACTAATTCAGAATGAAAATACAAACAAGTACTGAATGCATGTATAATATGGTACCATAGAGTGTGGCTATGTGCTGTCTAGCAATGTATGTGAATAGATTAATAAAGTCAAACCACTATCATTTATTGCGTACCAATGATATTAGCATAGTAGTGGGCTAGCATAGTAAATATAAGCACAGTAAATAATACCTATAGTATTATAGGGAAAAGGTACCAGTGTTTGATCTCCTAATCAATCAGTTATTTGTGTCTAAGAGAGTAGAAGAAAAAATCTTCCTCAATAGAAGAACTCACAACGTAACAAACCAAATATTGCTTTAGAGTCAAGAAGTAGAACCATACAATGACTCGCAACTTCCCAGTTTTCATGTCAACGACGCCAAATGAAAATGGCATCATTGTCCAATAGTAGAACATGATGAGTCCGACATATTGCAATAATTAGTAATTTTTGGTATACTAAACTCTGTAGCCTTCATGATATTCAGGTCTATTCCCCTAGCAGTAACAATGGCATGTGTGTTCATATTTTCAACCAACTCTTGCGATTCATTTCTAAAATAGCTAATGTCACAGAGAAATGATAACTTGTATAGTTCCATCCGCTAGCACCATCACATATATGCAGCTGCACAAGTAATAAGATTCACCCATACCTTGGTCCTTGTCGAAGGAGATCAGAAGGTGAAGTCCGTTCAATCTGAAGATTGTTGTGACCAGCGCTTGGCTTGTTTAGGTGTATTTGAGGTAGCGTGAGTCACATATGCCTACCCATTTGCTTTATATTGGTCCGCAAGAGTAGTTTCTAGATAACTCAACATTGGCGCGCGAATTTGAACTCTGGGTCATAGAAAATTTGATATATGTATTGGGCTGCAGGCTACGCATTACTGAACCCGAGCGATCGATCGATTGTTGTTAACTGAACCCAATCGAGCGGTTCCTTCGCTACTGCTGCTAACTGAAGCCGGTTGATACTGCTAACTGAAGCCGGCGGATGAATAGTGAGCGTTGGGGGGGGGTGGGTGGATGAACAGTGAGCGATGGGGTGGATGAACAGGATTCCGATCGATCGAGCCGATTGGGGCTGGATGAACAGGACCCCGTGGAGGGATGGATGAACAGGACGACCCCGTGGAGGGCTAGATGAACAGTAGATGATGAAGGGGTGGATGAACAGTATCCCGTGGAGGGGTGGTTAAACAGGAGCCCGTGAGAGGGGTGGTTGAACAGTAGCCGGTGGAGTAGCGCGCGGTGGAGGCTGGATGAACAGTCGCAGGTGGAGGCTGGAGGAGGTCGACGGTGGATGAATAGTAGCCCGTGGAGGCTGGAGGAGGTCGACGGTGGAGATGAACAGTATCCCGTGAAGTCCCGTTTTGCGGTACGCCACACCCCTCCCGATGAACAGGACCCCCGTTTCGACCGTAGCGCTCCAACACAAGTCTGTTTCGTCCGTTTTGCGGTATGCCACACCCCTCCCGATCAACAGGACCCCATTTCGACCGTAGGAGGTCCAACACAAGTCTGTTTCCTCTGTTTTGCGGTACGCCAGACCCCTCCCAATGAACAGGATCCCGTTTCGAACGTGGTCGGTCGAACACAAGGCCGTTTCCTCCGTTCTGCGATACGCCAGGCCTCGTTTCCATCACCCGTTCCATCTAAGCCGGTTGGCTCCCACGCGTTCTATTGCCTCCCGATGAACACGAGCATTCCGTTGCCTCCCGATGAACACGACACATTCCGTTGCCTCCCGATGAACACGACGATGACGCAGTTTCTCCGTTTCGACCCAGCCATGTACATGAGCCCTGGCCATATGTATGCACGAGTAGGCATTCGAGATCCCGTCCGTATGTACGTACGTGGCCGTATTTACTTTCTTGCACCCTGGCCATTGTACGTACGTGTACATGCTACGTGCGCGCCTCTACTACGACACGTGTGCGCCTCTACTACGACACGTGTGCGCCTCTACTACGACACGTGCGCGCCTCTACATCGACCAGTATGTACGTACACGTTCGCGACCAGAATGACAACGCTACGTATGCTTCGACCAGGTGGGCCCCGACTGTCAGGCACTTCCTTGCGTGCGAAGATGTAGCTGGTGGGTCCCAGCAGTCAGGGGGCGAATCATTTTTTTGCCCAGACGCACTTCTTTGCGTGCGAAGATGTAGCTGGTGGGTCCCAGCAGTCAGGGGGAAAACTTTTTTTCACAAAATACGGTGGCCCGTCCAGTGGGTCCCTGCTGTCAGGGGGAGGAATAATTATTTTGTGTGTAATAAGGAGGCACTTCCTTGCGGCCGCCGTGGACCCAGTTGTCAGTCTCTCCACGTACAGTACCCTTCCGATGGAAGTCGTTCCTTAACCACGTTGACCACGCCGCGCCGAGAGTGCCAGGGCGGTGGACGACGGCGAGGCCTAGGAAGGGGACGATGCGGAGCCGGGGAAGACGCGACAGTGGAAGCCCGCGCGGAGAGGAGTACGAGGGTTCACTAGCTCGGCTGCGGTGTGAGGCTGCTGTCGCCGCAGAATAACAGGGGGTGTGGGTGAGTAGAGGGATGGCTTGGCCAGCGGTGGGAGTAGTAGGGGGCGGTGAGGCCTTCGCAGCATCACAGCCGGCCACGGGAGGCAGGATCACGCGACACGACCGGCGCTAGTTTGGGCGGCTGGAGCAAGAAGACTAGAGGTTGAAGAAGTACCGCAGCCGTTGGATGGACATCATACGGTCACTGGAGCTAGAATCGTTCGTATTGACTAAGTTGACAAAGCCCTCCGTCCCCGTCAACTTAGTTGGCCCACAAGTCAGCCTCCCACTATGGTGGGTCCCAGCTAGTAGGGAGGTATTCATTTTTTTGTGCGTAATAAGGAGGCACTTCCTTGCGTGCGACGATATAGCTGGTGGGTCTGACGTGTCAGCGGGGGAACGTTTTTTTTCACGAAATACCGAGGCCCTTCCGGTGGGTCCCAACTGTCAGGTGGAGGAATCATTATTTTGCACGTAATGAGGAGGCATTTCCTTGTGTGCGGCCGTGGACCCAGCTGTCAACTTCTCCACGTATAGTCCATGTCTGATGGATGTCGTTCGTTGACCACGTTGACCAGGCCGCGCCGAGAGCACCATGACGGTGGACGACGGCGAGGCCTCAGAAGGGAACGACACGGATCCGGGGAAGACTCGGCAATGGTTTCCCACGCGGTGGGGAGAGGGTTTACTAGTCCGGCTGCCGTCGCCGGAAAATAACAGGAGGTGTGGGTGAGTAGAGGAATGGCCTGGCCAGCAATGAAGTAGGGTGAGGCGGTGTGGCCCGTGCGGCAGCACAGCCGACCACGGGAGGCGGGAGCAGGCAGTCCCACCGGCGCTGGTTTGGGCGGCTGGAGCAAGAAGATCAGATGTTGAAGAAGCAGCACGGCCGTTGGATTAACATCCAACGGTCACTGCTGCTAGAATCGTTTGTGGACTAAGTTGACAAAGCCTTTCGTACATGTCAACCTAGTAGA
This sequence comes from Triticum aestivum, assembly GCF_018294505.1. Classification (NCBI taxonomy): domain Eukaryota; kingdom Viridiplantae; phylum Streptophyta; class Magnoliopsida; order Poales; family Poaceae; genus Triticum; species Triticum aestivum. The sequence goes on from NC_057813.1 coordinate 492,729,739, forward strand.
CCCACAAGTCAGCCTCCAAATTTGTCCCAAACAGCATACATCCCAAAATTTCTAGCCAGATTCAAATTAATTTTAAATCTAAATATACCTTAATTTAAATTCAATGAAATTTTACCCGCATAAAAACAATGAAATTTAAAATATCAAAATCCGAAAGAAAAAAGTATTTTGGAACTAATTGCCTGTTTCCTGTATTTTTTCATTTTATAGCCCATTTATTATTACTTATAGCCCATTTCTTATTATTTATAGCCCATTTTCTAGGCAAAATGCATCCCTCCCCGTCTTGAAAGATTTCTGGCCCAGCAGGGCGTAGAAAAGCAAGTAGGCCTACATTGGTTATTCTGGAAAAACAAAATAGCTGGCTAGCCATTTTCAGAAAGGAAAAAACAAACTGGGCTGGTCATGTGCTAAACATATGAAATAAAAGCCTAGGCTAGACGGGCCACAAGTCCCGCACAACCCAGTTGATACCCTTCTCCATCCCGAAAAAAAACTATTGCGCGCTGCTGGGTCTCTACTGTCATCCTCACCATGTACAGTCATCTCCTTATTCCTCTTGGTTGTTGACCATGTTGACAACACCGGAGGCGGCGCCGCAACGAGCGAACCAAGGCGGAGGACGATGGTGAGGCCTTGTACGGGAACGCATAGGAGCCGGGGAAGATGCACAGAGTTTTAGGGTGCAATGTGGCCATGATGCACGCGCGGCAGCACAGCCAGCCATGGGAGGCGGGAGCAGGCGGTCCCGCCAGCGCTGGTTTGGCTTTGGCGGCTCGAGGAAGAAGAGACTGAAGAAACACGACAGACGTTGAATGTCAATCCAACGGTCAAGGTTGGCACAATCGTTTGTTGACTAAGCTGACACCAAGTAGCATACTTTTTTATATATAGGAAGAAAAGAAAAATTGGGCTCGTTCGCCTGATAACATTCCCGAAACTGCGACCGTTCGATCTTGTGTCGCAACTAAAACTGCGAGGAAAATGCATTCGTCTGCCGTCCTCCTCCTAGGGAACGTTCGCCACATAAGTGACTAGCACCCTTGGTTTTCAACCGAGAGGTCTTGGGTTCGAGTCCTAGGAACTCTCAGTTTTGTCCTCCTTCCTTCCTCGCAAAAAAGGGAAAGAAAATCAAAGACTTGGGAAGGCGTATAGAACAAGCTAGTGTACCAGTAAAGAGACGCTGCTGAGTTTTAGAAAAAAGAGAGACATGCTCCTGTAGCTGGTTCAAATCCAAACCTAGACTATGACTATATATGGTGCTATGCTACTCTGCAAGTAATGAAACTGACATATCCATCGTTCGCTTCTCCACTTCTCTACTTACTCTGCCTAGCATCAGAAGCTCTGGCCATAGCAACCATGTCCGCTGGCTGCTCGTCCACCTGCTCTTCAGCAGGCAACAACCACATATGCGCCAAGTCACCACCCGTACCATCGCCTGTGGGTCTCATCACACCCCCGCCGGCACGCGCACCGCAGCCGATTGCTCATCGCAACCCGCTGCCATTGGTGTGGTGCCACTGCTGCAAATCACACAGAGTCATCTGTCGCGTCTTAACCACAATCCTCAACCCTGGCTGAGTCTTCTACAAATGCCCGAATCATGGGGTAATAATATGTTTAAGTGTTGTTCTGCTGCTTTCAGTTGCTGATTTTTTAATAGTTTGGTTGATGATGTTCCAATTTGATTCGTGCAGAAAAGGGAAGTTTCGTGTGATTTGTATTTCTGGGAAGTTGCTGATGTGGGGGAATGCAACTACGCTGATTATTTGGTTAGCCGAGGAATCCCAATACCAACAGGTTGGGGTGTTGGACAAGTAACTGAAGGAACGACAGAAGAGGAAGATGCAGAGCAGAAGGTTAAAGATGCAGTTCCTCTGATCATGGCCAAGCAACAACTGCTGAACGACCTTGAAAGCAATGAGGAGATGAAAGATCTTGTGAAGATAATGGGCAAAATTGATGTGCTCTGTAGGATGATTGTCTCTTTATTTGTAGTGTATGTAGCACTCGTGATGTATTCAGTGGCTATGACATGAGCACTTTGCTGAAACTAGTAATGAATGAAACCTGTGTAGCAGGCTAGGCGTAGTGTTGTGAACATCTAATGATTTCTATTAACAGAAATCAGGGGGTATCCCCTTTTGCTCATAAATAAATAAATAGTAGAGGCCCTGTCGGGTCAGCTTTGTTCTCATTCGAAGATGTCGAGCAAATTGCAGTCCAACAGCAAACTATGTCATCAAATTCAAGTTTCACAGCCAAATATGAGTACAACTAAACAACAATGTCATCATGTTTTAGTCGTCATACAATCACCAAACACAAATCAGCATACATAACAAGTGATGTTCTCACAACAAACTAGTAAACAACATGTTCATCAGGTTTCAGTTGTCATAGCAAACACAATTTCACATAGTAGATAAAAAAACGTTTTCTGACAGGCAAATACGACAAAAGCAATGTAATCATCATCCGCAGCAACAACATCAACATCTTTGCCATGTGTATCAGTCTGAATCGTAATTCCCCATGGTGTCATCTTCTTCTTCGTCCTCAACATCCTCGAATGTTGGCTTCTTCTTGATCAACTCTTGTATGTCCACAACACGACATGCAATCTTTTCACCAGCATCATTGACGTGATGGTTCTCAAAGATATTAGGAACATCTGTGTTATCTTGTACATCAGGAGCAGTGTAAGCATCATCTTGTTGTGCAACTTCATTAAATGAATTCCTCTGCTCAAACCTTTGCAATACTCTCCAGTCATTGCTACGTGCAAATGTGTCTTCTAAGAAAAATATCTGTGTTGCTTGATTTGCCAAAATAAAAGGCTCGTTGGTCTGGTACGCCGCCTTGACATTGATGGATTTGAAATAATCATCAGCTCTTGGTTTTGCGATCCTGGAAAACAGGTTATACCAACGATAGCACAATAGAACCACACACTGATTATCCTCGAAACTGGAGATATACTGCAACTGAACAACGTCTGTTATGTTAGCATACATTTCAGTTGTCTCTTTGTCATACGCATCCATGCTCATGATGGCACTGTTTTGTGTCTTCTTGCCTTCGTCTCGTGCAAGGGTGTTGTAGCGCACATCTCCAACAACGCAAGATTCATAATGTCTTACCCAAGTATCAGGACCCATTGCTAGTGAGTAAAGGGCATCATCAACTGCCTGCCCATCCTCCTGCATCTTCTCAACCTATGGTTAAAAAATAGACAAGCTGATCATCTTATGTACTCAATATATTAAAAAAACTGACAGTGCAATTCAAAAGCTTACATGGCTCTTGAACCATTTCGCAAATCCTGCCATAACTAGTTTGTCAATTTTTCTTGGATTTTGTGGCAGTAACTCCTTTTTGTAGATGCTGCACAACATAGTGATCGCATCAAACGTCTAAATATATAAGAATATCCTGCAAGTTTAGTAGATTACGATGTATAAGCTGCAGTACTTAGCACTTAATTGATATAAGGTAGTATCTTAGGACAGTTATTCAACACATACTAAACCATTTTGTCCAAATCTTTAGGTTTGTCCTCTTGTCGACTCTTCCCTGTAACTCAAACAGAATAGTCGAAAACATTGAGCCCGGGATTGTCTTCACCCACCTCTTTGCTAAGTTGATCAGCTGTTCCAATGTATTTTGAACAGAATGTCAACGCTTCTATAGCAATGTAGGTCTCTGCAATGGAACCCTTGGGTCTAGCTCTATTCCTCACATAGCCCTTGAAAGTGCCTAGCCTCCTTTCAATAGGGTACATCCAGCCATACTGTACTGGACCTCTAAGTAGTGCCTCATCAGGTAGATGAGCAGCCAAATGCACCATCACATCAAAGAAGGCTGGAGGATATATCTTCTCAAGGTCGCATATGATAGTTGGTATCTTGTCTCTAAGACGCTCCAAAGCATCTATCCTAATATTTCTACTACAGAGTTCCCTGAAGAATTGTCCCAACTCTGCAACTACTCTGTATAAGTCAGGGTGGCCCAATCCTCTAAGGATAACAGGTAAAACCCTTTGACATAGGACATGGCAGTCATGAGTTTTCAACCCTTGTACCTTGTTTCCATCTGCACTGACTCTCCTTTCAGGGTTGGAAGCAAATCCATGTGGGAATCTCACACGTGACAGGACCTCACAGAATTCTTTTCATTTTACCTTGTCCAAGACGTACACAGCTGGTGCGATATCCCATGGTTTACCTTCATCTTGCACCTGCAAATCCTGTCTGATACCCAGGTGTGTCAAATAAATCCTAGATTTTAAGGTATCTTTCGTCTTGCCTTCAATATTAAGAAGTGTGCCGATAATGCTGTCACATATATTTTTCTCAATGTGCATCACATCAAGATTATGCCGCAGATCCAAATCTATCACGCCCAATATGCGACCCTATCCAGAAGGAACTCGAAGGTCCCACCAAGGATAGACCCGCATATTGAAACGCTTTTGCAAGGTGGATATCATTACATCAACATTACATAATAGATGGGGATACATACATAAGGCATACAATGCCACACGAATACAACATCACAATACATAATAGCACCATCCTTCTACGGATGAATCACAAACAGAAACTCAAACGACATCCACCCTGCTAGCCCAGGCTGCCGACCTGGAACCTATCCCCTGCTCGAAGAAGAAGCATAAGAAGAACTCCAAGACAAGCAAACATCGCTCTCGCGTCATGATCATCGCATAACCTGTACCTGCAACTGTTGTTGTAGTAATCTGTGAGCCACAAGGACTCAGCAATCCCATTACCATGGGTATCAAGACTAGCAAAGCTTAAAGGGAAAGGAAGGGGTAAAGTGGTGAGGCTGCAGCAGCGACTAAGCATATATGGTGGCTAAGATACGCAAATAAGAGCGAGAAGAGAGCAAGCGGAATGGTCGTCAACTAGTAATGATCAAGAAGTGATCCTGAACTCCTACTTACGTCAAACATAACCCAGAAACCATGTTCACTTCCCGGACTCCGCCGAAAAGAGACCATCACGGCTACACACGCGGTTGATGCGTTTTAATTCGATCTGGTGTCAAGTTATCTACAACTGGACATTAACAAATTCCCATCTGCCTATAACCACAGGCACATCTTTCGAAAGATTATACCCTGCAGGGGTGTCCCAACTTAGCCCATAACAAGCTCTCGCGATCAACGAAGGAATAGACCTTCTCCCAGGAAGACCCGATCAGACTCGGAATCCCGATTTACAAGACATTTCAACAATGGTAAAACAAGACCAGCAAGACCTCCCGCTGTGCCGACAAATCCCGATAGGAGCTGCACATATCTCATTCTCAGGGCACACCGGATGAGCTAGACGTCAGGTTGGCATAGACCCTGATTGCCCAGGGGGCGCCGGACATCGCTCGGTTTGGACCAACACTTAGACAAGCACTGGCCCAAGGGGGCTAAAATAAAGATGACCCTCGGGCTCTGGAAACCCAAGGGAAAAAGGGCTAGGTGAGGCAAATGGTAAAACCAATGTTGGGCCTTGCTGTAGGAGTTTTATTCAAAGCGAACTGTCAAGGGGGTCCCATAAATCACCCGACCGCGTAAGGAACGCAAAATCCGGGAACATAACACCGGTATGACGGAAACTAGGGCGGCAAGAGTGGAACAAAACACTAGGCAAAAGGCCGAGTCTTCCACCCTTTACCAAATATATAGATGCATTAAATAATATAAGAGATATTGTGATATCCCAACCAAAATCCTGTCCACCATGGAGAAATCTTCAACTTCAACTGCAACTAGCAACGCTATAAGAGGGCTGAGCAAAAGCGGTAACATAGACAAACAACGGTTTGCATAGGAAAGGTGTCAAAGGTTAGAGGTTCATGGCAACAAGGGATGGCTCGATAAACAGATGATAGGTAGCGCAGCAAAGCGATAGAACGAAGCAACTAGCATAGCAATGATAGTAGTGAGATCCAGGGTAGCGGTCATCTTGCCTGAAATCCCGCAAGGAAGAAGAACGAGTCCATGAAGAAGACGAATGGGAGCAGTCGAACGAATCCTCACAATCGCAACATTACCGGAACTAAGAAGCAACACCGGAAAGAAACAAACAACATGGTAAATGCACAAGCATAAACATGGCATGATGCACAAACAAGTATGATGCATGTCCGGTTTAATGAGGCATGGCATGGCAAAGTGCACAAACAATACTACAAATTAAGTGGAGCTCAATATGCAACGAGTTGCATATTGATGAAACACCACATGCAATTATTTAGTTTGATCTCGGTTATGTAACCAACAATATTAAATGTTATTAGCATGGCAAGGGGGTGAAGCATAAGAAAGTCATCTATTTAGGCAAGTTTAAATGAGGCCGGAAACAACAAACAATAATTCCGGAAAATCCCCATGTGCATATTTTAGATTTGGTCCTGTTCTTTCCCTAAACACAATTTTATGTTTGTTAAACAGGAAAATAAAGTGGACCATGTTAAATTATTCATTTTTCCACCCCATTTACATATAAAGTTTAATTAATTCCGAGTTACGGTTATTTAGTTATGAAATAAATCATTTTAGCATGGCATTATGCAAAATAAACACAAACAACATGTTAAACATTTTTAACGTAGATGAAAGTGGCATATTATTAATCTAAACAATTTTCTGAGCATCTTACATATATAAATTATTTTAATCCGATGCACGGTTTGTGAGATATTAAATGCATGAATATTGAGGGGTTTTCTGCAAATCTGTTAATCACTGGATAAATGACAAAAACGCAGGAGCAGGTAAAAATTCTATATGGGCCAAATCTGGCTGCACTACTGGGCTAAAGAGAGGAGGGAACGCGGGGAGCTCCCCCATGGGCCTTGGCCCGGTCGGTGAGGAGGAGGCCCATGCGATGCAGATCTGGGCCTCGGGCGTGCTTGCGGCTGGGCCTTGGAGGGCTGCTCACGTTGGGCTCGAGGGAGCTGGGCCTTGGCGCGGCTTGGCTGGGCCTGGCGCTGGCTGGAGAGGCTGGCGCGCCGGGCTGTGAAGGGGCGCGCTGGGTCTTGGCACGGAGGAGGCCGACCCGCGGTTGCAGCCCACACGGGCGAGCAGAGGATGCTCGCACGGCCGACGCGGCTGGCGACGCGGTCAACGCGAGGAGCAGGGGCGCTCGTTCGTTCGACAGGGGAAGCAGCGGCAGCAGAAGGTGAGGCCGGCGACGCTAGAGGAAGGCGTCGACAACAGGCATTGCAGGAGGTCTGGGACGAGGCGCCGGCGTACAGCTCCGGCTGGACCTCAGCGCAGGTGGCCGCAGGCGGGCGCTGCCGTGGCGGATCCAAGAAGAAGCGGGCGACAAGGGACTTGGCGCGGAGGCGAGGGGATGGAGCAGAGGTGAGCTCGACGGCGGGGAGGTCTTGCGTAGGCGGGCGGCGAGGTTCAACGGGCGACGGAGCTAACAGAGAAGGCGGCCGGTTGCAGGGGACTTGCGGCGGAGGTCGATGCCTCGCCTCGCTGGAAGACAAACGGGACGGCGGCGACCGACGCTGGTTCAAGAGCAGCAGAGAGAGATGGTTAGAGGAGGAGCACCAGAGAAAAAGGGAGAAGGGCGCGAGGAGACGGCGACCTGCTGGTGGTGCCCGATGGCGAAGGGAGCTCCGGGCAACCAAGGCGCTGCTGCTGGAGATCGAGCTCGCTCGATCTGGAAGCCGTGGGGAGGAGCTGCGGGAATGGGTGGATCGAGGGAGAGGAGATGGTTGACCCGAGGGGAAAACAAGGAAGGAGAAGGTGGCTTGGGTTGGTGTGGTGGTGAACACGAGGAAGGGATGGATCTGGATCCCGAGGAAGATACGGTAGGCGGCGGAGGCTCGACGGGACAAAGTCCCTAGATTTTAGGGTTTGTCCAAAATGACTAAGGGTGGACTATATATACCTCACAGATTAGGTTAGGGGCTATCTCGGTCCCTCCGATTATAATCGGGCGGTCGAGAAAAGATAGGTTAGGAAAGTCTAAATAAGAAACGGAGATGTTTTATAGACGTTTGGAGATGATCCGGATCCAACGGTAACGACAGAGCGGGTCGGGTTCGGGACAATTTTCGGACGCACACACGGGGGGTCTATGGTTGTGCAAAGAGGGGGTTGGACTTAGAAGAGAGAGGAGAAGGCAGCCCGGTAACAGTTTCGGAGGCCGAAACGTCCGACGAAGGTACCGGCAACGGTACCGCTATGTTTAACGGTTGGGCAGTCAAATGGACTCCGAATGCGACGAAACTTGGCAGGCGGCCTGTCTACACTATAATAAGACCGCACGACAAGTTGCAACCCATTCCGAGAACATTTTTATGCCACTTATAAAATAATATTTCGGAGGTGCCGCAGGCGCGTGCGAGTGTGGTCGGGCTCAGAACGGACAACGGAGAGAACTGGCGGAACACGAACGGATGCAAGTTTTATGAAAACGATGCCGATGCAATGCGCATGATGCTATGAGATGAGATGCATAACAAGAACAAAATGCAAAACAACAGATAAAACCCAACCACGAAGGAAATATCATATAGCATCTCCGGAAAAGGCAAGAGTTGGAGTTATGAATATGGAAAGTTGTATCCGGGGCGTTACAACACTCCACCACTACGAGAGGATCTCGTCCCGAGATCTAGGATGTCACCGGAGAGAAACGAAAGAGGAAGAGAAGAGGAAGATAAGCGGTAAAACTAAGTTGCTTCTTTGACAAACGAGTGAAACCATGAATCTTGAGAGGTTGAGCAAAAGGAAAGGAAGAATACAACGAAGATGAGCAAAGTTGAAAACACTCCGATAGAAAAGAGGAACAAGGGATACGACGAGAACCAAGAGGTTTAGTGATAAGATAGATATTGAAACCACTCCGGTTAAAACTAGATGGAGAAGGAGTAAGATTGATATAATTTGGGCAGCACTCCGGTTGAACATGGAAGGAAATAGAACATGAACTTGAGAAGATGGGAAGATACTTGATGAAATCAACAGCACACTGCCTCTAGAACTATTGAAAGAATGGCATAATGGGTAAGAAGGATTTCAGACAGCACTCAGGTTGAAAAGAGAGGCAAAGCTTGATAAGATGAAGGCCTTGAAGAGATGACACATCACTCCGGTTAAATGGAGAAGCAAGGAGAAGAACATGATCTTGCCAAAACAAGATGATGAGTGAAAAGAGCAACATCACAATGCCTCCGGAACGAAAGAATAGAAGCTAGATTGTTGGGATAAAGGGACGGAGAAGAAAATGTCAATTTCGGCCACAAATGAACTTGGAAAGCATCCTTGCAAAGAAGGATTGAACGGAGTTGTTGAAAAATCAACAACGAAAGGCACAACCTTGTTGTGGGCTTATGGCAAACATCTCAAAATGATGAGGTGACAACCGGCCACTGACGAAAAACAATTGATTGCTTGAGATCACCGAAGAGATGAAAAAACTTCTTCCACCAAGATGATTGAGAGATAACTTGGACCATTGATAATCACCACAATAGCAACATTCCTTAGGGAAGGCTTTAGGTGAAAATATGACACAAGATAACTCCAACAAAGAGATTGATGGATTTAAAATACCTCATTCTTGACAACAATATGAATCATGAAACATGAAGGAAATTGTCAAGAGTGACATAACACCACCACAAAAGATAGGGTAGAAAGAATTGCACTTCAGAATGCAAGATGAAGAATACTTGAACTCCTCCAAAACAAAACATGTGTTGAACACCATGTTTATTTTAGAGTAAAACTTGGCGGGTCATAACTTCGAGAGAAATCTTGAAGAACAATTGCAGAATGAAAAGAATCGCTTGACGAACGATCATGTAGAGCCTCCATGAAGAACTCCGGTAATGAAAGGATGATAGAAAGAAAGAGAAGTTGAAAACACAAAGTGAAGCCTTGCAATGATTTAGATGGAGCTTCGTGACGAGATAATGCGGAAAACTTGGAACTCCGGAAAAACAATAGATGAAGCATCTCGAACCGAGAATGTGATATGATGACCAACTCCGGAAAGAAAGATGAATCACCTGTACTCAAGAATTTATTCATCATGAATAATCTCCGGAAGAAAAGAATTGAATCACCTCGAGGAAATAAGAATAAGATTTATTGTATGCTTATCCTTCATCAAATTAAATTGATGACAAGCAATGGATTTGGCATACTACTTATTCTCGTAAAAAGGATCAAGATAGATATGACGCAAACTTGAGAAAATCTTCATGAACCACTGGTAGGTTTGAAAAGAACGAATGAATTGAATGATAACGAAGGAAGTGAAATCTTGAATGAACCACCATAAGAATTGAAAATGAAAGTAACAAAGGCACAAATCACCAGAAAGAATTTGAAAACGAATGAAGATACTTGAAGGGATTTAGATACGTGAGAACAAAGAGATCATGAACTGATTAGAGGATATTTGAACGATGCACCAGAAGATTTGGAGAACGATAGCTACACGTTGCGAAAGAAGAATTATGACATGATGGCTTTCGGAGGAAAGAAATGGAAACAACTCATGAAATGCTCCAGATGGTAAGAAAAGAATTTTCAGAATCAAAAACAATTATGAGAGGATGGCATAAAGCTAGAACCAAGAATATTCAAGAGAATGGGCCAAGATTTAAGAGAAACTCTTCTTCGGTCTACACATGTTGAGAATGATGATGAGAACCACCGTGAATTGTTGAGATACTCCGGAACAAAGTAGAATAGAAATGATGAACCAACGATGAAAATATTCTGAAAGCGATCTTGGATAAGGAATATGACTGATGAAAATTCATTCTTACGTCAAACTCTGAAAAGGAATTGAGAATAACTCCGGGGGAATTAGAAGAGTCAGGTAAGATCCTGGGAAAAGACCTGTGGGTTAGGGCCCACTCAAAAGAACCATCGTTGGAAATGATTTAAAGAGATATTGCACCGGTTGAATTAAATGACTTAAATGAGATAATAATCTCGAAATATCTTGAACGGATTGAGAATGGAAACACAAGTCTTCTGAGATATCTTCAACACTCCAGAACAAAAGAATAGCAAGAGGTGACTGATTGATAGGTGCACCGGTATGAGAAAGCATTTGACACGAGGAAAGGAATATGATCAACACTGAAAGCTTGAATTAATCCACCGGAGAAGAAAAAACAATGACGGATGATGAACTTGAAACTGTTGAGCATCTTCATGGGAAATCACCGGATAAGAACGTTGAAAGAAAAGAATGAAGAGACTTCACATCAATAAGATGGATACTTGATTAAGATATCTGAGTCCTTGAAGAAAAGGGTGGGAGGGTGGGGGAAAACAAAGACAACTTGGGATGAACGAAACAAACACCGTTGAGAAAACTTAGAATTGATCCTGCGGATGGGGAGAATGATGGGATCATCTCGAAGAGAAGCGCACCGGTTGGAAAAGAATTAACGTGACAACCTCAATGATCAAAAGGATTAGTACTCCCATAGAAATATGAGAACACCACTTGAAAGGTATGGAATCAACATTTGACTTCGAAGCAACTCGAATACCAAAAATAAAACAAAACAAAGGATCTGGCTTGCAGAATTAGCCGGAACAAACATATGATAGAGATTTTGTCCGAAGTTTTTGTGGTGGAGCCCACACGGGCTCGAGTGTACAGCACCATCATGTACAAGACAGTGCACATGACATACGAAGTGTCCCCGAACCAGCATAGCCAAGGGTTCTTTAAGACACAATGAGACCACTGTAAAAACGACCGTGGAAAGGCGGACCACTAGACGTCAAACCCCAATATCATATCATGCATCTGTCGAAAAGATATTCTAGGAGCTACTTGAATTCCCACCTATAAAACTCCCGAAACTTTCTGGTTATGCAATCTGGTGTTGGGGATACAGGGGAAGCAATATATCTCACCCAAACTAACAATCCCTACATCCAGCTGTATCCATCCGTCAACACATAACCAAGAAACCGTCGGAAATCGTGTACCTCAACCTTCGAAAAGCATCCATTATACGAGTTATGGCAATACTCCCGAGCTCGCCCTAGTACTGGGTTATCGAGGTTATCTCACCAACAACTGCATAAAAGAGATTTTCGATGTCAGCAAAACTCAGGTATTCCAGAACTGCAACGATAAAATTGTGACGACAACACCTCGGAGCTCAACTCCCCGGGTCAAAGCCACATAAATAGACAGGAGGCACCAAGAACAATGTTCTCGTCACAAAACCATTGGAACGATTCCAAGATACCCGCGTGATCCTAAATATTTTTTAGTGAAATTTGAGGAGAGGAAAGACAAAACATCTACGTCAGGATACCTCACCAGAGCGACGAAGGGGGCTGAGGAGTAAAAAGAATCCTACTCTCCGATATATATAATCCTAAGACTCAAAATAGTTTTTTTCCAGACTCAACAACGGCCAACAAACAAGGGGGCTCCTATGGTCGGTCAAGGCTCTGATACCAACTTGTCACGCCCAATATGCGACCCTATCCAAAAGGAACTCGAAGGTCCCACCAAGGATAGACCCGCATATTGAAACGCTTTTGCAAGGTGGATATCATTACATCAACATTACATAATAGATGGGGATACATACATAAGGCATACAATGCCACACGAATACAACATCACAATACATAATAGCATCATCCGTCTATAGATGAATCACAAACAAAAACTCAAACAACATCCACCCTGCTAGCCCAGGCTGCCGACCTGGAACCTATCCCCTGATCGAAGAAGAAGCAGAAGAAGAACTCCAAGACAAGCAAACATCGCTCTCGCGTCATGATCATCGCATAACCTGTACCTGCAACTGTTGTTGTAGTAATCTGTGAGCCACGAGGACTCAGCAATCCCATTACCATGGGTATCAAGACTAGCAAAGCTTAAAGGGAAAGGAAGGGGTAAAGTGGTGAGGCTGCAGCAGCGACTAAGCATATATGGTGGCTAACATACGCAAATAAGAGCGAGAAGAGAGCAAGAGGAACGGTCGTCAACTAGTAATGATCAAGAAGTGATCCTGAACTCCTACTTACGTCAAACATAACCCAGAAACCGTGTTCACTTCCCGGACTCCGCCGAAAAGAGACCATCACGGCTACACACGCGGTTGATGCGTTTTAATTCGGATCTGGTGTCAAGTTATCTACAACCGGACATTAACAAATTCCCGTATGCCTATAACCGCAGGCATGGCTTTCGAAAGATTATACCCTGCAGGGGTGTCCCAACTTAGCCCATGACAAGCTCTCGCGATCAACGAAGGAATAGACCTTCTCCCAGGAAGACCCGATCAGACTCGGAATCCCGGGTTACAAGACATTTCGACAATGGTAAAACAAGACCAGCAAGACCTCCCACTGTGCCGACAAATCCCGATAGGAGCTGCACATATCTCGTTCTCAGGGCACACCGGATGAGCCAGACGTTGCTTTGGCATAGACCCTGATTGCCCAGGGGGCGCCGGACATCGCTCGGTTTGGACCAACACTTAGACAAGCACTAGCCCGAGGGGGCTAAAATAAAGATGACCCTCGGGCTCCGGAAACCCAAGGGAAAAAGGGCTAGGTTAGGCAAATGGTAAAACCAATGTTGGGCCTTGCTGGAGGAGTTTTATTCAAAGCGAACTGTCAAGGGGGTCCCATAAATCACCCGACCGCGTAAGGAACGCAAAATCCGGGAACATAACACCGGTATGACGGAAACTAGGGCGGCAAGAGTGGAACAAAACACTAGGCAAAAGGCCGAGTCTTCCACCCTTTACCAAATATATAGATGCATTAAATAATATAAGAGATATTGTGATATCCCAACCAAAATCTTGTCCACCATGGAGAAATCTTCAACTTCACCTGCAACTAGCAACGCTATAAGAGGGCTGAGCAAAAGCGGTAACATAGCCAAACAACGGTTTGCATAGGAAAGGTGTCAAAGGTTAGAGGTTCATGGCAACAAGGGATGGCTCGATAAACAGATGATAGGTAGCGCAGCAAAGCGATAGAACGAAGCAACTAGCATAGCAATGATAGTAGTGAGATCCAGGGTAGCGGTTATCTTGCCTGAAATCCCGCAAGGAAGAAGAACGAGTCCATGAAGAAGACGAATGGGAGTAGTCGAACGAATCCTCACAATCGCAACATTACCGGAACTAAGAAGCAACACCGGAAAGAAACAAACAACATGGTAAATGCACAAGCATAAACATGGCATGATGCACAAACAAGTATGATGCATGTCCGGTTTAATGAGGCATGGCATGGCAAAGTGCACAAACAATACTACAAATTAAGTGGAGCTCAATATGCAACGAGTTGCATATTGATGAAACACCACATGCAATTATTTAGTTTGATCTCGGTTATGTACCCAACAATATTAAATGTTATTAGCATGGCAAGGGGGTGAAGCATAAGAAAGTCATCTATTTAGGCAAGTTTAAATGAGGCCGGAAACAACAAACAATAATTCCGGAAAATCCCCATGTGCATATTTTAGATTTGGTCCTGTTCTGCCCTAAACACAATTTTATGTTTGTTAAACAGGAAAATAAAGTGGACCATGTTAAACTAGGCATTTTTCCACCCCATGTACATATAAAGTTTAATTAATTCCGAGTTACGGTTATTTAGTTATGAAATAAATCATTTTAGCATGGCATTATGCAAAATAAACACAAACAACATGTTAAACATTTTTAACATAGATGAAAGTGGCATATTATTAATCTATACAATTTTCTGAGCATCTTACATATATAAATTATTTTAATCCGATGCACGGTTTGTGAGATATTAAATGCATGAATATTGAGGGGTTTTCTGCAAATCTATTAATCACTGGATAAATGACAAAAATGCAGCAGCAGGTAAAAATACTATATGGGCCAAATCTGGCTACACTACTGGGCTAAAGAGAGGAGGGGCCGCGGGGAGCTCCCCCATGGGCCTTGGCCCGGTCGGTGAGGAGGAGGCCCATGCGATGCAGATCTGGGCCTCGGGCGTGCTTGCGGCTGGGCCTTGGTGGGCTGCTCACGTTGGGCTCGAGGGAGCTGGGCCTTGGCGCGGCTTGGCTGGGCCTGGCGCTGGCTGGAGAGGCTGGCGCGCCGGGCTGCGAAGGGGCGCGCTGGGTCTTGGCACGGAGGAGGCCGACCCGCGGTTGCAGCCCACGCGGGCGAGCAGAGGATGCTCGCACGGCCGACGCGGCTGGCGACGCGGTCAACGCGAGGAGCAGGGGCGCTCGTTCGTTCGACAGTGGAAGCAGTGGCAGCAGTAGGTGAGGCCGGCGATGCTGGAGGAAGGCGTCGACAACATGCATCGCAGGAGGTCCAGGACGAGGCGCCGGCGTACAGCTCCGGCTGGACCTCAGCGCAGGTGGCCGCAGGCGGGCGCTGCTGTGGCGGATCCAAGAAGAAGCGGGCGACAAGGGACTTGGCACGGAGGCGAGGGGATGGAGCAGAGGCAAGCTCGACGGCGGGGAGGTCTTGCGCAGGCGGGCGGCGAGGTTCAACGGGCGGCGGAGCTAACAGAGAAGGTGGCCGGTTGTAGGGGACTTGCGGCGGAGCTCGATGCCTCGCCTCGCTGGAAGACGAACGGGACGGCGGCGACCGGCGCTGGTTCAAGAGCAGCAGAGAGAGATGGTTAGAGGAGGAGCACCAGAGAAAAAGGGAGAAGGGCGCGAGGAGACGGTGACCTGCTGGTGGTGCCCGACGGCGAAGGGAGCTCCGGGCAACCAAGGCGCTGCTGCTGGAGATCGAGCTCGCTCGATCTGGAAGCCGTGGGGAGGAGCTGCGGGAATGGGTGGATCGAGGGAGAGGAGATGGTTGACCCAAGGGGAAAACGAGGAAGGAGAAGGTGGCTTGGGTTGGTGTGGTGGTGAACACGAGGAAGGGATGGATCTGGATCCCGAGGAAGATACGGTAGGCGGCGGCGGCTCGACGGGACAAAGTCCCTAGATTTTAGGGTTTGTCCAAAATGACTAAGAGTGGACTATATATACCTCACAGATTAGGTTAGGGGCTATCTCGATCCCTCCGATTATAATCGGGCGGTCGAGAAAAGATAGGTTAGGAAAGTCTAAATAAGAAACGGAGATGTTTTATAGACGTTTGGAGATGATCCGGATCCAACGGTAACGACAGAGCGGGTCGGGTTCGGGACAATTTTCGGACGCACACACGGGGGGTCTGTGGTTGTGCAAAGAGGGGGTTGTACTGAGAAGAGAGAGGAGAAGGCAGCCCGGTAACAGTTTCGGAGGCCGAAACGTCCGACGAAGGTACCGGCAACGGTACCGCTATGTTTAACGGTTGGGCAGTCAAATGGACTCCGAATGTGACGAAACTTGGCAGGCGGCCTGTCTACACTATAATAAGACCGCAGGACAAGTTGCAACCCATTCCGAGAACATTTTTATGCCACTTATAAAATAATATTTCGGAGGTGCCGCGGGCGCATGCGAGTGTGGTCGGGCTCAGAACGGACAACAGAGAGAACTGGCGGAACACGAACGGATGCAAGTTTTATGAAAACGATGCCGATGCAATGCGCATGATGCTATGAGATGAGATGCATAACAAGAAAAAAAAATGCAAAACAACAGATAAAACCCAACCACGAAGGAAATATCATATAGCATCTCCGGAAAAGGCAAGAGTTGGAGTGATGAATATGGAAAGTTGTATCCGGGGCGTTACAAAATCTTTCCAATACTCCAAGTCCCACAAAGTGGATCTGCTGGTAAACAATAATCTCTCTTCTGCCCTGCCACGCTTCCTTTTCCTGCTACCATTACCAGGATGGTTTCCTGGTGTAATATGCCCAACCTTCTCTAATTCCACTTGCAACTCATCGGCGGTCAGCCTCTTTGGCGCATCATGGTTTTCATGCTTTGCATTGAACACATGTCTTTGGTATTTTCTAGGATGCGGCTTGTCCTTGGCAAGAAAATGACGGTTTCCAATGTAACAAATCTTGCTAAGTATTGCGTATGATAGTGGATTCCTGTCACAGCGAACACATGCATTGTAACCATGTGTCGTTCACCCTGACATAGTGCCCAAAGCCGGATAATCATGGATGCACCAAATTATAACAGCATGCAGAAAGAAATCAGCTGGTGGGCTTCTATATAGGTCTTGAGTGAGAACACCCCTCCATAGCTGTTGAAGTTCCTCCACAAGAGGATCCATGAACAAATCAAAATCCTTTCCAGGAGTTTTTGGACCTGGGATGAGCAAGGCCATCATGTAGTTTGATTCTTTGGTACACACATTTGGAGGCATGTTCTAAGGGATAACAAGCACTGGCCACATGCTATATGTGGCGCTCTAGTGGCCAAAGGGGTTAAATCCATCTGAAGCTAAGCCAAGTCTAATGTTTCTCGAGTCAGTAGCAAACTTTTTGTGTTTATGATTTAAGCTTTTCCACTCACTACCGTGAGATGGATGTCTCATTACATTCTTATCTCAGTACTCCTGGTTCCTAGAATGCCACAGTACATCCTCTCTTGTGTCAGCATCATGAAGCAACCTCTGTAATCTTGGTATAATTGGAAAATGTCTCGGAACATTATGAGGAATCCTCTTCACAGCATCGCCATCTTTCCATCTTGATGATTTGCATTTCTGGCATTCACTTAAGTTGGCATAATCCTTCCGGAACAGAACACAATTATTCTTACAAACATGGATCATATCATATCCAATTCCAACTGCACGAAGGAAATTCTTCATTTTACTGTAGGTGTGTGGCAGCTCAGGCGCATCTGGGAAAGATTTGCAGAAAGCAGCCAACATCACATCAAATGATTTGTTCGTCATCCACTCAGATGTCTTCACCTGAAGAAAGGTGGCCATAGCTGAGAATACTGACAGCTTTTTTCCTGGGGTGACAGCCACATTGCATTGTTCTAACATGCGGGCCCATCATTTTTCTTCTGCGGGTGAAAGTTCACGGAATGCACGAGCATTTTGTAGCATTGTTTCAATGTTGGTCAAACTCACTGGCTCCGCCACCACCACCTCCTCCTCCTCTTCCACCTGAGCATCAGGCAGATCAAGATGGTGATCTGCTGCTTCCATGTAGTCAATAAGATTGACGTTCACAGTTTCACCATGATGAACCCACCTAGTATATGTGACCGACATCCCATACAAGTGTAGATGATTTTGCACAGTTGACTGGGGTCTTGTAACTGAATTCATACAACTGCTACACGGGCAGAGCACATCTGATTTCGGACCACCGTACTCAGCTTTGATAAAGTTCATGAAGTTTTCAACCCCCTCGACATATGCAGCGGAGAATCTTCGAGCAGAAGTTATCCATGTCCTGTCCATCTGTCATACATACAAATTAGTTCTTCTACTAGATATTATAGGAAAGACATATATGCTTTTTTATGAAGTCCAAAAAAAATACCTAGGTCGATGTCTAAAGCTATGGCAAGATATTTGGACGAGCAGATCTAAGTAACGAAATATATGTAAAGCTAATTCAGCAAACAGAT
This sequence comes from Triticum aestivum, assembly GCF_018294505.1. Taxonomy (NCBI): domain Eukaryota; kingdom Viridiplantae; phylum Streptophyta; class Magnoliopsida; order Poales; family Poaceae; genus Triticum; species Triticum aestivum. The sequence goes on from NC_057813.1 coordinate 492,748,278, forward strand.
TTGAGTGCTAAATTATGGCAGGCTGTTTCAACAGTCAATGAGGCTGAGCACACAACCATCAAACTATTCAAGGCCATCGCAGCAACAAAGATCGAGTATAAAATGGTGTAGAGCTATTTCACCTAACAGGTTGCCTACTAGACCATGGCAATCTATGTCACAATAAATATATGGCAGGGTATTTTAGCAACTAATCGGCCTTGGCATGCCATCTCAGCTAAGCAGATTGAGTGCAGAACAGGGCAAGGAAACTTCTTAAGCAGAGCATATTGACTGTAAACTACTTCGGCAAATAGTGAGATTAACAACGTCTATCAGCTAACATTCAGCACTACACCGACATGAACGGGGCCTCAGTCTAGAATGTGCATACCGCGGGAGAAGCTGACCGCCGTGCATCTCCACACGAACGTTGCAAGCGGTGGCGGCGCTGACCGCCGTGTGCCTCCACAAGAACGTAGCCAGCGATGGCGACACGGCTAGAGGACGGCAGTCTACGAGAGCGTACTGTGGGATCGAGAGGATCGCTATGCGTCCCCTCGACGAACCGCGGCGCCGACGTATTGGCGCGGTGGGGCGGGCGGATTTGGCGGAGCGAATGGAGTGGAGGGGGATGGGGGGAGGGGTGTTTGGGGAATATTATTGGCTAGTTGGCCGAAGGACGGTTGAATCAGATTTGGGGGGAATTTTTGGGTGGGGGGGTGAGGATTTTCGCGCGATGGGCGGGAGGAGTTTGGCGCATGGTCGGTTTCTCCAAGTGCAGTCCCACGTGTCAGTGAAGAGGCAAGCCGAAGCGCGTTCCGTTTGTGTGAGCCATGTGCTGGACCGAACGTGTGTGGGGTGCAATGCGACCGCGACAGGAGTGCTGTGAGTGTACCGCCTTTTTTCATTTTAAACTAGGTGCTTCGCCCCCTAAAAAAAACTTGTTGCTTCGCGCGATCTATCGATACTACTACTAGTATGTCAGGACCCCGATCCTAAGTCACACCGATCTAGCATGTAACACATCATATCACTTTGCGGCCTCACGAACGGTATTCCCACGGGTGCCACCTTACCTGGCCTGGGACCGTTTGCGCCTTTTGGCTCACGTATATGATAGTGCCGCTAGCATCCATATGACAAAGAACCCGGGCTGACATGGCTAGTCGTGAACCCAAAGTGGCACTAACTTACAGGGACAGGCATACATGACCCAGCAACGAACGTGTCGGTCATCAGCGAGTGAATCCGGGCTGTAGCAACTGGGCTAGCAGGACTCCGGAGAATCCGAGCTGTAGCAGGCTAACAGGACTCCGGTAGACACCGCGTGACATATCCCCAAAGGGACAGACACAGGAACGAAGAAGGACACATGCCGGCCAGCCTAAGTGTTCCGGAGCAGTAGCGAGCTACCAAGGCTCAGTGGAAGCAGTAGGAGACATTTTCCGGTAAGAGAGGCTACCAAGGATAAACAACTAGATAGTCAGATCCCACACATACCAAGCATTTCAACAACATACACACAATATGCTCGATATGTGCAAATACAACATGGCATCACAACATGACTCTACAACTCAAGTATTTTATTCAATAGGCTCCGAGGAGCGAGATATTACAAGCATGAGTCTCATGAACCAACATTCAGAGCAAACAAGTCAAGCACAAGCGAAAGCTTAACATGTCTGAGTACAGACATCTACAAAAGAAAAAAAAAGGCTGAGAAGCCTGACTGTCTATCAGATCCTGCCGAGGGCACAAGATTGTAGCTGAGGTAACAAGCTAAACGTCGAAGTCCACGTGGAACTACTAGCGAGACTGAAGTCTCTCTGCAAAAACATAAATTAAGCAACGTGAGTACAAATGTACCCAGCAAGACTTACATCAGAACTAACTACATATGCATCATTATCAACAAAGGGGATGGTGGGGTTTAACTGCAGCAAGCCAGCTTTGACTCGGTGGCTATCCTGAACTACGACTGCAAGTAACTCTTTTGAGGTGGCGCACACGAGTCCACATATTCACCATATCAATACACCACTATGGATCCGCTCCCGTCTCCCTACAAGAACGCCATCCATAGCACTCACACTTATCTTGCGTATTTTAAAGTATCCACTTTCACTTGTCTATGAACTATACAGGCAACCCAGAAGTCCTTTGCCACGGACACGGCTATTCGAATAGATCATATTAACCCTGCAGGGGTGTACTTCTTCACACACGCTCTCACCACTTACCGCCGTTTACACGACATGTACTCGGCAACCTTCAAGCGGAAGCCCAGCGAGGGTGTCGGCCACGACCTGACTAACCACACAAGTCTCTCGTCCAGGTTTATCGCCTATTCGGGTTCCATCCGCAAGGAGATCCGGCCGGGGTGTCGCTCACGGCCCCAAATGATGTGTGCAGGGTTCCCAAGCCCACCATCCGGGTGCTACTTGGTACACCGGGCCACTGTGCCTAGTCTGTCCCAAGCGCAGCTGTACCGGGTGCCACTTGGTAGACTACTAACACTACCTACAAACACCAGAAACTAGTTGCAACTCCTGGACAGAGATCATGTTGATTAATAAGTCGAGAGGGGTCGAGTTACCGGAACCCAATGTGTGGTAGTAACTGTTCATGGATCACAAACATAGAACTATGTTCCTGAGGACAGCTGCAATGAGACAACCCACCATGTACTCCTACATGGCCTCTCACCGCTACCTTTACCAAATCGTGTTCACACACTTAGCTCACACACAATAGGACATGTTCACACACCTCCAATTCATCCCTAATGAATCAGACCTGACACAACTCTAAGCAATAGCAGGCATGACAAACAAACATGAATGAGTAGGCACATCAGGGCTCAAACAACTACTCGTGCTAGTGGGTTTCATCTATTTACTGTGGCAATGACAGGTCATGCAGAGGATAAAGGGGTTCAACTACCGCAGCAAATAACAGTTGTATCGTTGTTCTCCTAATGCAATAAAATAGAGCAGGAGCGAGAGAGTGGGATTGTATCAGAATGAACAAGGGGGTTTTGCTTGCCTGGCACTTCTGAAGATAGTATATTTCTTCATTGGTGTCATCGATCACATCGTTGGTACACGTCTTACTGAGAAGGGAGAAGCACCGACAAACAAAGAAGAAGCACAATCAATGCAATGCACAATATGATGCACGATCATGACATGGCAAATATGCTATGGTTTAAGCTAATGCAACTAGCAGCAGGTTAAATGAAGTTGGTTTGAACCCTAGGTTCAAATTCAAACTCCACATAAGGCATTTCAAATGCCATTTATTCAAATTGTTGTATACAGCATATTTAAGTTGTTCAAACATGCATGCAAATGGTATAGATGGATAGATTGGATTTTTCCGATCATTTTTCATATATAAGTTATTTAATTTGGAGTTACGGTTGGATTTCTATGAATTTTAGAAATTTAGATCATTTTCTGAAAATAAATAAATGAAATAGATTTATTTAAAATCCAGAAAAGCATAACTGCGTCAGCCTGACGTCAGAATGACATCATCAGGTCAACAGCGTCAGCCCGGGTCAAACCTGACCAGTGGGTCCCACTGGTCAGTGGCACAACTAAGTTAATTAGGCTTAGGTTAATTCTAACTAAACTGTTTGTGGGGCCGTGGCCCACTAGTCAGCGAGTAATTAGCTAACTAACCTAGTTTAATTAGTGTTAAACTAATACTAACTAAAATGTCAGGGGAGGTGGCCCGCGTGTCAGTGACTCACGGGGGGGAAGTCAAACCCTGGTCAGCGGGGTCAAACCCGCCGGACCTGGTCCATGGCTCGTCAGCGGCGATGACAGAGACGGCGGAGGGCTTCGGAAATTGCCCACAGGCGATGGTTTTGGGCGTGGGGAGGCTCTACGAAGAGCTGCTGCTCGCGCACAGCTGATGGAGCAGACGGCGGGAGCTGGGGTGGCCGGAGACGACGGCTACGAGCTCGGCAGCGGCGGCCGGCATTCGGGCATGCGCGGGAACGCGGCTGCGGTGGCCTAGGCGATGCGCGGTTAGCACCTACAGAAACTACGCGAGGCGGCAAGCGTTTTAGGCACGACGGCCGGACCATTTGGTCGCCGGGATCACGTCGGCGGTGAGCGTAGGCGGCGACGCATACAGGTGCGAGTGGCGTGGCGGCTACGGAGTGCAAACGAGAAAAATAAGAGGATGGTTCGAGGGAGAAGCTCACAGCGGTTTCAGCAGTGCAGACGGAGAGCTCGAAGGAGGACCGGAGCGAACAGGGCGGCAGAGTGGATCTCCGGCGACGGCGGTCGGGAAGGAGCTTGGTGGAAGCAGTGCAGAGCGTGCGAACGCTCTGGGCTGGGTCTTCTGGACGAATCAGACCACGGCGGAGCTCTGGGACACGATGGTAAGGCGAGGCGGGGATGGTGGCCGCGGTTTCACGGCGGCGAGCGCTTGGCGGTTGCGGCCATGGCGAGGAGAGGGCAAGAGAGAGGGCAGAGGGGGAGAGTGAAACGTCCAGAGGGTCGGGGCAGCGCCGAAGAGAAGGCCCGAGGCGTCGTGGTGGCCTCAGTGACGCAGGCGAGCAGGGAGGTGTGTGGCACCGCGGGCGCGCGTGCGCTGTCTCCCTCCTCTGCCTACTGGCAAAGGTAGGTGATGACTGGCACGGGCCAGGTGGGCCGGCTGCACATGTGGGCTTTGGTGGGCGCCAGGTAAGTTGGCCCAGGTTAGTCTCTCTCTCCTTTATTTATGATTTTCTATTTCTGTTATTTGTTTTGATTTGATTTAGAACATCAAATCATTTTTTATAAACTTTCTGTAAATTGTTATGTGAGCTCAGGTCTAGCCCAAGTCACATGCAACTTACAAAAATATTTGGGCTTTATTTCTTATATAATAGAAATAAATCCAACTCAAATATGTCATTGATTTAATTCAAAAGGCCCAAAATAAATATCTCAGTCACTCCAAAAATATTGGTTTGCATTTTACCTCATGCCAATATTTTCATAGAATAACAGGAACATTTTCTTGGACTCATTTGATGAGATTTAAATGTTGGTTATTTTTAGAGGTCTTCTGAGGCTTTTGAAAATTCCTCAATTCAAATTTCATTAGAATTTAAACATGATGCTCACATGAAGGGCTAGCCTAGTGCATACCAGAACTAGGGATGTGACATAGTAATCCGGTAATCCCGACTAAAATGGTGCTGCCGGGTCTTTTCCCGCGTGATATGCTGGGAGGTTGGCTTAGTTGGGTTTTTTAGGACGAGTAATGCTACACCTATGTAATCCCAGTTGCGTAATTAATGTAATGTGAAACATGTGAGCTGTTGATTGTAGATTGGGGGGAGGGAGGGGCCCACCACCATGAAAATCAGGGGAGGAGAGAGAGAGGCAATTTACGTTAACCCTTTCGTAGGTTTCCGTAGATGTAGAAAGATGTGAAATGCGTGAATGTGTAGTGGACATACTATTGGATTGCCTAAGATAAATTGTGTATGTATAGACCCTATGTGTTTATTTACGTCGCATGTTAGATTTGTCTCGGTTCAATAAAAAGCAGAGTTGGTGATGATGGTATGCCTGTCGTCCTGCAATATAGGCCGTCCGATCTATATCTAACGGATCGGAAGGAAACTATGACAATTTTTACCCGCACTCCTCTCCACATTTGCAGATAAGGCTTTCCCTTGGTCATCCTTTTCTCCCACAAGATCTTGATCTTCCATGCAATGCACGGGCATCTTGCTAGTACTCCTACAATATACTATATTATTGTGAAAGTTCATATACGCCGGCCGAGATTAATGCAAACACGACAGATTTTCAGTACATTTCAAACTTTTATAGGACAGAAAAATAAAAGAAACCCGACCCTAAACCTATTCTACGGCGGCGATTGACGTCCTCCATCTGCGATCTCTATGTATGGGGGTGGGGTTCAAGACCCGTGAAGTGAAGGTGCGGTCTTCGGTGAGGAAGAGTAGAACACGAGATACGGACCGGCCAGTTGGCACACCATGCCCTGCCGCCTCCCATGCCCTACTCATCCTTGGAGGGTCCCTGACCTCGGCGGTGCCGGACGTTGGACGGTGGCATGTAGGACGCGTGGCTGACGGTGCTCCCGTCGTCGGCCGCCAGCGTGGCCACCACTTGTGCGGTCGCGTCCGTGTCCGGCTACGCCGCTATTGCGTCACGAGAGGCGACTTGAGCGAGGGCGGCGACCTCGAGCTTCATCCCCGAAGACAAGCTCTCCCGCAGAGCATTCGCGCTTGCGGTCATGGCGGATGTGGTGCCAGGTAGGAGGACGATGTGCTACGGTGTGGAGGTTAGCTGGGCGCTGTCGCTTTAAGTAGCGCATTCCTGTGAGGCCAAGTGTCCAGGTGCGTCATTAAGTCGCCGAAGTTGGTTCTTCAGGCACCGAGCCTCTTAACGACGACTTACAAACTGGCGGCATGAATGCGGGCAGCTGGCGCCGGCTGGGAACGCACCGCGCGACGGCGCGAGGGATGAGGGTTTTGGTGTGCCAGGGTAGTCAGCTACGGTCGTGGCAACGTTGGAGATGCCCTTTGCTCACATGCGATCCCCGCATGTCATTGAAAAAGCAAGACGACCCGACATGGTCTCAGGTCCTGAGGATGCAGTTGGCCGCACTACACCATTCCGCGGACGCGTCGCGGCACCCCGTGCATCCTCGACGAGCCGGGTGTTGGGGTGTGTTTGGATTGTGGCCAAAGTGCACCTTACCAAAATTTTGGTCATGACCCAAAGATTGGTCTTTGTTTGGATGGTTGCCATTTTTTTGGCATGCCAATGAACTCTAGCCAACTCTAGTTAATTTTTCTTGCCAATGTCGGCCAAAGCATGGGCAACCAATGCCTCAACCAAAATTTTGGTTACCCAATGCTTTGATGGAGCAACCTTTGGCACAAACCAAACATACTGTTGGTCGTGCCACAACACTAACGCCACCCTCGGCACACTAAAACCGACCGTGTCTAGCGACAATGAGCGTGTCGCTCACCGCGGTCGCCGTGTCCAGAGGCAATGCTGGAGCTGCGCCACATTGTTGGCCCCCACGACCCACATGAACAGTTGCCGGTGGCGAGGAGGTCGTGGGCCATCTCCTCCATTGGACTAGTCTGCGCTACGTCGTCCCGACGGGTGTGCCCCACATGTCGGTTTCCCTGTTTTCCCGGCCATATTCGAGCGTCAGTGCTCCGCGTTGCGCATTAGGCCTTTCACAATGTAGGCCAAGCGAGACAACTTATTGTTTATTTGAGCCGTTCAAGTATAATCATGTGGTGTTTGCTTATTTCTCATTCCTCTCCAACCCTCTTCTCCATCGATCATGTCGCCCTCCGGTCGAGTCCATCCTCCCGCATGCCTCATTTGAACATTCCACCGAGTATCATTTGCATGTACCCACCCTAGTCCTCTTTCAATCGATCTCCGGACCCCGAGATGAAATCGAGAGAGAACGAGTGGGGGCACGTGATACGTAAGGCAGATTCAAAATTTTGAACCGGTGATCATAGCATCCGCAAATCATATATAAAGGGTATTCAATGTTCGTTTCATTTTTGAACGTACAATATACTCCCTCCTATCCTTTCTAGTTTACATATAAGTTTTATGTGTAGTCAAAGTATCTCTACTTTGATAAAAAAGTATCAACATTCAACAACGCCCAAGCAATATTGTTGGATTCGTACGTACTCCTAGATTTGTACTCGAGATGGTTCCCAATTTGTTTTCAACCACGTGAATGTGCTTGTTTTCGCGCATGCTCTTCATACTAGGATTTCGCCATTAGCCAGTCCAATAGTAACTTTTTTAAGCTCCCTGTCCAATAGTACTAGTGGAGTACTGACAACATCTGTACTAGAGTATGTAGTGCTCATAGTAGTACTCCCTCCTTCCATTTATATAGGGCCTATGTGGAGGAGAGAGATGTGAAAAAGTAAGGGGAGTGAGGTCTCATGCAAGAGCCTAGCTATATACGCATTCCTAGTTAAATACAATAAATATGAAGAAAGAGATAGAGAGGAGATGGAAAAAAGTACTAATACAATAGCCAACGTTATAATTTTTTTTGCGGGAAATAGCCAACCTTATAGCCCACACTACTGTATGAGTGCGTATAATAGATGATGGCTATAGATGACATGGCAGTCCCTCATAGCCATCGACTGGCTATATTATTAACCATGATCTAATGCGTTTTAAAAATTGCATTTGACTATTGACAAGATTAATAGTACATGAAATGTATAATGTGAAAATTATATCATTGGAAACTCCTTTCACATATGAATTTGACTGTATGCTTTGTGTAAGTTGCATGTCATATATTATTACTCTAACATTTGGTCAAAGTTAGCCTCAAAAAACGCATTAGACCCTGTATAGTAAATGGAAGGAGGGAGTAGTAGTGGAAGTGGATCCTCTGACGTAGGTATCCCTGCCTTACCCTCCCATTTGGTCACTTACTGGCGGACCCCATGCTTGCTAAGCCCCGCCTGTCAGCTACTCAATGGGTTCGGCACGTCAGGGGATCCTCATTCGTAGTATACTCCCTTTGTTTTTATTTACTCCGCATAAAATGGAGGGAGTGGTAGTATCATAAATGACGTTGGCAGGGGAGGGATGAGGGAGTCCTGGATTAGGGGCTATCCGGACAGCCGGACTGTATACTTTGTCCGGACTGATGGAGCGTGAAGATATAAGACTCAAGACTCCGTCCCATGTCCGGATGGGACTCTCCTTTGCGTGGAAGACAAGCTTGGCGATCCGGATATCATATTTCCTTCCTTGTAACCGACTCCGTGTAAACCCTAGCCCTCTCCGGTGTCTATATAAATCGGAGAGGTTGGTCCTTAGGAGGCCAATCACAATCACAATGATAATCATCATAGGCTAGCTCCTAGGGTTTAGCCTCTATGATCTCGTGGTAGATCTACTCTTGTACTACTCATATCATCAATATTAATCAAGCAGGAAGTAGGGTTTTAACTCCATCGAGAGGGCCCGAACCTGGGTAAACATTGTGTCCCTTGCTTCCTGTTACCATCAGCCTAAGACGCACAGATCGGGACCCCCTACCCGAGATCCGCCGGTTTCGACACCGAAATTGGTGCTTTCATTGAGAGTTCCTCTGTGTCGTCGCTGCAGGGCTTGATGGCTCCTTCAATCATCAACAACATGGTCCAGGGTGATACTTTTCTCCCCGGACAGATCTTCGTGTTCGGCGGCTTCGTGATGCGGGCCAATTTGCTTTGCCAGCTGAAGCAGATTGACAGCTACGCCCCTGGCCACCAGGTCAGGTTCAGAAACCTGGACTACACGACCGATATCAGCGGAGACTTGATCTTCGAAGGAATCAGGCCTGGGCCCAGCGCCGGACAGTCACGATGAGCACGGCTTAGACCCGCTGTCGGACAACGCTCGGGATATCACCCCTGCAGTAGCCCCGGACCTAAAGCCGGGGCAAACTGCGTGGCCCAAGGACTGGTGGGTGGACCCCGCCCCGTAGGCCGCACACTCATTGGCGGTAGAGCTGAACACAGGCCTCACCTCTAAGGAAGCCTGCGACTCCGGACCCTCGGAATCGTATCCGGTTGTAGGTTCCAGCCCGCGTGCTCTCCTGAGCCCGCCAAATCTGGTTGGGCTCCTGTAATGGAGTTCACCGCAGTAGATATCTTCCAACACTCGCCCTTTGGCAACGTGCTGAACTCATTAAAGTCTCTCTCTTTGTCAGGAGGCTCGTGGCCGAACTATGTCCGGCTCGAGTGGGAAGTAGGCGACGAAGGAATTCGTTGCCCACCCACCACCCACTTCATTGCCACGGTCGATGATCTAACCAACGTGCTTGACTTCGACTCCAAAGACATTGACGGTATGGACGATGATGCAGGAGAAGAACAGGAACCACCGCTCACTGGGCGGTGGACAACCACCTCCTCATACGATATATATATGGTGGACACTCCGAAGGAAACCAATGGCGATGAGGCAATGGAGGATAACCCCTCAGGGAGAAAAGCAAAGCATGCGTTTCATCGGCGCCGCTCCAAGTGCCGCCACAGCAATACCGGCCCAGGAGACGAAAACAATCCAGATGGTGCCGAAGAGGAATACAACCCTGATCAACCTGCCTTCGAACAGGACAAGCAGGAAGACGGGCAGGTCAGCCCAGACGAACAGGCGACAGACGGATATCCGGAGGAGGACAACTACATGCCCCCCTCCGAAGACGAGATTAGCCTCGGCGATGACGAGTTCGGCGTGCCTGAGGACCCCATCGAGCAGGAGCACTTCAAACGTCGGCTTATGGCCACTGCGAGGAGCCTAAAAAAGAAGCAGCAGCAACTCCAAACTGATCAAGACCTGCTCACAGATAGATGGACTGAAGTCCTGGCAGCCGAGGAATATGGACTCGAGCGCCACACGGCTGACCGGCCACCTCATGGCCGGGATAAAACGGCGTATTAGCCCGAATACCAGCCTGCACCCCCACGACAATACACTACGGCCCAGGGCAATAGGCAGGACCTGCAAGATATACTGGAAAACAAAGCAGGACAGCCAAGATTGATCTACGGATCGCGGGGGCGCACCCCAGCATGCGACGATGACCGTCACGCCGGATACAATATCAACAAGTCCGGCCGGGCCGAACATAGCCACCCAGACCAATTCGAACTGCGTAGCCACATAGCCCGGCACAAAGGCGCCGCGCACCCCCTCTGCTTCACTGACGAAGTGATGGATCATGAATTCCCAGAAGGGTTCAAACCCGTAAACATCGAATCATACGATGGTACAACAAACCCCGTGGTATGGATCGAAGATTTCCTTCTCCACATTCACATGGCCTGCGGAGATGATCTACACGCCGTCAAGTATCTTCCCCTTAAGCTCAAAGGACCCGCCCGACCCTGGCTAAACAGCCTGCACACAAATTCCGTTGGTAGTTGGGAAAACCTGGAAGACGCGTTCCTCGACAACTTCCAGGGCACATATGTGCGACCACCGGACGCTGATGACTTGAGCCACATTACTCAACAGCCCGGAGAGTCAGCCAGGAAATTCTGGACTCTGTTCCTAACTAAAAAGAACCAAATAGTCGACTGTCCGAACGTCGAAGCCCTCGCGGCCTTTAAGCATAATATTCGTGATGAGTGGCTCGCCCGACACCTCGGCCAGGAAAAACCCAAGTCCATGGCAGCTCCCAGAACACCAATGGCCCGCTTTTGCACGGGCGAGGACAGCTGGTTGGCTCGCAGCAGCACTACACCACATTTTGGCACTTCAGATGTCCGTGACAATAACGGCAAGCCATGGCGCAACAGACATAAGCGACGGAACAACAGCGACAACACTGAAGACACGGCAGTCAACGCCCGATTCAGCAGATCCAAGTTCGGTCAACGGAAGAAGCCGTTCAAAAGAAACAACCAGGGACCGTCCAGTCTGGACCGCATACTGGAACACTCGTGCCAAATTCATGTCACCCTGGACAAGCCAGCCAACCACACTAATGGAGTCTGCTGGGTGTTCAAACAAGCCGGTAAAATAAAGGCTGAAAACAAGGACAAGGGGCTGCAGAACGACGACGACAAAGAGCCCCGGCGTCCGAACACGGGGGGACAGAAGAAATTTCCTCCCCAGGTGAAAACGGTCAACATGATCTATGCCACCCAGATTCTCAAGCGGGAACGGAAGCGAGCACTATGGGACGTCTATGCGATGGAGCCAGTCGCCCCCAAATTCAACCCATGGTCAGCTTGTCCGATCACCTTCGATCGTAGGGATCACCCTACTAGCATCCGTCATGGAGCCTCAGCCGCATTGGTCCTAGACCCAATAATCGACGGATTCCACCTTACGCAAGTCCTCATGGACGGTGGCAGCAGCCTAAACCTGCTTTATCAGGATACAGTGTGCAAAATGGGCATTGACCCTTCAAGGATCAAGCCCACCAAAACCACCTTTAAAGGTGTGATTCCTGGAGTAGAGGCCCGTTGCACGGGCTCTCTAACATTGGAAGTGGTCTTCGGATCTCCGGATAACTTCCGAAGCGAAGAGTTAATCTTCAATATCATCCCCTTCCGCAGTGGTTACCACACACTACTGGGACGAACCGCATTCGCTAGATTCAATGCGGTACCACATTATGCATACCTCAAGCTCAAGATGCCAGGACCGCGCGGGGTCATAACAGTCAACGAAAACATGGACCGCTCTCTCCGGACAGAAGAGCATACTGCAGCCCTCGCGGCGGAAGTACAATGTGGCCTCCTCCGACAAACCACCAATCCGGTGACGACAACCTCAAGCACCGTCAAGCGAGTCCGGAGCACCCCGCAACAGGATCATCATGCACGCAAAGAGCGCGACTAGCAGTCTGGCCTCTGCTCAAGCCCCATCAAAGCAACAGTCGTGCCACGCGTACACAATTACACACTCAAAATACCATGGGCATAAGCGGAGGCGCAACAGTGACTCAGTCAACAGTGCGGTATAACCGCCACATACCTTCATAACCCTCCCTTTTTATTTTTCAGGACTTTGCTTTAGAGCAGCCTCTTCAGAAGAGCCGGGTTGTTGGACTTACATAGGAGAGAACACCAAGGAGGCAACATGCTTTGCGCACAAAAGGAAATACCCAGGTGGAATCTGTTCACGATCGTTATACCTGTTTTACATACCTACATGTAGCCTGCCCTTGGATAGGACATGTTAAATAGTCCTATTTACTTCTGCTTAAACGCAACCATTGAAAATATACGCTTAAACGTATTATTCATCAATGGGAGATAATATATAGCATCAGCTTATTATTCCTATTTGCGCATTTTCCTTGCAAATATTTATTTAATATTGCATCCGTACACCTTGGTACGATTAGTTTGCCAGGGGCTTCATATGGCGCCTCATAATACGGCAAAACAAGTCCAAACACTTTCAACAGTGCGGCACCCCGAACTTATAGCACTATATGCATCAGCTCTGAATCACGTCTTGGGTCAATAGTTGGGTTTGCCCGGCTCCCTTGTTTTGGTACCTTACATTCCGTTATATCGGCTAAGGTAGCGCACGGAGAACTACTGCGATTGTGTCCTGGTTCTTCCGGACGAGCACCTCAGTAGAGAAAGCCAAAAACTGACCGGCATGATGCGGCGAGAGCTGGTCGCTGTTCGAGAGGTCTTAAAATCCTTAAAGATTTTTTCCGCTTTAGGTGATGCATCGGCCTCGTCTGATTTAGGCGTATATAGCACCCCAATTCGGCCCTCCAAATTCTAGGGGCTTCGCCGAAATTTAAAATTGTAGACTTATATGGCTAAGTGAAAGTTATAAAGTCGCATAGTCCGATTGCCTTGTTCACTGCGCCGGATACCTCCTTAAGAGACCAAAATTTTGGATAAAGAGTATCCAGGTTTTTCCAGGAACACCCCGGTACTAGTTACGTGGGGGCGGAAGCCGACGACTAGCCTACTTTTAGAATTTTATAAACAGCCGCACAGAAGGTAATATTTTAAATCAAACAGCGCTACATAGTGCAAGTAACTTCGCCTTTATATTACAACAACGACATAGGTACATTTACTCAAGGATTGTGTCCTTGGTACATTCATCAGCCACGAGACGAGCGCCCTTCATAACGCCATCGTAATATTTCTCGGGATAGCGATGCACCTTGCCCTCCGGCGGCCCGTCCTTCACCAGCTTCTCCGCATCCACCTTGCCCCAATGCACCTACGCGCGGGCAAAGGCCCGGCGGGCACCCTCAATGCAAACGGATCGCTTGATAACTTCAAGCCGCGGACAGGAATTCACCATCCGCTTGATCAGACCGAAGTAGCTAGTGGGCAGGGGCTCACCAGGCCACATCCGGACTATGAAATCTTTCATAGCCACTTCGGACGCCCTGTGGAGTTCAACCAACTGCTTCAGCTGGTCACTCAGAGGCGTTGGATGTTCGGCCCCAGCATACTGGGACGAGAACAGCTTCTCCGTTGCGCTCCCCTCCTCGACACGGTAGAACTCCGCGGCATCTGATACGCTGCGTGGCAGATCTGTGAATGCCCCTGGAGAGCTCCGAATTCGGGTGAGTAAAAGAAACGCCTTCTCCACATGCTTGCTTTGCATAAAGAATGTCTTACCCGCCGCTATCTTCTTGGCCGCCTGGATTTCCTGCTGCGCCTTCTCGGCTTCGGCCTTGGCGTCTTTCATACTTGCAAGGGCCTTCGCAAGCTCGGACTCTTTCACATTAAGTTCATGCTCCAAGGACTCGAACTTTTTACCGAGCTCCTGGAGCTCTTGCTGTACCTCGCCCACTCTAGCATCTTGCTTCTCGTGCTCTTTGCGCTCCAGAGCTGCCTTGTCCTCGGCCTCGGACAACGCTTTCTTCAGAGACGCCACTTCGGTGGTGGCCCCTGTTACAAAGTCATGATGCTTTGTCGTTAGAATAACCAAGTTTGCCTATTCTTCATTATATGAGAGCGGGGAATTACTCACCTTTGTTCTCTTCGAGCTGCCTCTTCGTGAGGTCGAGCTCTCCCTGCGCCTGCTCCAGGTCCCATTTTAGTTCGGCGACCTCGGCTGTCCAGATAGCAGCGGCAAGCAGCACAACCTGCTTATTGACATGCACACTTATTATTAGACTCCTGTGGATTATAATTGACCCTCCGTTTGGCTTTTCTTTCCGAACACCAAACAGAGTATCAGGGGCTACTACCTATCAGGTGGTAATTTCACACATTTTTATTACTTACCTCAAAGCCTGCCAGGAGGCTGGTGCAAGCTTCGGTTAGTCCGCTCTTGGCGGACAAAACCTTCTGAAACACCGCACTCATAAGAGTACGGTGCTCTTCATCCATGGAAGCGTCGCGAAGCGCTTCCAGCAGACAATCCGACGCCTCGGGCGTAACAGAAGCCCTCGGCATGGACGGCTCGCCCTCCGTAACGAGGGGCTGCCCGCCTGAGTTCGGAACAATTGGAGGTTCCGGAGCAGTGTTCGGCTGAGAGCCGGGCTTACTGCGGCTCTCATCGACACGATCCACGGGGATCTTGAACCCCGCATGTCCAACGTCTGGAATTCTGCCCTGGGGCGCCTCCAGAGTCACCTCCCCCCGCTCTGGGAGCCTTTTGGACAACACCTCCGTGTCATCCGCAGGCTGAGGAGTAGTGGCTGTCGGGAGCAAGTTCATCGCTGAATCACTCAAGGACCCATCCGAAGACGATACCTCGGGATGGACCCTGGCCGGACTGTATACATGTTCGGCGTTATAACAAGACTATGAAGCAAAATCACAATAGAGTGCGGATACTTACGATCGTGCTAGGGGCTTCCCCTTGGGCAGCCACCCCTCCTCGCTATCGGTGGCCATGGTGGAGTAGTCTGGAAGGGACGCCTTTCCATTCTTGGACGTCCCAGCCTCCCCCTCCGGGGCGGCTTTCCTCCTTTTCTCCCCCAGTGTGGGAAGGCAGAGTTTCTTCTTGTTTCCCCCCGCCTACGCGGGAGGTATCTACCTCGTCGTCATCGGGCGACAAGGGTATGACGACCTTGCGCCGGGGGCCTTTCCCGGCTCCCTGGTCCACCTTCTCAGGCCCCCCATCCTCTCCGGACAGGGCGGCCCCTTCTTATTCTTCTTCTTCTTCCTCCCCTTTGGGGGAGGAGTGTGACTTGTCGTCTTTGGACGAGGCTTCTGGTATGACCTTATGCCAGACACCCTTCCTGGCCCCCGGGGCCTTCTTTTCCGGTGCCTTGTAGGGCGCCAGGACTAGCATCTCCGTCAGGAGAGCGTCGGCTGGGACTTCTGGTAGCAGAGCCGGACAGTCAATCTGCTCTGCTGTCTCCACATAATCCTAATTAAATATACACAATTACTTAAGACTCCCCTATAAATATATTGGGAAGAACTGAACCCGGTGGTAGTCAGAAAACTCACCGGACGAGGAGGCCGCGCGGCATGTAGTCCACGGTCCTCCGATGTGGGAGGAGGTACTTCGGAGGCCTTGAACATCGCCTTCCACGCGTCTTTGTGCGTCATGATGTAGAGCTTCCAAAGCGTCTGGTGTTCGGCCGGAACAAACTCCCACAGATTAAATACCCGTCTTTGGCACGGAAGAATCCGGCGGACGAGCATGACCTGGATCACGTTGACAAGCTTGATGTTCTTGTCCTTCATATTCTTGCTACAGTTTTGGAGTCCGGTCAGCTCTGCTGGTTTGCCCGTGGCCAGGCCCTTCCTTTCCCAGGAGGTGAGCCGCATGGGGGTTCTAGATTAGAATTCGGGGGCCGCCGCCCAGTTGGCGTCGCGCGGCTCGGTGATGTAGAACCACCCCGATTGCCACCCTTTCACGGTCTCCGCGAAGGAGCCTCTAAGCCAGGTGACGTTAGGCATTTTGCCCACCATGGCCCCTCCGCACTCCGCTTGCTGGCCGCTCACGATCTTCGGCTTCACGCAGAAGATTTGTAGCCACAAGCCAAAGTGAGGCTTGATGCGGAGGAAGGCCTTGCACACGACGATAAACGCCGAGATGTTGAGGACGAAATTTGGGGCTAGATCATGGAAATCTAGCCCGTAGTAGAACATGAGCCCGCGGATGAAGGGATGAAGTGGAAATCCCAGTCCACGAACGAAGTGGGTGACAAACACGACCCTCTCGTGAGGTTCCGGAGTTGGAATGATCTGCCCGGCGTCCGGTAGCCGGTGCCCGATGTCTGCGTCCAAGTATCCGGCCGCCCGAAGATTCGTGATATGCTTCTCCTTCACGGTGGAGGCCACCCACTTGCCTCCTGCTCCAGACATGTTTAGCTATGCGGAGAAAACTTGGGCTAGGGCGCTGGAGCTCGAGGAGCCAAGGGTAAGCAAAGAAGGAAGAAGGCATGGGTAAAAATGGGGAACCCTTATCCCTTTATAGAGCCGATGAAAGCGGTGCGCCTCCCCACTTGCCCGTTGGGAATCGCTTACTTCCCAAGCGCCACGATTGATGGCACGGTGAGATTACCCATACCCGTATTGATGAGAATCCCGTGATAAGGGGACACGATCTCTGCTTTGACAAGACGTGTCAAGGAAACCGCCTCGCAATATGCGCTGTGGCTGGTTGTGGGAAAACGGTTCGAAGAATGACCCGACCTTAATGGCATGTCACGTCGTCTAAAAAAGTTATTAGCAGAAATGTCATTATCTCTACGGTGGTATGTGAAGATAGATCCGGACAGGGTCTACATGTTCGATAATTACTTTGGAGTATTCGGAGATGGAACCCGCCTTGCAATGCCGAAGACAAGACTGCGCGCCTGTAACGCCCCGGATACAACTTTCCATATTCGTAACTCCGACTCTTGCCATTTCCGGCTATGTGATTTATTTTTCCTTCGTGGTTGGGTTTTTGTCTGTTGTTTTGCATTTTGTTCTTGTTATGCATCTCGTCTCATGTCATCATTCGCATTGCATCGACATCGTTTAAATAAAACTTGCATCCGCTCGTATTTGCTGTGTCCCCCCTTGCTTTTGTTGGCTGTTCTAGACCAATCAGGGTTTCGCTTCCCTCTTGACCGTGACCACCTAACCTCTCTTGCCAGCTCGCAGCCCCCTCTTGCGTGCGTCCGAAAACTGCCCTGAACCCAAACAGCTCGGTCATGACCGATGAGTCCGAATCATCCCCCAACATCTATAAAATATCTCCATTTTCTTATTTGGGTTTTCTAGCCTATTTATTTTCGATCGTTCGTTTACGATCGGACAGACTAAACTCACTCTCTTTATCCTATATATAGACCAACCCTAACCAAATCTGCCCCAACCCTAAACTCTAGGAGTTTTGTCCCTGCCGCTGCCGCACTCATCTCCCACCTCGGGATCCTCCTAGATCCCCTTCGCTCCAACCAGCCGCATCCTCCTTCTTCCTCAATCTCCCCTGCCACCCAGTCCTGTTGATCCATCCATCCATCCCCCCCTCCAACCTCCTGCCCGAGCACCCAACCAGCAGCTCCTTCTCGTCCTCATACCCGCTGCAGCCGCTCCTCGACGGCCACCCCGACAGCCCCGCCGCCGGCCGACCAGGAACAGCCCCGTCGCCCCTCTGTTTCCTTCCTCCACTTCTTCTCCCTCGCTTCCACTGATGGTGTTGCGCCACCGCCATTTTTGCAGGAACCTGCCGCCCATGGAGCTCCTGGAGGTTCCCGTCACCTCCGCCTCGTTCCAGGGAGGGAAGCCCTCGCGCCCGGTCCTCCCGTCTGCCCGAGCGCCGCTGCCTCGAGACCCCGCATCCCTCGCTGCCAGCCTCTGCTTCCCCTCCTGCGAGCAGTGGCTCGGGATCGAGCGCAACCGGCGTGTCCGCCTCGTTGGCCAGCCCGCGCCTCGTCGGAACCATGCCAAGCTACCATCTCCTGCTTCGCTGTCAAGTCCCTCGCCTCGCCGCCCCTTTGCCCCGCTCACCGGACCTCAGATCCTAGCCGCCAGCACCCTTGTTTAGTGTGAGCAGAACGAGCGCCTGCATCGCTCGGTTCAGCCGTGCGTTGACCGCGTGCGTGCAGCAACCGCCACGGCCAGGCCCAGTTCGTCCCGGCCGGCCTCTTCTTCAGTCAAGCCCAACCACTCCAACGACCCAGGCCAAGCCCATGGGTGAGCAGCACCCCTGGCCTTTCCTCTATTGGGCTAGTCAGATTCGGCCCGTGCATGTTTTTTCCTTGTCTGCGATTTTAGCATTATCCACATGAAACCCGTTTTGCAGAAAACCCCCTAGAGTTCATGCATTTAATAACTCACAAATTGTGCATCATATGTAAATAATTTATATATGTAAAATGCTTAGAATTTTGTGTAGATTAATAATATGCCACTTTCATCCATGTATAAAATGTTTAACATGCTGTTTGTTTAAATTTGCTTAAATGCCATGTGAAAATGATTTATTTCATAACTAAATAACCATAGCTCCAAATTAATTGAACTATATATTTAAATGGGGTGGAAAAATGCCTAGTTTAACATGGTGCACTTTATTTTGCTGTTTAAGAACATTAAAACTGTGTTTAGGGCAGAATAGTACCAAATCTAAAATATGCACATGAGGATTTTTCGGAATTGTTGTTTTGTGGTTCCGGCCTCATTAAACTTGCTTAGATAGGTAGTTTTATCATGCCTCACCACTTGCCATGTTTAACAACATTTAATATTGTTTGGTAGCTTAAACGAGATTAAACTAAATAACTCGATGTGGTGTTTTGTCAATATGCAACTCGTTGCATATTGAGCTCCACTTAAATTGTAGTGTTGTTTGTTGCACTTTGCGATGCCATGCCTCATTAAACGGGACATGCATCATACTTGTTTGTGCATCATGCCATGATTATGCTTGTGTGTTTACCATATTGTTTGCTTCTTTCTGGTTTGCTTCTCTCGTTAGCTTCGGTTTCGTTCCGGAGTTGTGAGGATTCGTTCGACTACGTCCGTTCATCTTCTTCTTGGACTCGTTCTTCTTCCTAGCGGGATTTCAGGCAAGATGACCGCTACCCTGGATCTCACTACTATCATTGCTATGCTAGTTGCTTCGTTCTATCGCTATGCTATGTTACCTATCTTTTGCTCATCAAGCCTCCCACATTGCCATGAACCTCTAACCTTTGACACCCTTCCTAGCAAACCGTTGCTTGGCTATGTTACTTCTTTGCTCAGCCCCTCTTATAGCGTTGCTAGTTGCAGGTGAAGTTGAAGATTACTCCATGGTGGACAGGATTATGTTGGGATATCACAATATCTCTTATAATATTAATGCATCTATATACTTGGTGAATGGTGGAAGACTCGGCCTTATGCCTGGTGTTTTGTTCCACTCTTGCCGCCCTAGTTTCCGTCATACCGGTGTTATGTTCCCGGATTTTGCGTTCCTGACGCGGTTGGGTGATTTATGGGACCCCCTTGACAGTTCGCTTTGAATAAAACTCCTCCAGCAAGGCCCAACCTCGGTTTTACCATTTGCCTCACCTAGCCCTTTTTCCCTTGGGTTTCCGGAGCCCGAGGGTCATCTTTATTTTACCCCCCCCGGGCCAGTGCTCCTCCGAGTGTTGGTCCAACCTGAGCGATGTCCAGCGCACCCTGGGCAACCAGGGTCTATGCCAACCCGTCGTCTTGCTCATCCGGTGTGCCATGAGAACGAGATATGTGCAGCTCCTATTGGGATTTGTCGGCACATCCAGGCGGCTTTGCTGGTCTTGTTTTACCATTGTCGAAATGTCTTGTAAACTGGGATTCCGAGTCTGATCGGGTCTTCCTGGGAGAAGGAATATCCTTCGTTGATCGCGAGAGCTTATCATGGGCTAAGTTGGGACACCCCTGCAGGGTATAATCTTTCGAAAGCCGTGCCTACGGTTATAGGCAGATGGGAATTTGTTAATGTCTGGTTGTAGATAACTTGACACCTGATTCGAATTAAAACGCATCAACCGCGTGTGTAGCCGTGATGGTCTCTTTTCGGCGGAGTCCGGGAAGTGAACACGGTCTTTGGGTTATGTTTGACGTAAGTAGGAGTTCAGGATCACCTCTTGATCATTGCTAGCTTCACGACCGTTCCGCTTGCTCTCTTCTCGCTCTTATTTGCGTTGGTTAGCCACCATATATGCTTAGTCGCTGCTGCAACCTCACCACTTTACCCCTTCCTTACCCATTAAGCTTTGCTAGTCTTCATACCCATGGTAATGGGATTGCTGAGTCCTCGTGGCTCACAGATTACTACAACAACAGTTGCAGGTACAGGTTATGCGATGATCATGACGCGAGAGCAATGCTTGCTTGCGTTGAGTTCTTCTTCTGCTTCTTCGATCAGGGGATAGGTTCCAGGTCGGCAGCCTGGGCTAGCAGGGTGGATGTCGTTTGAGTTTCTGTTTGTGTTCATCCGTAGTCGGATGTTGCTCTTATGTATTGTGATGTTGTATTCATGTGGCATTGTATGCCTTATGTATGTATCCCTACCTATTATGTAATGTTGATGTAATGATATCCACCTTGCAAAAGCGTTTCAATATGCGGTTCTATCCTTGGTGGGACCTTCGAGTCTCTTTAGGATAGTATCGCATATTGGGCGTGACAAGTTGGTATCAGAGCCTCGACCGACCATAGGAGCCCCCTTGATTGTTGGCCGTTGTTGAGTCTAGAAGAAAATAATTTTGAGTCTTAGGATTATATATATCGGAGAGTAGGAATTCTTTTTACTCCTCAGCCCCCTTCGTCACTCTCGTGAGGACTCCTGAGGTAGATGTTTTGACTTTCCTCTCCTCAAATTTCACTAAAAAAAATTTTAGGATCACGCGGGTATCTTGGAGTCGTTCCGATGGTTTTGTGACGAGAACATTGTTCTTGGTGCCTCCTGTCTTTTATGTGGCACTGACCCGGGGAGTTGAGCTCCGAGGTGTTGTCGTCACAATTTTATCGTTGCAGTTCTGGAATACCTGAGTTTTGCCGACATCGAAAATCTCTTTTATGCAGTTGTTGGTGAGATAACCTCGACGTCACCCAGTACTGGGGAGTTCGGGAGTATTGCCATAGCTCGTATAATGGATGCTTTTCGAAGGTTGAGGTACACGATTTCCGGAGTTTCTTGGTTATGTGTTGACGGATGGATACAGCTTGGATGTAGGGATTGTTAGTTTGGGTGAGATATATTGCTTCCCCTGTATCCCCAACACCAGATTGCATAACCAGAAAGTTTCGGGAGTTTATAGGTGGGAATTCCGGTAGCTCCTAGAATATCTTTCCGACAGATGCATGATATGGGATTGGTTAATCTCTATCATATGTATTTGTTCCGGCTTATTCTGCAAGCCAAATCCTTTGTTTTGTTTTATTTGTGGTATTCGAGTTGCTTCGAAGTCAAATGTTTAATCCATACCTTTCAAGCGGTGTTCTCATATTTCTATGGGAGTACTAATCCTTTTGATCATCGAGATTGTCATGTCAATTCTTTCCAACCGGCGTGCTTCTCTTCAAGGGATTCAATCATTTCAACATTCGCAAGATCATCTCCAGTTTTCCCAATGTTGTTCGTTTCATCCGTCCCCAAGTTGCCTTTGTTTTCCCGCCCTCCCACCCTTTTTTTTCTTCAAGGACTCAGATTTCTTAATCATGTATCCTTTTATTTGTGGGAAGTCTCTTCATTCTTTTCTTTCAATGCTCTTATCCGGTGATTTCCCATGAAGATGCTCAACAGTTTCAAGTTCATCATTCTTCATTCTCGTATTCTTCTCTGGTGGATTAATTTCAGGTTTTCAGTATTGATCATATTCTTTTCCTCGTGTCAAATGCTTTCTCATGCCGATGTACCTCTTAATCATTCATTTCTTCCTATTCATTTGTTCTGGAGTGTTGAAGATATCTCGGAAGACTCGTGTTTCCATTCTCAATCTGTTCAAGCTATTTGGAGGTTGTTATCTCATTCAAGTCATTTAATTCAACCGGTGCAATCTCTCTTAAAAATCGTTCAACGGTGTTTCTTTTGAGTGGGCCCTAACCCACAGGTCTTTTCCCAGGATCTTACCTGACCCTTCTAATTTTCCCGGAGCCATTCCCAAATTCTTTTCGAAGTTTGATGTAAGAATGAATTTTCATCAGTCGCATGCCTTCTCCAAGATCGCTTTCAAATTCTTTTCATCTTTGGTTCAACCCTTCCTCTTTTTCATTCTCCCGGAGTATCTCAACAATTCATGGTGGTGTTTCTCGTCGTCATTCTCGGATTTTGAAGACCGAAGAAGTGTTTTTCCTCTAAATATTTCCCGTTCTTTTGAAGATTCCTGGGTCTAGCTTCATGCCATCCTCTCGAATTATTCCAATTGTCAGATATTATTTTCTTATCCATCCGGAGTTTGTCAGAAGTTGATTTCTATTTCTTTTCACCGGAGGCCATCGTTCCAGAAGAATTCTTCATCCTCACATTTCAGCTACCGTTATCCAATTATCCCGGTGCTTCGTTCAAGTGTTCTTTAATCAGCTCTTGATCTATTTGTTCTTTTGCATCTATATCCCCCTCAAACATATTGTTTCTTCCCGGTGATTCTTTCTCTTTCATCAGTCATTTTCGAATTCTTACGGTGGTTCGTTCAAGATTCTTTTCCACTGAGTATCATTTTAATCCTTTCATTCTTTTCAATCCTACCGGTGGTTCATGAAGACCTTCTCAAGGTGGCGCTATATCTCTTCTCAATCATTTTCAAGAAGGATAAGTAGTATGCAAATCCATTGTTTCTCATCAATTTAATTGGTGGAAGATAAGCATAACATAATTCTTATTCTCATTTCATCGTGGTCAAGGTGATTGAATTCTTTTCTTCCGGAGATTGTTCATGATGAAGTAATTCTCGGTTCTAGTGTTTCATCTTTTCCTTTTCTGGAGTTCCAAGTTTTCTCGGTTATATCATCGCAAAGCTCCATCTAAATCATTGCAAGGGTTCACCTTGTGTTTTCAACATCTCTTTCTTTCTATCATTCTTTTATTACTGGAGTTCTTCATGGAGGCTCTACATGATGGTTCATCAAGGATTCCTTTCATTCTCATTTTGTTCTTCAAGATTTCTCTCGAAGTTATGACCCGCCAAGCTATACTCTAAAATAAACATGGTGCTCAACACATGTTTTGTTTTGAGGAGTTCAAGCATCCTTCATCTTGCATTCTGAAGTGCAATTCTTTCTACCCTATCTTTTGAGATGGTGTTATATCATTCTTGACAATTTCTATTCATGTTTCATGATCCATATGTTGTCAAGAATGAGGTAGTTAAACCCATCAACTCCTTCGAGCATGAGTTCTTCTCAATCCATCAATCTCTTCATTGGAGTTATCTTGGTATAGATTTCACCTAAAGCCTTCCCTAAGGAATGTTGCTATTTGTGGTGCTTATCAATGATCCAAGTTTTCTCCTATCCTCTCGGCGAAAGAGGTTTTTCATCTCTTCGTTGATCTCAAACAAGCAATTGTTTTTCGTTAGTGGCAGAATGTCATCTCATAGTCTTGAGATGTTTCCATAAGCCCACTTCAAGCTTATTCAATTCGTTGTTGGTTTTCCAACAACTCCGTTCAATCCTTCTTTGCAAGGATGCTTTCCAAGTTCATTTGTGGTAGAAGATGTCTTTTTCTTCTCCGTCCTTTTATCCCAACAATCTAGCTTCTATTCTTTCTTTCTGGAGGCATTGTGATGTTGCTCTCTTCAACCATCACCCCTTTTTTGTCAAGATCATGTTATTTTCATGCTTATCCTTTTAACCGGAGTGTTGTGTCATCTCTTCAAGTTCTTTTCTTCTTATCAAGTTTTCCTTCTTCTTTCAGTCGGAGTGCTGCCCAAATTATCTCAATCTTATTCATTCTCTATATTGTTTTAACCAGAGGGGTTTCGAATTCTATCTTGTCCTTTAAACTCTTGATTCGTGTCTTTGCAACCGTCAAGTTCTCGTAATGTTCATTGTCCTCTTTTCTAACGGATTGTTTGCAATCTCGTTCATCTTTGTTGTTTTCTTTCTTTCATTTTGCTCAACCTCTCAAGGTTCATGGTTTCACTCGTTTGTCGAAGAAGCAACTTAGTTTACCTATTCTCTTCCTCTTCCGTTTCTCTCCGGTGCCATCCTAGATCTCGGGATGAGATCCTCTCGTAGTGGTGGAGTGTTGTAATGCCCCGGATACAACTTTCATAATTCGTAACTCCGAATCTTGCCATTTCCGGCTATGTGATTTATTTTTCCTCCGTGGTTGGGCTTTTGTCTGTTGTTTTGCATTTTGTTCTTGTTATGCATCTCGTCTCATGTCATCATTTGCATTGCATTGGCATCGTTTTCAAAAAACTTGCATCCGCTCGTAGTTGCCGTGTCCCCCCTTGCTTTTGTTGGCCGTTCTAGACCAATCAGGGTTTCGCTTCCCTCTTGACCGTGACCACCTAACCCTCTTGCCAGCTCGCAGCCCCCTCTTGCGTGCGTCCGAAAACTGCCCCAAACCCGAACAGCTCGGTCATGACCGATGAGTCCGAATCATCCCCCAACATCTATAAAATATCTCCATTTTCTTATTTGGGTTTTCTAGCCTATTTATTTTTGATCGTCCGTTTACGATCGGACGGACTAAATTCACTCTCTTTATCCTATATATAGACCAACCCTAACCAAATCTGCCCCAACCCTAAACTCTAGGAGTTTTGTCCCTGCTGCCGCCGCACTCATCTCCCACCTCGGGATCCTCCCAGATCCTCTTCACTCCAACCAGCCGCAGCCTCCTTCTTCCTCGATCTCCCCTGCCACCCAGCCCCGTCGATCCATCCATCCATCCCTCCTCCAACCTCCTGCCCGAGCACCCAACCAGCAACTCCTTCTCGTCCTCATACCCGCTGTAGCCGCTCCTCGACGGCCACCCCGATAGCCCCGCCGCCGGCCGACCAGGAACAGCCCCGTCGCCCCTCTGTTTCCTTCCTCCACTTCTTCTCCCTCGCTTCCTCTGATGGTGTTGCGCCGCCGCCGTTTTTGCAGGAACCTGCCACCCATGGAGCTCCTGGAGGTTCCCGTCACCTCCGCCTCGTTCCAGGGAGGGAAGCCCTCGCGCCCGCTCCTCCTGTCTGCCCGAGCGCCGCTGCCTCGCGACCCCGCATCCCTCGCTGCCAGCCTCTGCTTGCCCTCCTGCAAGCAATGGCTCGGGATCGAGCATAGCTGGCGTGTCCGCCTCGTTGGCCAGCCCGCGCCTCGTCGGAACCGCGCCAAGCTACCATCTCCTGCTTCGCCGTCAAGTCCCTCGCCTCGCCGCCCCTTTGCCCCGCTCACCGGACCTCTGATCCCAGCCGCCAGCGCCCCTGTTTAGTGCGAGCAGAACGAGCGCCTGCATCGCTCGGTTCAGCCATGCGTTGACCGCGTGCGCGCAACAACCGCCTCGGCCAGGCCCAGTTCGTCCCGACCGGCCTCTTCTTCAGTCAAGCCCAACCACTCTAACGACCCGGGCCAAGCCCATGGGTGAGCAGCTCCCCTGGCCTTTCCTCTATTGGGCTAGTCAGATTCGGCCCGTGCATGTTTTTTTCCTTGTCTGCGATTTTAGCATTATCCACAGGAAACCCGTTTTGCAGAAAACCCCCTAGAGTTCATGCATTTAATAACTCACAAATGGTGCATCATATGTAAATAATTTATATATGTAAAATGCTTAGAATTTTGTGTAGATTAATAATATGCCACTTTCATCCATGTATAAAATGTTTAACATGATGTTTGTTTAAATTTGCTTAAATGCCATGTGAAAATGATTTATTTCATAACTAAATAACCGTAGCTCCAAATTAATTAAACTATATATGTAAATGGGGTGAAAAAATGCCTAGTTTAACATGGTGCACTTTATTTTGCTGTTTAACAACATTAAAATTGTGTTTAGGGCAGAACAGTACCAAATCTAAAATATGCACATGAGGATTTTTCGGAATTGTTGTTTTGTGGTTCTGGCCTCATTTAAACTTGCTTAGATAGGTAGTTTTATTATGCCTCACCACTTGCCATGTTTAACAACATTTAATATTGTTTGGTAGCTTAAACGAGATTAAACTAAATAACTCGATGTGGTGTTTTGTCAATATGCAACTCGTTGCATATTGAGCTCCACTTAAATTGTAGTGTTGTTTGTTGCACTTTGCCATGCCATGCCTCATTAAACCGGACATGCATCATACTTGTTTGTGCATCATGCCATGATTATGCTTGTGTGTTTACCATATTGTTTTCTTCTTTCCGGTTTGCTTCTCTCGTTAGCTTCGGTTTCATTCCGGAGTTGTGAGGATTCGTTCGACTACGTCCGTTCATCTTCTTCTTGGACTCGTTCTTCTTCCTAGCGGGATTTAAGGCAAGATGACCGCTACCCTGGATCTCACTACTATCATTGCTATGCTAGTTGCTTCGTTCTATCGCTATGCTGCGTTACCTATCTTTTGCTCATCAAGCCTCCCACATTGCCATGAACCTCTAACCTTTGACACCCTTCCTAGCAAACCGTTGCTTGGCTATGTTACCGCTTTGCTCAGCCCCTCTTATAGCGTTGCTAGTTGCAGGTGAAGTTGAAGATTACTCCATGGTGGACAGGATTATGTTGGGATATCACAATATCTCTTATATTATTAATGCATCTATATACTTGGTAAAGGGTGGAAGACTCGGCCATATGCCTTGTGTTTTGTTCCACTCTTGCCGCCCTAGTTTCCGTCATACCAGTGTTATGTTCCCGGATTTTGCGTTCCTTACGCGGTTGGGTGATTTATGGGACCCCCTTGACAGTTCGCTTTGAATAAAACTCCTCCAGCAAGGCCCAACCTTGGTTTTACCATTTGCCTCACCTAGCCCTTTTTCCCTTGGGTTTCCGGAACCCGAGGGTCATCTTTATTTTACCCCCCCGGGCCAGTGCTCCTCCGAGTGTTGGTCCAACCTGAGCGATGTCCGGCGCCCCCTGGGCAACCAGGGTCTATGCCAACCCGTCGTCTTGCTCATCCGGTGTGCCCTGAGAACGAGATATGTGCAGCTCCTATCGGGATTTGTCGGCACATCCGGGCGGCTTTGCTGGTCTTGTTTTACCATTGTCGAAATGTCTTGTAAACCGGGATTCCGAGTCTGATCGGGTCTTCCTGGGAGAAGGAATATCCTTCGTTGATCGCCAGAGCTTATCATGGGCTAAGTTGGGACACCCCTGCAAGGTATCATCTTTCGAAAGCCATGCCTGCGGTTATAGGCAGATGGGAATTTGTTAATGTCCGGTTGTAGATAACTTGACACCTGATTCGAATTAAAACGCATCAACCGTGTGTGTAGCCGTGATGGTCTCTTTTCGGCGGAGTCCGGGAAGTGAACACGGTCTTTGGGTTATGTTTGACGTAAGTAGGAGTTCAGGATCACCTCTTGATCATTGCTAGCTTCACGACCGTTCCGCTTGCTCTCATCTCGCTCTTATTTGCGTTGGTTAGCCACCATATATGCTTAGTCGCTGCTGCAACCTCACCACTTTACCCCTTCCTTTCCCATTAAGCTTTGCTAGTCTTGATACCCATGGTAATGGGATTGCTGAGTCCTCGTGGCTCACAGATTACTACAACAACAGTTGCAGGTATAGGTTATGCGATGATCATGACGCGAGAGCAATGCTTGCTTGTGTTGAGTTCTTCTTCTGCTTCTTCGATTGGGGGATAGGTTCCAGGTCGGCAGCCTGGGCTAGCAGGGCGGATGTCATTTGAGTTTCTGTTTGTGTTCATCCGTAGTCGGATGTTGCTCTTATGTATTATGATGTTGTATTCATGTGGCATTGTATGCCTTATGTATGTATCCCTACCTATTATGTAATGTTGATGTAATGATATCCACCTTGCAAAAGCGTTTCAATATGCGGTTCTATCCTTGGTGGGACCTTCGAGTCTCTTTAGGATAGTATCGCATATTGGGCGTGACAGCGCCGGACTCATCGTCATTGAAGCCTGGTTCAGGGGCTACTGAGGGAGTCCTGGATTAGGGGGTATCCGGACAGCCGGATTGTACACTTTTTCCGGACTGATGGAGCGTGAAGATACAAAACTCAAGACTCCGTCCCGTGTCTGGATGGGACTCTCCTTTGCGTGGAAGACAAGCTTGGCGATCCAGATATGATATTTCCTTCCTTGTAACCGACTCCGTATAAACTCTAGCCCTCTCCCGTGTCTATATAAACCGGAGAGGTTGGTCCTTAGGAGGCCAATCGCAATCACAATCATAATCATCATAGGCTAGCTCCTAGGGTTTATCCTCTACGATCTTGTGGTAGATCTACTCTTGTACTACTCATATCATCAATATTAATCAAGCAGGAAGTAGGGTTTTACCTCCATCAAGAGGGCCCGAACCTGGGTAAATATTGTGTCCTTTGCTTCCTGTTACCATCAGCCTAAGACGCACAGATCGGGACCCCCTACCCGAGATCCGCCAATTTCGACACCGACAAGGGGGGCGTCGGTTTGCTCTCAACTGCGGTCCCACAAGCGAGCGAAAACGTAATACCAAGCATGTTCCATTTGGTGAGCGATGTGGAGGGTCCAGCGTGTCGGGCTGCAACACGAACGCGACAAGAGTGATGTACAGTCAAAACCAATTGACCGGTTGTCACCGGAACCACTATTCACACCAGAACCTTCGCTGCTCGGCCTACGCTAGCCACTGCCCTAAAACCACACATAATCTCCAGCCCATTCCCCCACCTTTCGATCCCCTAGCCTGCATCAAGCGTCCCCTAGTTCGCCGGAAAGCCATGGTGCACCGCAAGATCAATTACTACAAGATGCTGATGCCGGAGCGCCGCGCAGAAATCCATTCCCAAGCTCGCTTTGCGGCGGGCTGATCCCCGAGTTCTCTGGAGCCAAGCTACGAGGAGGAGGAAGCCGATCCAATGTTCATGGTAGAGGTCGCGGCGCAGAAGGCCCCCAATGGGTATGAGATGATGGAGGTCGACTTCGTGCTGGCGTCCGAGTCGCCCATGGTGCAGTCAGACCAGCGGTTCAACATGGCGATACTAAAGGAGGGCCGGGAGGCAGAGGCTCAACTCGACACGGAGCGCGCGCATGCTGCTGCCATCGAGGCTCTCCTGCAGGCGGAACCGGATGTCGTGGATGTGAACCGGGCGACGGAGAGGCTCAACTTGAGGCGGAGTGCGTGGATGCTGCTGCCATCGAGGCCCTCCTACAGGCGGAACCGGATGTTCTGGACTTGAACCGGGCGATAGAGGCTCAACTCGACACGGAGCGCGCGGATGCCGCTCTCATCGACGCCCTCCTGCAGGCAGAACCGGACGTCCTGGACTTGAACCGGGTAGTGGAGGCTCGACTTAACATGGAGCGCGGATGCCGCTACCATCGAGGCCCTCCTGCAGGCAGAACCGGACGTCCTCGACTTGAACCGGGCTATGCTCTCGTCCGTACAGAGCGCCCGCACGCTCCGTGTGAACGAGTAGCTGGAGGTTGAGGACAACCACGGTGCAGAGACACACGTCGGCAGCTATGGCTAGTTCGTGCCGGCAGCCAAAGATGATGAGGCCGTCTCATTCCGTGAGCAGTGATAGTTTTTCTTTATGTTGTTGTTTTATGGATCTTTTGCTGTGTAAAAACATATATTGTTATGCAAGTCGCCTGATTTGGGTCAGTCTACCATTTCAGGCGGTTGGATGAATATCCTACGTCTCCTAACCCTTCTTCCTCACCTCTTCTTCTTCCCCAACAGACCACCGCACGGGGCGTACGGGATACTCCCCAGCATGCGGTTGGATAAACATACTCTATGAACGAAAATTATGTGTCAGCGGTAGGATGGCTGAGTTTGGTTTGTTCACATGCGACAACACGTGTCAGTGAGGGTGAGTTCCCTTGGTTGGGTTTGCGGCGTGCAGGAGCGACTGTGTGAGGGTGCGGTGCGACCGCATCATGCAGGAGCGACCGTGTGAGGGTGCGGTGCGATCGCGACAACCATGCGCAAGTGTACCTCCTTCTCATTTTGAAAACTTTAGGCAAGCTTGGCAAAAATGTGTGGTGAAGTATGGCAATGCAAGGCCTAGACCCAAACAGGATAAGTACGTACATACTAGGAGTACTAGTGTTAAAAAAGATAGGCGGGGTTTTCCTTCGCAGGATTTAATCGATACAAATCCTCGTTTCACGTGTCAATTAATGCGTATTTTTTTCTCCAAAGACCAAAGAGCTAACCATCTCACTCCTCATTGCTTGATTAATGCAGCGCCATGCAAACCAACCTTCTCACTTTCGCATGCATGCAGGGGATATTAATGTCCTTGGTTGCTTGTACGAGGCAATCCCCATCAATTTTGCCTCGATTAGTGTTAGTGGCCTTTTGCAAATTGTAATTTTGATATACTGGCCTTGTGTACAAAAAAATGGAGGTAGTAACTATATTTGACTTCCTTCCGCATTGCGGTGACGTCGACGATATCTCGAATGTTGTGGTTTGGCGAAGTGCGTTCGACGGAGAACACCATTGAGGGAGACCACGGTAAGTTGTTTGCAAGTATCGCCTGCAAGCCGAGACAACCGCCTTATTTGCATCCAGGAAGTCCGTTGAACCAAAGAGCGCGTTAATGTACTAGTACTACTACTACACAATAGCGTTGTTCGTCCAACTTAGTGCGGTGAGATGGTTGCTCGAAGAAGACGATGGAGAAGCGGAGTCAGCGAAGAGTGAAATGATGGTTGCTTCGTTCGTGCTTTTGTGATTTGATGCCTCACTGCTTTGTGATTTGTGATAGAAGGGATAGGGGAGTAGACTCTACGCTCTATACTGTACTACATGCGTCCAAGCATGGGAGAAAGAGGAGAGACGTTGCATTTTTCTATTCCTTCAATCAATCAATCAGGGAGCTTCAGTTCCATCTTTTTGGCTTTGGCAACACCGTCCACAATGGTTCCCACGATGCCAAAAGCTATTTTCACATTTGGCTACACATTGTGGATGCCCTTAACCGTACCACTTGGTTTTGCTCCTGTGTGCTATCTATACAAATCTCAATTATGTTGATCTAAAAAATTATAGAATCAAGATTAGTAAAAAGGAGGTGATTTTGCCGTGCGGATGGCAGGGGAGGTTTCTTATTTTTAGTGGACGTTGTCCTGGTGGTTTGCTAACATGCGGTCCCACGTGTCAGTGCTTTACCAAGCCGATCCGCGTCCCACATGAGGCAAAACAACGGCAGAAGCAACACGTGGTTAAGTTGAAGAAGATGAGGGAGAAGCGGATTTAGCAACAAGTGAAATGATGGTTGCTTCGTCCCTCCAACTTCTTTTTTTAGCATTATTACTTCGTCCCTCCAACTTAACTATGAGAAAGGTGCAGCTTTTTGATTTGACGCCTCATTGCTCATTACTACGCCGGCGCCATGACTGGGGTGCTTCACCCCGGCTGCTTTGCACTGTATTCCGGTATGGCACGTGGACCCGGTAGCTTGATGTCCCACATGTTGGTGAAAGGGACTAGAAGATTTATGAAAGCGAGCGCTCCACTCTTACGACGGAGGAGTACACGACACGACGGCCCAGTGAACTATCACTTGTACTATATAGTACTATAGTTTTGCTGTTTCTCATGATCCATCGATACAAACCCGATTAAACAGGAAAGGGCAGGATTTTTCCCGCGTGGTAGATGATACTGGCCATACATTTCAAAGGCAATTTTAATGTATGCAAACTGAATAATTAAGTAACAATATGATATATAGTAAAACTAAAAACACATATGATTTATTGTGTTAGAGTGTAGTAGTAGTGCTGTATTGCATAGTTGTTAGATGTAACATGCGAGAACGTGTAGAGATGTAGTTTTGGAGGGCCTACAGAGAGAAAAGCGCAATACAGTCACCGAACTTTAGAATAAGCTGATTACGGTCATTATATACGTTTTGCGGTGATTATACGGTCACTTGCTCATGGTTCAACATTGGATTGCACTCTGTTGACCGGCCAAATAGTCTGCGTGGCGCCATGTTGACTAGTTAAATTGACCATGTTCCTTGTGGGTCCCACCTGTCAGTTCGCATAGGGAAAAGGTCATATAAACACAAACTTACGCGGGCGCGACAAGACTCCAACCCGTGCGCGGGAATCACCTGATTGTGTATGTGTCTGTTAGGGGCTGATGTGTGCGTATGCACATGTAGGTTGAGCTCTTGAGCGTGAGAGTGTGTGTTGATCGTGTGGTGTACTGGTGTGTGCATGCATGCGTGTGTGTGTGTGTGTGTGCGTGTGAGTGTTGTGTGCATGCGTGGCTACGTGTGTACGTGTGAGTGTTGCGTGCGTGCGTGGGTGCATGTGTTTGTGTGAGTGTTGCGTGCATGCAGTTCGTGTGCATGCGTGCGTGTGTGTATAATCACCACACCAGCTCTTGTGTGTTAAAACAGACGGCTCAGCATACCAATACAAGGCCACCTTGTCCGCTGTGCCCGCGGTCATGACTTCGAACTACCGTCCAATATTTTTTTGTCGTTTGTTTTCATTCTTACTAGCAAGATGCCCGTGCATTGCACGTAACATCAAGATGTATTTGTATGACTAGTTTATCTTGTGAGAGAAAAGGACGAACGAGGGAAGGCCTTATTTGCAAATGTGGAGAGGTGTGTGGGTACCTTTTTGCAAAATTGCCATAGTTTCTTTCCTATCCGTATTGCAGGATGGCAGGCACACCATCATCACCAACTCTGTTTTTATAAGAGTGTATTTTATAAGAGTGTAGATGTAGAGTAGATACAAGCCGATAGGTGGGCACGATGGTAGTGAGATAATGTGATGCGACACTAGAGGTGCCACGTGGAGCGTTTAACTGGTCAACTAGTCATGTCTTGAGCAAATACAGAGTTGTTCGGTGAGCCCGTGACTGTATAATAACCACTAAACATAAATGGTGACCGTAATGAGTGGATTATGAAGTCCAATGTACGTATTGTGCTTTCGCTTCAAATACAACTATCATCATTGTATATATCGCGAGAGAAAGATGAAACATGCGTGAATGTGCTAGGGGCTTACTTTTAGAGGACCTGGAGAGAGTTTGTGTGCATACGTGAAAGGGGCGTAGAGGGGGGGGGGGGTATGCGATGGAGAGAGAGATGCCATTCGGTTCTCTTTATTATGACTAACTTTGTATATAGTATAAAAATATACAAATTCATAGTGCGGAATAAATATCATTGTGGGTACTATGCAATGCAAATTAGCGTTCGTACTCCTCCATATAACTTTGTAATGTTGTATATATGTAGAAATTCTAAAATAATTTTTTGGCCACACTTTTTTCAAAAGGAATGTTGTATGCGAAATAAACGTGAAGAGAGAGCTTTTTAGATCAATGGGGTACGTGATGTAACATGTGTGAATGTGTAGTTGATGCATTTGGCGGGGCCTAGAGAGGTATGTGTGTGTATTACATATTCGAGAGAGGCATGGATAGAGGGGCCGGCGTGGGGGGGGGCGTGGGAGAGATAGCACGAGAAATGAGAGTGGTCTAGAGAGAGAGAGACAAATATGACGTCACGACAAGAGATTCCCTTGAGTGTGTATATGCAAGGGGGAGGGGATAGAGGCACCAGGAGAATTTTTTTGTGTGTGTGGTGTTTGTGTTGGTATGTGTGGGTGTGAGAAGATAACGAGACGTGGGGGCAGAGAGTGTGTCACTGCGTGAGGTCCGGTGGGTCGAGGTGAGGCCCTTCGTTCGGTTCCGTCCTGCGCCACATTGGTCGGCCCGTGACGCATTTAGGGAGACCCATGGATGACTAGTCGTACAAGACAAAGATATCAGAATTGTGAAGGAATCTGTGTCCACAGACAAAGCCGGCTAGGATTTGTAACCCTAGGTTCTCGGACTAAGGTAACCCCTTTATCTTTGATATTACTATTCATCCAACCTAACTTTAAGGGGCATCCTACAGAATGCTCTGCTAGAATCATACTCATCGATTAGGAAGAGAGGTGTGAGACAATGCGTGAGAGACATGCCTAAAGATAATGTGCGTACAGGAGACACGTAGGCAGGTCTATGTATATAGAAAGGGTCGATGGGGATTGTGCGTGTGTATGCTTGCGAGTGGAAGAGTGCTTGTGATAAAGGTTAGTGAAAACAGTTGTAAATGGTTACGAGAGGGAGGGAGGGTTATATCTAGAGCATGTGTGCGTGAAAGACACCTCGGGAGAGAGTGTGTGAGCATGTGTGAGAGACCACCGATGGAGAGTGAAACTACACATAAAAGACTGTTGTACACATTGATTAAAGATATAAATTGTATCCAAATATTAGGATGGGATCATGATATTTGCAATTCGCGTAAGGAATGGTCATTGATCCATCAGACATCTAGATTCTATCAAATTTAAGCATGTCTATGTTATTATTCGACACAATTGATCCACATAGTTAGTATTTTGAACTCCAGACGATGCATCGCTTTAGCAATCGAATATAAACGTGAGTATAGTTCATGTTGTGGGTATAAAGCACATTATACATACGAAAGTTACACAATGAACATTATAAATAGGTACCTATGAACTAGCATACATTTTAATTCAACTTAAGGTGGTTTAAAAAAACGAATTCAACATGAAGTCCATTCAATTATTTGAATTTGATATCATGGCATTTGTAAATCATACCTAAATTATGGGGGCAGCAATCTTTGCTCTGATTTTGTACATAATAGCATATGTAGTCGTGTGCAAAATAGATTAAAATTCAGCTCCTCCATTCCAAAATAATCGTAGTTATAGGATTTTCAAGTGTCAAAATTTCAAAAAGAAGCAGATAATTTAATGAGGTTTTCAAACATAGAAGGTCAAATATAATGTTGTCTATTTAGGTCAATCCTCATAGTTCAAGAGTACTCTAAACGTGAATGCTTGTGTTTCAAAATTTCGAACGAAGCGCCAAAAGAGCCTCTACTCGCCCAAAACCGTGTGAGACCAATGTTTCGTAGTACAAGGGAATTACTTTTCTAATAACTCCGACCCGTGAAACCTACCGGCCCGACGTCCAAAGGTCTAAACCGGGGTAGGTCTGTAGCTTCATCTAGACGCCACACAACTGCCTCCGAAAAACATTCATACACAATGGCCGCCTAAGCACACATGCGCGCGGCCGAAATCGCTCCCACCCACTATTTGTGACACCTGGGATTACCATCCTACCCCCGACCCGCAGTAGGTCCAAAATTTAAGAGGGGGGCAAAGTTTGTACTTTCCCCAAATTTTAAACAAGCGCGTCCCATCTTCTGTTTAAAAAAGGCAAAAACAAGCGCGTCCCAGACCGAAACATGGTTCTCCCCCCTGCCCACCCGTGCGATTCCCCATTTGTACTCCGTGGGCACAAAAACTACCTCTCCACAAGCCGCGAAACCCCGTCATCCTCCGTCCGCCACCCCATCCCACCCATCAATCGCCGCCCTCCTCCATCACGCCGGAGCCGATACCCTGACGTCGTTGTCCACCGCAACCTCAACCTCAACGCCCTCCACGGCTAGTAGTTGAAGCCGAGGCCGAGCCGTCCGTACCCGAGCCAGTTCAACCACGTCGTGCTGCACCTCATCGCTGCCGCTCCAACTTCGCCACCGTCCACCGCACCGGAGCTGTTCCTGCTACGCCGTCCTTCGCCGCCTCGGATCTGCTTCCCCTCTGCCGATATATGGCCATGGCAACATAGTCAACAATTTGGCCATGTGTTTTTCCAAGGATCCATGGCCGCGACATATTGAGACTACACTGGTAACCGATAAGGGTACTCCTCTTCCCTTATTCATGCAAATCTTACGTGTCTGCTTGCACGGTATTCATCCCACAAAAGACACTAGTTGACCGGTTCTTCTTCATACTAGATGTTCCTAGTAACTCACGATGCACAAGGTTTCTCCTCATATACTATTTCACCTTAGCTTTGATGACCTTGCTCGCAATGAACCACCATCCCAGGTGCTTGGTTTAACTTCGCGGTGTCATATGTGGTTGCATGTTCCATATGGTGTCTAGCTTGTATTCGAAAGGCCGAAGTCAGTCTTTATTAAGATAAGGAAAGATATTTTTTACATGAACCACCATCCCGTGAGCACCAGAAGAAAAATAGCTAGTCAGGGCACTGGCCAAGCCAGTGACAACCCCAGCAAAGACAGGCATCACCTGGAAGCCAACTAAAAAGCCACGATGGTGGCGAAGCAGCCCACCTCCCACTAGGCTCTCAGGTCCTAGATGATCATGCTCAGCACTCCAGTCGGATGTCTAGCTTGTATTGCTTCCAATTTGGTTAAATTGCATCTGCTTAGCTTACATATTATACCTTTGAATATGACATGCCTTTCTGTTTTTTGGTACATACTAGTACATCTGTGTATTAACCATGTTCTTACATCAAATTAATGTTCTTGTGTATCCCTCATCAATCACTTATGATGAGGTAGGCAGGCAAGTGGACTACTCCTCATTTAAAGAATGCAGCGCCAGCCTCCCGACATGATTATCAAGAAACAGCAAGGCTAGATGAAGATAGTGAACGTAGCTCTGTAGTTGATTACCACATTTCCCCTACACTAGCATTGCAGGTGCTTGCTCTAACTTGGCAGCATGATATGTGGTTGCATGTTGCATATGGTGTCTAGATTGTAATTCTTCCAATCTGGTTAAACTACACGTGCTAGTCTGCTTAGCTTATACATTATACCTGTTAATGTGACATGCCTTCCTGTATTTAGTACATAGTACATTTGTCTATTAAGCATGTCCTTACATAAAACTATTGTTTTTTGTATCCCGCATCAATCAATATGACGAGACACCTTTAGTATATGCAGTGAGATATTAGTTGCATCTTTCATATGATTTATAGCATGCACTGCTTCTAATTTGTTGAAATTCCATTTATGATGGGACACTTTTAACTTGGCAGAGTCATATTGGTTGCATCTTTCATGTGGTGTCTAGCTTGCATTGCTTCTTATTTGTTGGAATGGTTTCTGCTTAGTTTACACAAACAGTTGTGAACATGCCACGCCGTCCTGTTTTTCGTACATATTCCATCCTGGTATCATGTGTTTGCCTTACATCAAAGTAGTGATTGTCAGTATCATGCATGAATGAGTTCTGAAGAGAGAATTTTATTGCTTTTTCTTGTCGGTTTTACTTGACAATTCAAAATCAATAAAGCGGAAGGAAGTTAGCAAGGCAGCAGATAAAGGTGCTCCTTCCAAACGGAAGGCCTCTACAGTTTCTACTCCTCCACACCCCCAAGATGATTTCCAAGACAACACATGCATAGACACTCAACAAAGCTCTATTTATGATGAGCACATCTCCCCTAGTGCACCATCACCGGTGCTCCCTCTAACTTGGCACTGTTGTATGTGGTTGCATGTTATGTGTGATGTCTAGCTTGTATTGCTTCTAATTTTGTTGAATTCCATCTGCTTACTTTACACATTATACTTGAATAAGACACGTGTTCCTGTTTCTAGAACATACAATATCAGTCTATCACACCATGTTCTTACATCAAATTACTACTATTGTGTAACCTGCAACAATCACTTATCATAAGACACGTTTGACTTTGGAGTGTAATATAGGTTACATCTCGCATTCTTTTCTAGCTTGTACTACTAATTTGTTGAAATGGCACTTATGACGAGACAATTTTAACTTGGTAGAGTGATATTCGTTGCATCTTTCATATGGTGTCCAGCTTTCATTGCTTCTAATTTGTTGAAATGCCTTCTCCTTAGTTTACACATCATAAGCTGTGAATATGCAATGCTGTGAATATGCAATGGCACTAATGACGAGAGACCTCTAACTTGCTAGTGTGATGTTGTTTGCATCTTGCATATGATTTATTTCTTGTACTGCTTCACATTTGTTTAAACGCCATTTATGATGAGACACTATTAACTTGGCAGAGTGATATTTGTAGCATCTTTCATATGGTGTCTACCTTCCATTGCATTGCTTCTAATTTGGTGAAATGTCTTCTGCTTAGTTTACACATCATAGTTCTGGTTATCTCTTCCCTCATGTTGTTCATACATATTACATCCTCCTATCATGTGGTTGTCTAACATCAAAGTTTAGTTCGTCTGCATCACGCATCAATTTGTTCTGAAGAACTAAATTGTTATTCGTTTTTCTTGTCGGCTTGACTTAACATGGCACAGAGAAAGAGGAAGAAACACAGAATGGCAGGGAATGAGAAGCAGATGAATCCTGCAGATTCTACTGGTACTGATGGTGCAATAGAAGGTTAAAGTCCAGTGGAAAATTCTACAAACACGACATCCCATGCTACACGAGTTGCAAAAAAAGCCAAACAGAAACAAATAGCTGCCACCATACAAGCAGAGACAGCCCTAGTTCTTGCAACACCTACCATAGTACTACCAACTACACGACTTACTCGTGCATCAACTGAGCTAGCAGCATGTTCCCAAGCTCCCTTGCCACCTGACGCTACTTCCCAAGCACTTTTGACACAAGACGAGTTGGCAATATCAGATGAACCTAGTGAGATTCAACATTAAGAAGGTAGTTGCTGGAGTCAAGTTACAGTTGCATGCTTCTTTATATGTAGTCTCACTATTTGATGTACACTAACACTTCCTATGTTCGTTGTTGGACTAGCACCTAGTCGCGGAAACAAACATCAGGGATAATGCTCAATAGGTTAACTAAATCTAGAGGAGGAAGAATGGAGATCCGTTTTGAGGCAGGTTTAAAAAGGCCACGTGATGCTACAGAGTCAGCCAAGTTAGTATCAGAGGCGGCGGTTGCCGTTAGGTGTCATGTATGTATCCTCCCAACATGGATTCAGTACAGGAATGACAAAGACGAAACCCAGTTCAACACCTTCCTCGACCATTTATCTGTAAGTATGGTTATGTATGGAAACTAGTAATATCGTCTTGCTCTGTCCCATACTTTCTAGGTTGCTGATAATGAGACTCCCATAATTTTCAACAAATGAGGTTCAAGTTGGATAGCCAAGATGATGCAACCAGACAAGCTTGCACCCATGTTTTCAAGTCCGCTCTGCGACAATATCGGTATAACTTGAGGAAAACTCACTTTGAAGGCAAGGCTCACAGTGAACTTTCCCAAACATCTCCAGTGGAAAATATATCGGATGAAGACTGGAGGGGCCTTGTTAAACACTGGTCTAATCCAAAGTATCAGGTACATTATATATATGTGATCAGATCACATGTTGAAGTCCTATTTACGCATGTGCCACACAAATCTATCTTCTTGTAGGTGAACTGTTCAAAGAACAAGGCCAACCGTATGAAAGTGAAATTCCAACAGACGACAGGATCTCGTAGCTATATTGCACACTGCGAGGCTCTTGTAATTAGCTGTTGTTTCACTCTTTTCGCTATACCATATTATCAGATCTATATTGTCTTGTTCCAAATGCAGAGGAAAGCCCGCAAGGACCAAAAAGTACCTAAACCAAATGGTGTGGAAATCTTCAAGGACTGTCACACCAGCAAGAAGAATGGCATGACTACACCAGTCAAAGCCGCTGTTGTAAGTCCTTAATCCTCATGCCTTTTAACTACTACTTACTCTGACTTGTGACTTGAACTGCATGGTTTCCAGCCAATGTCTATTACTCTTTTAAATTTTATACACAATTGTCTTAGCGTATCATTGCACCTTACAATGTTTAAAAGAGAGGAGTGATGTTCCTTTGATCTTGACCCGTAATCTAATTCCATGCTGGACTTGCCCACACAACGTTACAATTGCTTGCTTCTCTGTTCTCAGTTGTTTTGTGATATGAATGATGTCATACTATGCTTACCGTATTATAAACTTTGTCTCTTTATCCTTAGCCCTCAATACAATGTGAAGAAATAGATAATACATTAGCGATGGTACATGGCCATATGTTTGGAACCTGGTTTTATTATGTACTTTGCAATAAAATACAACTAATATTTTACATGGGTTCACCAGAATAAGTTCTGTATATAGACCAAATCTATTTTGTTAGGTTTTGCTGCCTCCTTAATATCTTCTGTTCTGGTACTACTAATGTAAAAACTCAACTTTTCAGCGAGCTATGGAAAAAATGGTGGAACCGCCACCTTCAGAAGGTGGCGAGGCAACTATAACCGCAATGTCAGCTCTTGCTGCAGTGGGTCAGTACATGTCCACTAACAGTGCCAAGAGCACGTTCCTGTGTAATACTGGGTTGGTTGTTAAGGCAATCTCATCCAAACTGCCTCATGATCAAGATATGCAAGCTCAAAGCAATGTTGTATCTGTGCTCCAGACACAAGTCCATTCCCTAACAGAGACCCTTTTGTGAAACAAGGAGAGACATTGTTCGATGTCGTCAAGATATGCATGGTTTTGAAACCAGACTATCAGACATTTGCTATGTTGTTCAGGAGCCTAGGAGAAATGAAGGCGAGGGTTATGGTGCTCCATCAGACAATACAACATGAAAACATAACAGTTAGGTCAAATGAACTGAGCTTCTGAACTTCTGGTGGTGCATTTATCTGCTAGACGGTTAAGTTCTATGCCAACCTTCCTTTTGTTATATAGTTGTAATTTGTTTTGGTGCGATACAAAATTTATTCTTAACGTGCATCCACTGGCTGAAGAAAACAGCAAGCCATTTTTGTATAGTGTAGGGTGTTCCCTATATTTGCACTGGTGGCGATCTTTGATGCCGACTGGATGTAATCTATGCAATCGCCTTAATAGCCTAGCATTAGTTTTAGCCTTATTTATTTCCTAGTCTTCTTTTTCCCTGGTTTGCTAGTGGCCGCAACAACCATGGGCCATAGACGGGTCGTAGGATCCATGGGTCTCCTATGGGCCGTTGATAAATGGGCCTCCAACTGGGCCGTAGAATCGGCGGGCCTCGGGCCGTCGGATAAATGGGTCTACATGGGCCGTAAACGGGCGTAATTGGTATCGGCCCAGCATGGTAACGGGCCGTTAACAGGCCGGAGGACAACAAAGGCTTAATTCTGTCATAGGCATAATGGGTCGTTAATGGGCCAGAATATAGGACGGGCTGGAAACGGTGCAATGGGTTAACAGGCTAGAAACAGGCCGACTCTTGCCCTGGGCCGAATTTGGCCCATTAGGGGAACATGCCAGTAACGGGCCGGAAGTAATCGAGGGCCGAAAAGGAGCCCAAGAACATATGGGCCGTCAATAGGCCGAAAGCTAACACGGGATGGAAACGGCCCATGTGAATCACAGGCCGTTAACGGGTACAAACAAAATTACTG
Source organism: Triticum aestivum (assembly GCF_018294505.1). NCBI lineage: Eukaryota > Viridiplantae > Streptophyta > Magnoliopsida > Poales > Poaceae > Triticum > Triticum aestivum. The sequence continues at coordinate 492,790,061 of NC_057813.1, forward strand.
TTCATTATGGGCTAGAGTCACCGTGGGCCTCTAAAGGGCCTAAAGATACGAAGGCCTCATATGGGCCGAAAGACGTTGTGGGCCATACATGGGCCGAAAGTGAAATGGGTTGGTGTTATATTCGACGGCCCACATGATGTTGTTGGGCCGATTTCCTCTAGGGCCTAACGGGCCGTGAGTTACCGAGCTGTAAAATGGGCTATTGCGAAGATACCATTAATAGGCTTTTCATGGGCCAGCCCTTTAACTTTTGACCAAGTCAAACGGGCTGGCTTTGCAAGCTAAATGGGCCAGTGGTGGGCCGTGGCACATGTCGACATATCATAGGCGCCTATCTGACCCACTGACGAGCTGACACGTGTTTCGTTCGGCCAATAAGAATTTTACACGTGGAAATTTCCCATTGGTCGGGGCTGTTAACGGGTTATCGGATCCAAACCCGACCCGATAGCTTAACGGTGTTCCATTACGGTGGATGCCACGTGTCGGTCACCCTTGAAGAAATCACTTCTGTGACGCGCGATTTATCGTCATGGAAGTGGACACTTCCGTGATGATAATCTTGGTAATGTCATGGAACACTTCTACGACAACACAGGTATGACTATATTGATTCTATCATAAAATCGTCATGGATGTACATGCATGACAAAAAACGCGACCTACTGTGACAAACACGTGTCATCACGGAAGTGTATTTTTCTGTAATGGATCATACCTAGTTCAATCTCATTACCAACAATTATCTTTACTCGTTCCGTAATGCATCATCCTGCAACTAACTCATTAGTCACTTTGCTTGCAAGGCTTCTTATGATGTGCATTACTCAGAGGGCCCAGAGATACCTCTCCGATACTCAGAGTGACAAATCCTAATCTCGATCTATGCCAACCCAACAAACACCTTCGTAAATACCTGTAGAGCATCTTTATAATCAGCCAGTTACGTTGTGACATTTGATAGCACACAAGGCATTCATCCGGTATCCGGGAGTTCCATAATCTCATAGTGGGAGGAATATGTATTTGACATGAAGAAAGTAGTAGCAATAAAACTGAACGATCATTATGCTAAGCTAATGGATGGGTCTTGTCCATCACACCATTCTCCTAATGATGTGATCCCGTTCATCAAATGACAACGCATGTATATGGCTAGGAAACTTAACCATCTTTGATTAACGAGCTAGTCAAGTAGAGGCATACTAGGGACACGGTGTTTTGTCTATGTATCTACACATGTATCAAGCTTCCGGTTAATACAATTCTAGCTTGAATAATAAACATTTATCATGAATAAGGAAATATAAAATAACAACTTTATTATTGCCTCTAGGGCATATTTCCTTCAAGTTTAGAGAAAAAAAATCTTTATAAAAATATAAATTTCTATCAATGCAGCAAGTCTACTAGGTTCTTAATTTTTACTGTTTTTTATTATGACAGAAATTTAGGACATAATTTGAATTGAGTTCTAGGGTTCATAATTTGAAATTTAGGATAGAAATTGAGTTTTAAGCTTAATAATTTATATTAGGACATAATTTTTATTAGGACAATAATTTAGGACAGAAATATGTAAGGGTTCTAGGTTTCTAGGGTTCATCCATCTATATTTGGTTTTTGAATTGAGTTTGAGAGAGCATGAGATTTGTGTAGATTTTCTTGAAGTGTCAAACACTAGGAGATGCAAATTTGAAGTGGTCATGTTATATGCAAATTCCTCAATAGTGTTTGGTCATGTTTATCTAATATTGTAGTTGCTCATGTACATGTTCTTAAGTGGTCCTGTTATATGCAACATTGAAGTGGTTTGATTGTGCCCAAGTAGCCTTCTGTTGTTTCCAGGGAATGAAGCCGAGTGGCCTATGTTTTGCCGGAATGTTGATTCATTTCCGTTCTGGCAAATTTCAGGTGCTCGATTTGTCCACTTTTTAGCAAAGTTCATGCCGAAATTTTCCGTGAATTTCAGCATGACTTGTGCTAGAAACTAGGACATATCGACTGCCCGAGATTTTCCACACCGGGAATGAATCAATGTTCCTGCAAAACATAGGCCTTTTTTATGTCATTATTCATTTTATTAGGTCTAGAATTAATTGACTAGATTTAATTGTAGGAAACATGGCTAGCAACGATGAAGGAGATGGTGCTGGTGATTGCAACGTCTACAAGGCGACAGACGCTTATTTGAACCTTCTCAATGAGTAACGGTTGTTGCAAGGCCCACCTGTCACATCCGAGATTGAGACTGACATCGAGATCAGCTCCGAGACTGGAGCTGAGACCCAGACCGGCACCGAGACTGGCGAAGCCAGTATAGAACCGAAACCGAAGAGGATACGACACCCAAAACAGCTCATCACTACTAGACTGGTGGTCACGGAGGTGGACTCCGGCAATTTTGAGCCAAAATTGCCAAAATTGCCTGCGGAAGTGCGGGCATGCTACGACAATCAAATAGGCTGCATCCTATGGACAACCGCCACCATCAACGATGAGAAACTAAAGAAGATACCATATATGGAGTACTCCCTCCTAAGGAAGCTGCATCAGGTATTCTTGTTCCCTGGCCGGGATGAAATCAAATATACTGATTCAGATAAAGACCCGGCAATGAAGAAGATAAATAGACGCACCATGGGCAAGTTTAGCAGCGCGTTGTCCGCCTGGAAAGCAATGGTGAACGCAAGGATCATTGACAAAAAGGAACCCTACTCCGAGATTGTAAAGGATAATTCGACAATTACAGAAGAACAATTTGAAATATTCAAGGCGGCTTGCATTGCCGAAGCTGCCAAATAAAAGCCGGAGTACACGAAGGGGCTTCAAGAGAGGAACATGGGGTGCCACCACCTCGGAAGCCGTGGCTACGCGGGGAAGAGGTCCGTATGGGCCAAGGACGACGTGAAACGCGAAAGTCTGGGCATCCCAGACCCCATGGTGGAGTTCACCGTCCCGCGGGAGCGTGACATCATCAGGGCCCAGTCATTGGGACCGAGTCAACAAGGTTTTCGATACAGACGCGGTCACGACGGAGTTCATGAGACTACTGGTAATTATTAATTTACCCCCTAATTTTAGCTTCTGATCAATTCAGCTGCACTTTTAGTCACATTTGTAAACGGTCCATGTTCCTTTTGTAGAAAGAGCAGCACAGGATTGCGGCCGAAAGCAACTCGCCGTCTGAGGCATTGGCGAGGCCGAAGTGGGACACCCCATTCAACCAGGCTTTGAACATATTGAAAGGACTCTCGGTGGACATTCGGCCGTCGTATGGACGCGTGCATGGCGTCAGAGACGACACCACATGGAAGAAGTACTACCGTGAGACCACAAAGGAGAGAAAGGAAAGATGGAGTGTTTAAATGGAAGAAAAACGATCAACAAGAAGGTGCGGACTTGCGGTTGATAAGAAATCAGCTGAGACAGTCCAAAGCCAGCGGAGCTGGCCGCAAAAGAGGAGAGTTCGCAACTTTTGTATAGTGTCTTGCGTTCCAGCTATTTGCCAGTTGGACCAAGCCAAAAATCCAAATAAGGATGCAGGCAGACTTTCCCCTTTCCAACTTCTTGGGGAGTAGCTCGACTAGCATTGCACCAGCACCTACTCCCACACCTGCTCATAGCAGCCCGTCCTCTGTCTCGGACGTGCTCGGCGGTACTTCGTATTTGGCTGAGCTCGATGCCCTCACGATACCTGTCACACTGGCCGTCTTCAATATATGTATAATCTCCTGTTTCCATTGCCTTTCGGATGTCTCACGTCGCAGACATGTCTTTGCAGGCCGACGTAACCCCGTGCACCATACTGTACACCATGAATGGCCAGAAGGTGGACGTGTGATGTCTACAATGCAACTTTATTCTTGTGTTGGGCCTCCAAGTGCATAGTTTTGTAGGACAGTAGCAATTTTCCCTCAAGTGGATGACCTAAGGTTTATCAATCCGTGGGTGGCGTAGGACAAAGATGGTTTCTCTCAAACAACCCTGCAATCAAATACAAGAAATCTCTTGTGTCCCCAACACACCCAATACAATGACAATTTGTATAGGTGCACTAGTTCGGCGAAGAGATGGTGATAAAAGTGTAATATGGATGGTACAAATATATTTTTATAATCTGAAAATAAAAAAACAACAAGGTAGCAAACAATAAAAGTGAGCACAAATGATATTGCAATGCTTGAAAATGAGGCCTAGGGTCCGTACTTTTGCTAGTGCAATCTCTCAAGCATGCTAATATAATTGGATCATATAACCATCCCTCAAAGTGCGATGAAGAATCACTCGAAAGATCCTATCTAGCGGAGAACATAAGAAGAAATTGTTTGTAGCTATTCTTTCTGATCGATCTATCAAGAGTTCGTACTAAAATAACACCAAGTTCTTCTTTCCGATCGATCTATCAAGAGTTCGTACTAAAATAACACCAAAGCAAATTCAGATTCATAATACTCAATCCAACACAAAGAACCTCAAAGAGTGCCCCAAGATTTCGACCGGAGAAACAAAAGATGAGAACATGCATCAACCCCTATGCATAGATTACCCCAATGTCACCTCGGGAATCCACGAGTTGAGTGCCAAAACATATCTCAAGTGAATCAATATAATACCCCATTTTCACCATGAGTATTCATATGTAAGACATATATCAAGTGCTCTCAAATCCATAAAAGTATTCAATCTGATAAGTACGAAATCTCAAAGGGAAAACTCAATTCATCACAACAAGATATAGCGGGGAAAACACCATATGATCCAACTATATTAACAAAGCCCGCGATACATTAAGATCGTGACATCTCAAGAACAAGAGAGAGAGAGATTAGACACATAGCTAATAGTACAAACCCTCAGCCCCGAGGGTGGACTACTCCCTCCTCATCATGGAGACCATAGGGATGATGAAGATGGCCTCCGGTGATGATCTCCCCCTCCGACAGGGTGCCAGAACAGGCTCCCGATTGATTTTTCATGGCTACAGAGGCTTGTAGCGGTGGAACTTTCGATCTAGGGTCTCCTCGAGGGTTTTTGGAATATTTGGGAATTTATAGGGCAAAGCGGGAGGCCCATCGAGGTGAGCACAACCCACCGGGGCGCGCTTGGGGGACCAAGCATGCCCTGGTGCGTTGTGCCCCTGTTGGATATCGGGTTCCGGCAAAACCCTTAAGGTTCGAACACAGGGGTGCACACGAAGATCTCCTCCTACCGAATCTCGCTCTCAGCCTCGCCGCGATCCCAAGGCTAGATCGATGAACAACACAAGAGACACAAGATTTATACAGGTTCGGGCCACTATTGTGGTGTAATACCCTACTCCTGTGTGTGGTGGTGGATTGCCTCTTGGGCTGATGATGAACAGTACAAGGGAAGAACAGCCTCACAAGGAGAGGTGTTCTTGTGGTGGTGGTGGTGTGTGGATGAGCTAGGTTCGGATCCCCCCTTCTACGGTGGCGGCTAGATCTATTTATAGAGGCACTGGTCCTCTACCCAAATATTGAGCGGGAAGGGATCCAACAGCGGCCATTTTGAAAGGGGACAACTAGTAAAAGCTATCCTGACTAAAGGTGGTCTTCGCCTGCCAAAGGTGCCGGTGATGACACCGTCTTGGGCTCCATGGTGACCTCCGTCCTGCCATCCTGTTGGCCTTGGTCTCGTTGCACCAATATGGAAACTTTGGCTGATGTGTCGGGGAAACTGATCCACGAACACCTATGGGACTGGCGGACCGAGCCCCTCTCGGTTCGGCGGGGGGCGGAGATCGCACGAAGAGTGGATCGAGGCGAAGCACACGAGCAGTTTACCCAGCTTCGGAGCTCTCCGGAGAGATAATACTCCTACTGCTGCATGTCTGAGTGTATTGAGTTCTTGCTCTGGAGCGCTGAATGCTACAGTACACACTAGCTGCTAACGGGACCGAGCGTGAGTGTTTCTCTGCCTTCGAACCCCCTTCTATGTTGCGCATGGGCCTCCTTTTATATGCTAAAGGGGTCACCGACAGGTGGCAACATAGACAAGGGTAAAAATGGAAAAGGAATTGGGGTTGGTACAACCACCTGTACAGTGTATCATACCTAACCCTGACGGTAGGGGACAAAGGCATTAAATGCCCGTCCGTGTCGCCCAAATAGTGCAAAAAGGGACCGTCAGGGACGCCACCGCTCGCCACGATGGCAATCTTGTTAGCGTCGCTTGCCACCGCGCACCGCTGGCCACACAGCCTCTCGCCACGCGCGCCTGGAAAGGTCCCAGGGCGACACGTTGGTGGATGTGCCGGAGCACGGGTGCAGAGTGGTAGTTTGCCGCGGCAAGCGCCTTACCGCGGTCGATGTCTTGTCGCGTCCGGAAGCTTGTCGCTCACCGGGTCTTGCCGGGACGCGTGGCGCGTCGCGGCAAGTTCCTTGAGATGCCTTGGTTGGCCTTCCCGGCAAGCTCCTCTTGCCGGGGCCTTGTCTCCTTGGCTTGAATACTTTGTTCTTGAATGGCTCCAAAGGAACCACGGAGGACCTTGGCGGTTACCCGGCAAGCCTTGCCGCGGGGTGCTGCGACTGCCCGTGCACAAGTTCGGGATACTAGGGTACCCCTACTCTAGTACACCGACAGGAGCCCCCGGGCCTGGGCCACACACGGTGCCGAGCGCTGATGGGCCAGGCCCAAAACAGGGCACGGGCACGCGCGGTCTGGGTTATGCCGTATCTCACTCCGTATCCACCGCGCCCTCCCCAAACGGCACACATCGAATGCGGCGTCGTGGGAGAGATTGGGTGGTTTCTTTATTCGGAAGGACGGAACGTCCGCCCCCTCCCTCTTTATAAGCAGGGGAAACAGGGGCAGTTCGCCCATCTCGCCGGTTGCTACTCCAATCTCAGAAATCTCCGCCGTTCCTCCCTTTTTCCCAAAGCTGAAAGAGAGCACCGCTCCGCCCCCCATCACCACCGGCACCACCGACGCCGTCGATCTCTCTCACCACCTCCGCCATGGCTCCGAAAGCCGGGAAGGTTGTGAAGTCGGCCGAGGCGCAGCGGCTCGCGGCGCTGCGAAAAGAGCGGGCAATCTTTCCCCCTCAGCTCGCCGCGAAGGAGCTGAGGGAGTACTACTACCTCTTCTGGTCGACGGAGACACGAGCGCATCCGCGCACGAAGGTACTCTCAGCTGCCGCTTCGGAACTGGCTCCGAATGGATATCCCTTCTTCGCGTTGTTCTTCTACTGCGGGCTCTGCCCGCCTTTCTCTGAGTTTTTCTGTGATATCATGAACACCTATGGGTTCCGCCTCCTTGACTTCACCCCCAACGCCGTTCTGACCATGGCAGTTTTCACACATCTCTGCGAAAACTTTGTCGGAGTCTATCCAAATGTAGCTCTCTTTCACCACTTCTTTATGCCCTGAGTTGAGAGAGGGGAGCCCTTATCCGGCAGAATCGCCTGGATCTCGAGAGCTGGCAAGAAGGAAGCTTATCTGGAGGGAGAGCTCTGCAGCAAGTGGGAGGAATGGAGAGCAGACTGGTGCTGGATTGTCAAAGAGAACCCACAGCCATTTACCGCCCAGCGCCAAGCCCCAATAGTGCGCGGCAACGATTGGAGCAACGTGGCCCCAGAAGACGATAGGCTGAGGATTGCCGTCACCCGGATCTTACGCCTCAGGCTTGCCGGGCTCACTGTAGGCGCCGTTGGCGCAGATTTTCTTCATCGCCGCATCGCCCCCCTGCAGGAGGGGAGGAGACCCGCCTGGGAGTTCCAGAATGCGGCGGATATCATGAGGCTGCGCCCGGGCCTCAACTTCAACTTCACTGTCCTGGAACTAGACGCGATGCTCCTGGAACTGTTCAAGCGCGATCCTCAACATCCCGAAGCGTTCATGTTGCCGAGGGGTGTCGTTCCGCTGTGCAACAACTCCTCGCTCGACCGCATCCGTGCAATGATGCCGCTGTGCGATTCGCATGGAATTGTCCCAACTTGGCAAGAGCCTGCAGACGATGTCGTGCAGGAGTTCTTTGACGGCTTGGTAGAAGTGCCGGTCCGTCCCGATGAACAGAAGAGCCTTACTCGCGACACCACCGATGCGGAGATGTAGCACATCGCCACTAGGCTGGAAGAGGCGGCGGTAGCAGTTGCCGCGGGCGAGTTTGGATTCACCATGGAGGAGGCAGAGGCAGCAGAGGCGGCAAGCCTTGCCGAGCGAGAGGAGCTTGCCGGCGAGGGAGAGCTTGTCGGGCCTGGATCAGAGTCGAGCGAGCCCGCCGAGGGCACGAGCGACTCGTTGCGGATCGACTCCTCCTCCTTCTCACCTTCAGGCAGCTCGCCGCAAGCGGAGCTCCCATCTCCACCAAGAAGGCGTCTCCGCAAGGCCGTGGACGTAGCGGGGCGGCAGACGGGTCAACAGCCGGTGCAACGCGCGACGCGCTCCACCGCGGCAAGCATTGTTGTCGCGGGAGCACCTCACGCCGCTGCAGCAACTGGAGCGGGGCCCTCTCGGACCACCGCTTCTGCTCCCGGCAAGTGGCTAAGGGAACCTAATCCTCCGCCTCGTCGCGCCGAAGGTGGGCCGGACTTCGACCTCTCCGCGCTCAGCTCCGACGAGGAAGAAGAAGAGTAAGATTCTTTGCTGTACTTGTAATTCTTCAATTCTTGCTGTTTTGTCTTGTATCTGATTTGCTTTACTCCGAACTCATTCCTTTTCAGGACTCTGGCCTAGAGAGCGGTGAAGAGAGCCAAGGTCCCGGTGATTGTCATTGAGGACGAACCCACCGCGACAGCAGGGGACGTGTCTGAGACCACCTTGCCGGACCCGGCAACTATTCCCCAAAGAAGCCCCCAGCGCAGCCCCCAGCGTAAGTATATGGTTTACTTCCTGCTGTTAGGCGCGCATGGGTGCTCTTTCTTTGCTGACATCTGATTATTGGTTTGTGTAGGAGCAGAGCAGTCTCACCAGGAGTGCCTGGGAGTCGCTCCCGACATGCCATCTGCTTCGACTACATCGCCAAGGGAGGATTCCCCGGCAAGGGAGCGTTCTCCGGCAAGGGAGAATTCTCTGGAAAGGGAGTGTTCTCTGGCAAGGGAGAATTCTCAAGCAAGGGACAGTTCTCCGGCAAGGGACAGCACCAGCGACCCCTCGGTGGCGGAGACCGCGGTTGTAGATCCTAGTACAGGTAATCCTCTTGCCTGAAAACTTCCCTTGGGTTCTTCTTCTTCTGATTTTCTTTTTGAATATTTGCTTGACTTTTCTCCCTTTTCCGGTCGTCAGATCTATCTGCCATGGAGCCGATGGAAACCGAGGTCGCCGGCGAGGAGAACGCGCGCGGCAACAACGACGACGCCGCTGCCACCAAAGAAGAGGCCGGCGCTGATGATCCCGCCGGCGAAGAGGCCGCCAAATCTGCCGCCGCAGAAGCTGGCGAGGGGTCCGGCGGTCGCACTGACGGCCCCGAGACCGCAGGAGCGTCAGGCGCTACACCGACCGCCGATCCCTCCGCTGCTGCTGCAGCGCCAGGCTCCGAAGAGCCCCAACCCGGCACCTATTTGAAGGCCGGCCATGGCATTTCATCAAGCTCCCCTGGGCGCCAAGCTCCAGGGCGCCGGTCGAAGGAGAAATCTTGGATGGAGAAGTGCTCGCCTCCGCTAGGCTGACGCTGGTTGATGCGTCGAGCAGTAGTAGTGGCGAGCCTGAGGAGGAGCGGCTGCTGCGGAAGCTATTGTCGCTCTACCGCGCCCGACAGGCCAGGCTGGCATCCCGAGAAGCGCTTGTCGTGAAGGCGGGAGTGGACATCGAGAAGCACGCGGAGGAGCTCCGGGGTCACAACCAGGAAGCTCTCCGGTCCCTGGCAGAGGAGCGGGAGCAACTTGCCGAGGAGCGGAAAGCCTTCCTCCTCGAGAAGGCTAAAGTTGAAGAGCAACAACGGCTTGTTGCCGAGAAGCTGTCTGTGCGGGAAGGCGAGTTGGCGCAGCGGAAGGTCAACCTTGACAGCCACGAGGAGGAGCTTGCCGCGCGCGAGCAAACATTCGGCGGGTCTCTCAAGGAAGCAGAGGATGCTGCTGCAGCTGCCGAGGCCACCAAGAAGGAGCTGGAGACGAAGGTGGCGCAGCTGGAGGCCGATCTCAAGGCGAGCGGCGAGGAGCTTGCTGCGCTCAAGTGTGAGCGCGAGAAGGACGCCTACGCCCATGGCGAGCTGCAGGGTCGTCTCGCCGAGAGGAGCGAGGAGCTTAGCGCCGCCAAGGACTCCAACGCAGATCTCGAGTTGAAGCTGACTACTTTGACCAAGACGCTGGACGGCACCAGGGAGCAGGAGGTGGCCTTGAAGGAGAAGATCAAGGCCGACGAGGCGCTGCTGGCGAGTGCTACTGCCACCTAGAACTCTTTTAGGGAGAACATGGAGCACTGGACGGAGGGTCTCGTGGATGCTGCCGCAGCCATCGACAGGGAGTTGGCGCAGCTGGGAATGTAGGATTTTGGGTATTCCTCCGATGAGCACCTCCAACCCAGCGCCAAGATCAGCTTGTTCTTCAAAGGCGTGGCGACGGCCCTCAAGTGGCTATAGGAGAAGATCCCAAAACAGCTGGCCGACGAGTCGCGCAAGATCTGCGCGGGAGCTCTTCAGAAGGTGCTGGTGAAGGTGGCCTTCCGCAACCCAGGCCTCAACCTCACCAACGTCCTCAGGACCTTGCCGCCGGATGCTGATCTGGAGGCGCTCAAGACCCTTGTCGCACCCATTGTGGACAAGGTGAGCGGGATCAAGAGGGTTGAGGGCGATCGCGTAGATTAGGCCGCCCGTTTTCTCTTTTTCTTGTCGCTGCTGGTCATGTTATGAGAACGATCTGTTAGAGCTGCGACAAGCTATCTGTAATATGACTCTATTTTGGGTAGAGATTGCTATGTTATTTCCTTTACTTGATTCCTTCCTTTGTATGTTTTTGCCCTACGCTTTTAGGGAACTTGTCGGCGCAGGCACCTTAGCCGCGAGCGCTGAGTGCGGGACGTCAGCAGCCTGCTAGCGGTGCCGCTACCGACAAGAAACCTTGTCGCAACTAGTCGCAGCTCACTTAAGTTGTTGAGCAGACTGGAAACAAAGTAAGGGCGCAACTAGCTACGAGTTGGTTCCTCCGCGCACAGGTTTTCCATACAAAGTACGGTCGTTCGAGGAAGATAACTTAAAATTTTTAAAACTGATTGCTCAAACTTTAGCAACTTAGCTTTTCTCTCGTTTGCTTCCCGGTAAGGCGAAACTTCCTCGAGCGACGCTTTGGTCCATACCATTTTCTTTTCCTTTCCCCCCGGCAAACTTGTGGGCGAGGGAACCTTCCTTTCTTCGAGAAAAAGAGAGAAGAGAAAATAAAGATATGGAGCCTTACGGCTCGTTATTGCTTACCGAGGGTAGGCGCTGCACAAAGTGTCAGATGATACATGCAAAAAAGGTAGAAAGCATGAAATTGACAAGATGTGCGGAGCACATGAGCTTTACTTATGCACGGGGTCTGCGCCCGGATTTGTACAAAGGATTATATGCAACATCGGCAAGACTTGTACAAAAGGTGGTTGCCGGAACAGGTTCCGGCAACCGCGCCCTACGGGTAAAACTTACGAAGATGCTCAATGTTCCAGGAGTTGCTCACCGGAATGCCATCTTCGGTCTCAAGGCGGACAGCGCCAGGCCTAGTGACTCATTTCACCCGGTAAGGGCCTTCCCACTTCGGCGTCAACTTGTTGGAATTCTTGGCGGACTGAACGCGCCGAAGAACAAGGTCGCCTTCCTCGAGACTTCTGGCATTAACTTTGCGGCTATGGTAGCGGCACAAAGCTTGCTGGTATCGAGTAGCTCGTACAGCAGCCTGAAGACGGTCCTCCTCAAGGAGCAGCGCGTCATCTTGTCGCAGCTGCTCTTGCTCAAGCTCATCATAAGCGAGCACTCGAGGTGACCCGTATACGAGTTCCGTGGGGAGAACTGCCTCTGCTCCATAGACTAGAGCGAAAGGTGTCTGGCCAGTGGCTCGATTTGGCGTCGTCCTGATCGACCAAAGAACCACCGGCAGCTCCTCAATCCAGTTCTTTCCGCACCTGTGCAGCCTGTCGAAAGTCCTGGTCTTGAGCCCGCGCAGCACTTCAGCATTTGCCCTCTCCGCTTGACCGTTGCTTCTCGGATGAGCAACAGAAGCGAAGCAGACCTTGGCGCCAAGATCTTGGACGTACTGCATGAAGGTGCGGCTCGTGAATTGCGTGCCGTTGTCGGTGATGATCCTGTTAGGGATCCCGAAGCGGCAAACAATCGACCTGAAGAACTTGACTGCTGACTGTGCTGTCACCTTCCTCACTGCTTCCACTTCCGGCCACTTTGTGAACTTGTCGATTGCAACGTACAAGTACTCAAAGCCCCCGACAGCTCGGGGAAAGGGGCCGAGGATGTCGAGCCCCCAGACCGAAAATGGCCAGGATAAAGGGATCGTCTGGAGAGCTTGAGCTGGCTGGTGTATCTGCTTGGAATGGAACTGGCACGCTTCACACTTGGTTACTTGTGCAGTTGCATCCTGGAGGGCTGTCGGCCAAAAGAAACCTTGCCGGAACGCTTTGCCGGCAAGTGCTCTTGCGCCAATGTGGTGACCACATATGCCTCCATGTATCTCTGCCAACAGCTTTTGTCCGTCTTCCCGGTGAATACACTTCAATTTCACACCGTTGAGTCTTCTTCTGTACAGTGTGTTGTCGACAAACTGGTACATACTTGACTGCCGGGCTACTCTTTCCGCTTCTTCTTGCTCTTCGGGAAGTTCTCCTGTCTGAAGGAAACGGACAATCTGCTGTGCCCATGCTGGAGCTTGTGGCTCGACAACAAGGACTAAAGGCACATCTGCTGCTGCGGGAACATCCGCTTCTACGGCGAGAACCTGCGGCTCAGCCGGAGCTTGATGTTCCCCGGCAAGCTTGCCGGAGCAAAACTTGTCGGGAGCGTCTGCTTCAACGGAACAAACCCTAGGGCTTGCCGGAGCAGACTGCTCCTCAGCACCCTTGGTGTTGATCTTGGGGACCTTCTTGGCGGCGGCTTCGGGGAGCTCTGCCGGAAAATAGTCACCAGAAATCAACTTCCTCTTCTTGCTCTGTCCAGTTGATGGCGTTACAGACGGTTGAGTCAGCTTGAGCACAAAGATCCCTGGTTCCACAGGTAACTTAAGTGCGGCGCACTTCGACAGGCCATCGGCAATGTCGTTCTGAGCTCTTGGAACATGTTCCATCTGTAGGCCGTCAAAGTGCTCTTCTAGCTTTCTCACTTCATCAACGTAAGCTTCCATCAACGGACTCTGATAATTCTTGTTCACTTGGCGGACGACAAGCTGTGAGTCACCCCTGACAATGAGCTTCTTGATCCCAAGGTCTGCTGCGATCCTGAGACCGGCAAGCAAACCTTCATACTCTGCGGTATTGTTCGTTGCTTGCTCCTTGGGAAAGTGCATCTGGACTACGTACTTGAGGTGCTCTCCGGTGGGTGCAACAAGTAGCACGCCCGCACCGGCGCCTTGCAGCGAGAAGGCACCATCAAAGTACATCAGCCACTCTTTGCTTGCTTCCTTGACGGGGATGCTCGTTTCTGGAATTTCTTCATCTTGAGTTGGCGTCCACTCTGCTATGAACTCTGCCAATGCTCTGCTTTGGATAGTTGAAGTGCTCTCAAACTTGAGGCCAAAGCTTGACAGTTCCAGTGCCCACTCGACAATCCTGCCTGTTGCTTCTGGATTTTGCAGTATCCTCTTCAGGGGAAAATGAGTGACGACTGTGATCTCATGTGCTTGGAAGTAATGGCGCAGCTTTCTCGAGGCCATGAGAAGGCCGAAAAGCAATTTTTGCACACCAGAGTACCTCGACCTAGCCCCCTGCAGAAGGGAACTGACAAAGTAAACTGGGCGCTGTACCATTCTTTTCTGCATCTCCTCACGCGCCTGCGCAGATCCATCTTTGTCGGGACCAGAGCTTGCCGGTGAAGTCCCCTGCTTGTCACTGGATGCATCTGCCGTGGTTGCAGGCTCATCATCCGCCTCCCTCTCCGCTACTAATGCAGCACTAACCACTTGATTGGTTGCCGCTATATATAGCTGCAACTTCTCTTGTGGCTTAGGTGCGACAAGTGTTGGAGTGGAGGACAGGTATCTCTTTATGTCCTGCAGCGCAGCCTCCGCTTCCGGAGTCCATTTCATTGGACCTGCCTTTTTCAGTATTTTGAAAAATGGCAGGGCGCGCTCAGCAGACCTAGAGATAAACCTGCTGAGAGCAGCCATGCAACCGGCAAGTCTTCGTACATCCTTGACGCACTTTGGTGCTTCAATCTGCTCAATGGCCTTGATCTTGTCGGGATTGGCTTCAATTCCCCGCTGAGACACGAAGAACCCGAGAAGCTTGCCGGAGGGGACTCCAAACACACACTTCTCGGGGTTAAGCTTGAGGTTGATCTTGCGCAGATTTGCAAAGGTTTCGTCTAAATCTTGAATCAGAGTTGCCTTGTCCTTGCTCTTGACCACTATGTCATCCATGTAGGCTTCCACATTTCTGTGTATTTGTGGCTCAAAAGCGTCATGGACTACCCTTGCAAATGTTGAACCAGCATTCTTTAAACCGAAAGGCATCCGTACGAAACAGTATGTGCCACATGGAGTGATGAATGCGGTCTTCTCCTCATCCTCTTCTGCCATGAAGATCTGATGGTATCCTGAGTATGCGTCAAGAAATGAAAGCAAGTCACATCCGGCTGTGGAGTCAACAATCTGGTCAATGCGCGGCAAGGGAAATGGGTCTTTGGGACAAGCTTTATTGACATCGGTAAAGTCGATACAAAGCCTCCATTTCCCGTTTGCCTTGCGCACGACTACAGGATTGGCCAACCACGTAGGATGGAGCACTCCTCTGACAAGGCCTGCTGCTTCCAACTTCTTGATTTCTTCTGCGATGAATTCTTGGCGCTCCACTGCCTGTTTCCTGACTTTCTGCTTGACGGGCCGCGCATGAGGACAGACGGCAAGATGGTGCTCGATTACTTTCCTGGGAACACCGGGGATGTCAGACGGTTGCCATGCAAACACGTCGACGTTCGCCCGCAGGAAAGCAACGAGCGCGCTTTCCTATTTAGGGTCGAGAGTGGCACTGATGGTGAAGGTACCACCAGTGCCGTCCTCCTTGGCGGACACCTTCTTGGTCTCTGGTGGAGCTACCATTGTCTTCTTACACTTGCCGGTGGAGCTCGATGGTGCGTCCTCGACGGTAGCGCAGCACTCCGAAGAGGTGCGCTTGCCGGAGTGGGCATCAGAACTCTTGCCGGACTTGGTCTTCTTCTTCCCCCCGGGAGCTTCAACGGCAAGTGACTTGCGATCTGTTGCGGCTGCTGCTTCCCGGTAGATCTTGTCGGCGCAGATAAGAGCATCCTTCTCTTTGCCAGGGACAGAGATGACACTTATCGGGCCTGGCATCTTCAGCATGTTGTATGCATAGTGAGAGGCTGCCATGAATTTGGCGAGTGCTGGACGGCCGAGTATCCCATTGTAAGGCAATGGAAAGTCAGCAACGTCAAAAGTGACCCTCTCAGTCCTGAAGTTCAACTCGCTGCCAAATGTCACCGGCAACGTGATCTTTCCCTTCGGCTTGCTTCTTCCCGGATTGATTCCTTGGAATGTGCCGGTCTCTTCGAGCTCGCTATCAGGGATCTGGAGTTTTTGGAGTACCACGGAGGAGATCAGGTTCAAGCCGGCCCCGCCGTCAACTAGCATCTTAGTGACCTTGAGGTTGCGGATAGTTGGTGAAACCAACATCGGCAAGCACCCGACTGCAGTTATGCGATCAGGGTGGTCCTCAATATCAAAGATGATAGGCGTGCTGGACCATTTCAGAGGCTTGCGTGACTCGACGGGTGGTTCTGCCGCATTGACTTCCCGCACCCACTGCTTGAGCTGGCGGTGTGAAGTATGCAGAGAGGCACCGCCGTCAACGCACAGGACCTCTGTGGCTTTCTGGAACTCCTGCTCATCGGTCTCGTCATCATCCATATCTTCATCGTCGTCGTCATCTTCATCCTTGTCGCGGCCGCGGGGAGGTCTGTCTCCTTGTTGTTGCTTGGCCTTGCCACGGCGTCCTCCTCGGCCGGGGCGTTTCTTGCCGGCTCCTCCAGCACCTTCCTGGCATTTCTCCTTGTCGCGCCGCTCGTATTCAGCCTTTTGCTGCTCGACAAGCTGCTCGACCTTCTTGCAGCTCTGGAGGTCATGGCCCTTGGTGCGGTGGATCTTGCAGTACTGCTTGTTGGTGCTGTCCTGCTTGTCGGCGACCGCCACAGCCTGGTAGTTGGTGCCTGCGGAAATCTCCTTGCCGGAGCTACCAACTTTGGCTTTCTTGCCGGACTGCTCAACGACTAGCACATCTTTGCCTTTCTTCTTCCTGTTGTTCCGCCGCCGGTTTTTCTTTGCCGGGGCAGCATCCTCACTATTAGATCCTCCTGCTTCTGCATTCTCTCCGGGGAGTTTCCTCCCTTCCTCAGCACGTGCACACTTGTCGCCCAGGGCATATAGCTCACTGACATCTCTGATCTTGCACATCGCCATCTCCTCCCGCATCCTGCGGTTTCGCACGTTCTGATGGAACGCGCTGATTACCGCGGCAGGGTGGACATCTGGGATGTTATGCTGCACGCGGCTGAGTCTCTGAATGTATTTGCGCAGGGGCTCTCCTTCCTTCTGGGCGAGCAGATGAAGGTCGCTCTCTTGGCCATGAGGCTTGTGGCCGCCTGTGAAGGCGCCGACAAACTGATGGCATAGGTCAGCCCAGGAGGATATGGAGTTGTCCGGCAAGTGTATGAGCCAGGATCTGACATTGGGCTTGAGCACCAGCGGGAAGTAGTTGGCAAGGATCTTGTCGTCTCGCCCCCCGGCAGCTTGTACCGCGATGGTGTAGATGCTGAGGAACTCCGACGGATGCGACTTGCCGTCGTACTTCTCTGGTACGTTTGGCTTGAAATTCTTCGTGCTGGGCCACTGGACTTGCCGCAGCTCACGAGTGAACGTGGGGCAACCTACCGCGTACGGCAAGTCGTCTGGTTCCCCTGGCGCATGCATGTCGACAGAGGGCCCAGCGCGCTGGTCCGATTGACGCCGCGCTTCTCTTTGGCGCTCGATGCGAGTACGAGCGTCTTCTTGCTGTCGTTCATGAAGAACTTGGCACTGATCGCGACAAGCTCGTGGATCCGATGATGCAGTGGAGTCGCTGTCGAGGTGGATCCGGCGAGCCGGCGATCTTGGCCTTCGGGGTGGAGAGTGCATGGTGGTTGCACCCCCACCGGTTTTGTCGTCATCGGCTCGTGCCTGGCAGTCCTGCCGCGGCAGCGATGTACTCGGCTGCCGCGGAGTGTCGCTGTTGGTGAAGCCGATGAGACTCTGAATGGTAGCCCTCCATTCGTCGATCTTGTCCGCCGTTGGAGGGTAATCCAGGAGCAGTTGAGCTCGCACCAAAGCTTCTGCTGGAGTGGTGGGCGGCAGTGGCGAACGGTGCGAGGAGCGGGATATGCTCAGACTTCTAACTATGTTAGAAGGAGCAGTATCCCGTCCAGGCGACCGTGTCTCACTCGTGCCAGCATGTTGGCGTGCATGTTGGTCTTGAGCACCCCGAGATCCACCAGCTCAATCTTGGTCCAACAAACGTATGGTACTGCGAATACCATGACGCTGTCGGTCCTGCGCCTCCTGAGATGGGCGTGGTGCATGTACGGACGCCGTGGTCTGCGCAGCCTTGTCCTTGGACATGGCAGCACCGTGAGCTCCCTCGTTGACGCCCGTTCTTCCGCCGGCGTCTACCCCACCACCCGTTTGCTCTGGTGGTGGTGGGATCGACGTGGACGGAACAGTTGCCCCCGAAGCCTTCTTCTTCGGTGGCATGTCGATGAAGAAAATGAAGATCTAGCTCGTGTGAACGCCGGATCAGGTTCGCACAACCTCGACGCCCCCTACCTGGCGCGCCAAAGATGTCGGGGAAACTGATCCACGAACACCTATGGGACCGGCGGACCGAGCCCCTTTCGGTTCGGCGGGGGGCGGAGATCGCACGAAGAGCGGATCGAGGCGAAGCACACGAGCAGTTTACCAAGCTTCGGAGCTCTCCGGAGAGATAATACTCCTACTGCTGCATGTATGAGTGTATTGAGTTCTTGCTCGGGAGCGCTGAATGCTACAGTACACACTAGCTGCTAACGGGACCGAGCGTGAGTGTTTCTCTGCCTTCGAACCCCCTTCTACGTTGCGCATGGGCCTCGTTTTATATGCTAAAGGGGTCACCGACAGGTGGCAACATAGACAAGGGTAAAAATGGAAAAGGAATTGGGGTTGGTACAACCACCTGTACAGTGTATCATACCTAACCCTGACGGCAGGGGACAAAGGCATTAAATGCCCGTCCGCGTCGCCCAAATAGTGCAAAAAGGGACCGTCAGGGACGCCACCGCTCGCCACGATGGCAATCTTGTCAGCGTCGCTTGCCACCGCGCACTGCTGGCCGCACAGCCTCTTGCCACGCGCGCCTGGAAAGGTCCCAGGGCGACACGTTGGTGGATGTGCCGGAGCGCGGGTGCAGAGTGGTAGTTTGCCGCGGCAAGCGCCTTACCGCGGTCGATGTCTTGTCGCATCCGGAAGCTTGTCGCTCACCGGGTCTCACCGGGACGCGTGGCGCATCGCGGCAAGTTCCTTGAGATGCCTTGGTTGGCCTTCCCGGCAAGCTCCTCTTGCCGGGGCCTTGTCTCCTTGGCTTGAATACTTTGTTCTTGAATGGCTCCAAAGGAACCACGGAGGACCTTGGCGGTTACCCGGCAAGCCTTGCTGCGGGGTGCTGCGACTGCCCGTGCACAAGTTCGGGATACTAGGGTACCCCTACTCTAGTATACCGACATGATGCCTCGGTACTCCGTGCCTATGCTTGCCCCCTTTGCACCAAAGAGGAAACGAGGACACTCCGCGGGTTGGCACCTACTTGGTCTTGATCGTCATGGCTTGCATCATGGGAACCTCGCGAGGTACCGCTTGCCTTGATCTCTCTACCTCCTCGCGAGCCTGCCTGGTGAGGCCACTCCTTGGGAGGCCTTGCGTCGTCCGTCTCGTGAGGCTTGGCCCCTCATGAGGGTCTTGAGTGTTGGTTGATGAAGATGGGATGTACTGGGCCTCCGGTTGAGCCACGCAGTAGGTCGCAGGCAGGCAAGTGTGGGGACCCCCGTTCCCAGAATGCCGATAGTAGCCCCCGGGACCAAGGCGCGCTCGGACCTGGCTTAGCAGCGAAGCTAAAGGGCAAGTGCGGAGCGCCACGGGCCCCAATAGCCTGCGGCCTTGGTCGATGCGTGGCGATTGATTGGACGTGGGCGTCTTCGCTTCCCCACGCTGCCTCGGCAACTGCTCGATTTGACGAGTCCCTGCTGCATGCAAAAAGAGTCATCATTACCTGCTATCATGGAGGTAGACGGTGGGCCTTCCTGGGACTATAAATGAGGAGGGGCGAGAGCCCTTGTTGCCCATATCTTCTTGCCCCACCTGCTTCTTCTCCTTCCTCGCTCCTGCTGCTTGCAGCACCCCCATGGTGCCCATGAAGAGATTTTCGGCCGCAGAGAAGGGGAAGGCACGTCAGGAAGGGCCTGGCTCTCCTCCGCCCAAGCGTGGCCGCGGTCATCCTCGCAAGCATCCTGTGACCCCTGCCGTGGCTTCCCGTGGTCGCGGCGGTGGCCCTTCACGCGGTGGTGGCCGCCTATGTTGAAGCAGCCCGGTTGGAAGGGGAAGGCATGCCATGGCTGCGCGGCCTCCCCGGTCGCGCTTCCACTCGACGGCAACTGGCTTCAGCTCCCTCGCTCCTTCGCCGGTGAACTTCCGGCCGTTGGCCCCGGCGGGCTCTGGTTGCAGGCGGATGGCTGCTGCAGCAAGGCCTCCTAGGTCGCGGTGAAGATCTCTGTCACCCGCAACGTAGCCCTGGCCCGGGGCTGGCAGACGTTTGCCCGTGCGCGTTATCTGGGCAGGCGGTGCACCCTCCACTTCAAGTATGACGGTGACACGACCCTCCACGTGAGGGTGTTTGGAGAAGATGGCCACCGTGTTGGGTGCTGCCCTGAAGACAACGATGGCAATGAGGTGCTCGGCCTTGGCGACGGCCGCGACGAGGGCGAAGGCGAACCCGCTCCCGGTGGCGACCGCAGCTCGTCGAGCTTCATCGGCTCCTCCTCCAGTGACAGCTCCTCCAGCGGTGGCTGCGATCAGCCACCACACCGCCGCACCCGCTTCAAGGGCGGCGGCGGGTCGTCCCGTCGCCGTGCTCCGGTGAAGCGTGAGGTGGAGTCTGATTGAGCTCAAGAGGACGACGCAGATCCCTCCTCGTGAGCTGTTGCAAGGCGCGTGCCACTTTTATTTTGTTTTCCTCCTTTTCCTGCATGGAGAGAGAGAGAGAAGTATGGGGCCCCATGGGGGCGTGCAATAGACTATGATTCCCTAGTTATCGTGCTGCATTTATTTTTCCCGTGCTGTGTTATGGTGCCGTTGTTATGTGTCTGCGTGTAGGAACGACTTAGCTTGGCATGTTCAAAGTAGTTTCTGCCTCGCGAGGTGCCTGCTTCAGGCCTCGTCGGGCGCCTTAAGAGCTGCAAAAAATTCGTTGGGAGAATCATTTCCGAACCTTGGTTGCGAGGGGTGCCGGCCGTGGTCTGGCGCTTCGTATCGCGATTCCCGAGGGGCACGGACTGGGAGGGGCGCTCCCGCTGTGAACTCAAACGAGAGAGCCTTGCAAAAATCAGGAGAGGAAGGGCTCACAAGGGCGCCTACGCAGCCCCCTAGCGAGGTTTGCGAGAGAGAGAACGAGTCAGGCAAAGAGCTGAAAACAGAAAACAAGGGCAGAAGACGATGGGCAGAACCAGCAAAGAACACTAGAAGCAACTTAATCAAGGTTCAAACAAGGGAGAACAAGCCAACTATGGAAAGCAAATGAAAAGCCGCGTCCGGCACCTAGTCTAGTCTTCGACGTCTTCTCACCAGCGCGGAGCTAAGTGCTGCCACTGGGCGTGGGAGGGAGCCCCCGGGGCCCAAGGGCGGCACTCCGGAGACTCTGGGGCGTGTACAGCCCCACTCAATATTACGTGAGAGTGTCATGAGCGGCGAGCTTCACAGGCATCGGGCCTTCTTCATAGGCACTGGGCCTTTCTTTGGGCGGCAAGCTTCACAGGCACCGGGCCTTTCTTCAGGGGTAAAACTTTCGGAGGTGCTGGATGTTCCAAGCATTTGGGATGGGCACCCCTTCCTGGGTCTCCAGGCGCACGGCCAGGCCTGGAAACATGGACAACCTTGAACGGGCCCTCCCACATGGGCGAGAGCTTATGCAGCCCTTCCCTGGAGAGCACCCGCCTAAGTATGAGGTCACCTAGTCCTGGGGCGGATGTTGCAACAGTGATACCACCGCAACACCTGCTGGTATCTTGCTGCCTGTAGCGTAGCTTCACGGCGTCATTCCTCCCCTAGCACGAGGTCCATCCCCCGCATGGCATCCTGCTACACCTCATCAAATGCTAGGACCCGCGCGGAGGGACGCCTGACCTCATGAGGGAGAACCACTTCTGCTCCATAGACGAGGAAGAACAAGGTCTCGCTAGTTGGCTTGGTGGCGGTAGTGTGGATGGACCATAGCATGGACTGGAGCTCGTCGTACCAGCCCCTGCCGCAGGCCCCCAGCTTCTTCTTGAAGGTCCTGGTCTTGAGGCCCCTCAAGACCTCCGTGTTGGCGCGTTCGGCCTGGCCGTTGCTCCGGGGGTGCGCCACCGAAGCGTAGCATATCTGCATTCCAAGGTTAGCACAATACATTTTGAAGAGATTGCTGGTGAACTGCAAACCTTTGTCGGTGATGATGCGGTTAGGGACCCCAAACCGGATCACGAGGCCCTTGATGAACTTGACCGCGGAACCTGCTGGGATGGTGCGAACGGCTTCATCCTCTGCCCACTTGGTGAACTTGTCAATGGCGACGTAGAGGTAGCGGTAGCCCCCAGGCACTCGAGGAAACGGGCCCAAGATATCCAGCCCCCAGACCGCAAATGACCACGAGAGCGGGATGGTCTGCAGGCCCTGAGTTGGTTGATGAATCTGCTTGGCATGGAATTGGCAGGCTTCACAGGACTTCACCAGCTCGATCACGTCGTTGAGTGCCGTAGGCCAGTAGAACCCGTTGCGAAACGCCTTGCCGAGGAGGGTCCATGACGACGAGTGGTGCCCACAATGTCCACCGTGTATATCGGCCAGCAGCTCCTTCCCCTGTTCTCTAGAGATGCAACATAAGGAAATGTCATTCGGCTGCTTCTTGTATAACTCACCGTCTTGGATGCAGTATGCCGTGTCCTGCCGGGCCATGCGTTCCATGTCCTCCTCTTTCTCTAGCAGTGTCCCTTGCATCAGGTAGTCCTTGAATTCCGTGGTCCATCATCCCTCCTGAGGCTCCAGCGCCAAGAGTAGGCGTGCTCCCGAGGTCGGGCCATAGGCCGGGGCTCCTGCGGCAGGTGGCTGAGGGAGTTCTTCCCGAGGCTGCGTTGTGCTTGAAAGTGACGGTGCCGCCGATGGCTTGAAGAGTCGTCCCTCAAAGACACCAGGCTCCTGAGGCAGCCGCCGGGATGCCCTCTTGGCGATGTCATCAGCCTCTTGGTTGGTGCCGCGGGGCACATGCTGCAACTCCAGCCCCTAGAACTGCTTCTCCATCTTGCGTACTTCCGCAAGATATGCCTCCATGTGCTCGTCCCTCGGCTCATACACCTTGTTGGAGAAATTGATGAGGAGTTGTGAATCACCCTTGATGACGAGGCGCTTCACCCCCAGTGCAGTTGCAGCTTTCAGGCCTACTATGAGGCCCTCATATTCTGCTATGTTGTTGGAGACCTTCTCGCCCTGCTGGAAACAGAGTTGTACGGCGTAGTAGAGCTTGTCCTAAGCGGGGGATATAAGCACTGCACCAGCCCCCGCGCCTTGCCGCGAGAATGCACCGTCGAAGTACATGACCCAGCCATCTGGTGCTTCACTTCCTGGGGAGAGAGACCCATCCTCGCCTGCCTTGAGCACTGGTGCCTCCGTCCATTCTACCACGAAATCAGCAAGCGCGGCTCCCTTGACAACCCTGGTTGTGCTAAACTCCAACTGAAACGCTTGCAGCTTGATGTTCCATTCAGCAACCCTCCCAGCGGAGTTGGGGCTCCTAAGTACCCTTTCCAATGTGTAAGCTGAGACGACCTTGATGGGGTGACCTTGAAAATAGTGCTGCAGCTTACGCGAGGCCACCAAGAGCGCGAGTAAGAGCTTCTGAGGCATGGGGTACCATGCCCTTGCATCCCGCAACACCATGCTGACGAAGTACACCGGATGCTCGACGAGGGTGGGTGTGCTGATGGGGCATGTGTCCTCCGGAGGTTGAGGCGTTTCCCAAGACGATGGAGCCCCCAATGCCTGGTTGCTTGGTGCGGACTCTTCAGTCCTGGGGGCGTCTTCTTGCTGAGCTTGGTCCCCTGCTGCCGCTATCGTGGTCCTCACAAGGCCTTCCTGGTCTTGTGCCGCCACGGCTGAGGCCGCGTCTGGGCGTGACGTGGCTTTAGCCTGGCGTTCCTCCCGAACAGCCAGCAGGGCTGTGCTGGCAGAGTAGGGAGTGGCGGCAAGGTAGAGCACCAGGGACTCGAGAGGGCGCAGTGCCACATCACCGGAGGGCTGGTCAAATATTTCTTGAGTTCTTGAAACACTTGGTCGGCCTCCTGTGTCCACTCAAACGGGCCCTTCTTCTTCATCAGCTTGAAGAATGGCAGGGTGCACTCCCCCAGCTTTGAGATGAAGCGTCCTAATGCGGTCACGCGGCCGGCGAGCTTCTACATTTCTCTGAGGGTCTGCGGTGGACTCATGTCTTCAATCGCCTTGACCTTCTCTGGGTTGACCTCAATCACACGAGGAAGCCCAATAGCTTGCCGGAAGGGACGCCGAACACGCACTTCTTCGGGTTGAGTCGCAAGTCTACCTGAAGAAGACTCGCGAAGGTCTACTCCAGATCCTGGATCAAGGTCCTTGCCTCCCGAGATTTCACCACAATGTCATCGACGTAAGCCTCGGCGTTTTTCCCGAGCTGCTAGCCCAAGGCAATGTGCATCAGCCGCTGGAAGGTCACGCCCGCGTTGCGCAACCCGAACGGCATGCAATTGTAGAAGTACAGTCCACATGGGGTCAGGAAGGTTGTCTTCTCCATGTCTTCCACCGCCATCTTGATTTGGTGATAGCCTGAAAATGAATCCAGGAAACACAGCAGGTCGCACTCGGCTGTGGAGTCAACAATCTGATCGATGCGGGGGAGTGGGAACGGATCTTGAGGGCACGCCTTGTTGAGGTTGGTGAAGTCGACGCACATGTGCTCCTTTCCTCCTTTTTTGGCACGACAACGGGGTTTGCCAGCCATTCGGGGTAGCGAACCTCGCGAATAACACCTGCTGCCTCTAGCTTGCGGGTCTCTTGGACGATGAAGGCCTGCTTCTTAGTGGACTGCCACCTCGCTTTTTGCTTCACGGGGCGTACATTGGGGCACACATTCAGGTGATGCTCAATCACCTCCCTTGGGACCCCTGCTAGCTTCTTGGGTTCCCATGCGAACACCTCCTTGTTCGAGCACAAGAACCTCACCAACGCCTCCTCTTGGTCGGGGTCAAGGTTAGCACCTATGGTGAAGGTGGCTCCCGAGGACCCGTCTTCCTCAACTAGCACCTGCTTGGTCTCCGCCTTGTCCTGAGTGAACAACTGCTTCTTCTTGGTCGGTGCAGGCCCCTTGGCCTTGGAGGTGTCCATGCCGGTGGGCTGCACCACCGCGGCGGTCTTGATGGCAAGCTTGAGCGCCAGCAGAGCTTCCTTGGTGTCTCCAGCTACGGTGAGGACGTCGCTGCTCCTGGGCATCTTCATGAGGTTGTAGGCCAGATGGGTCGCTGCCATGAACTGAGCCAAGGCGTTGTACGGGAGGCCAATGTGGGCGATGTCGAAGTCGATCAGCTCTGTGCGGTAGTTGTCGTGGGTGCTGAGGGAGTCCTGTATTAGGGGGTATCCGGACAGCCGGACTGTATACTTTGTCTGGACTGATGGAGCGTGAAGATACAAGACTTAAGACCCCGTCCCGTGTCCAGATAAGACACACAGATCGGGACCCCCTACCCGAGATATGCTCGTTTTGACACCGACATTGGTGCTTCCATTGAGAGTTCCTCTGTGTCGTCGCTGCAAGGCTCGATGGCTCCTTAAATCATCGTCAACAACACGGTCCCGGGTGAGACTTTTCTCCCCGGACAGATCTTCGTGTTCGGCGGCTTCGCACTGCAGGCCAATTCGCTTGGCCATCCGGAGCACATCGACAGCTACACCCCTGGCCACCAGATCAGGTTTGGAAACCTGAACTACACGGCTGATATCCGCGAAGACTTGATCTTCAACGTATTCGGGCATGTGCCAGGACCGTCGGACGGTCACGATGAGCATGGCTTAGACCTGCTGTCGGACAATGCTCGGGATGTCGTCCCTGCGGTAGACCCGGACCTAAATCTAAAGCAGACCGCGTTGCCTAAGGATGGAGGGATGGACCCCGCCCCACAGGCCACACACTCATCGGCGGTAGAGCCGAACACAGGCCTCGCCCCCAAAGAAGCATGTGACACCGTACCCCCTGACTCGTATCCGGTTGTAGGTTCCAGTCCACGCTCTCCTGAGCCTGCCGAATCTTGTTGGGCTCCTGTAATGGAGTTCACCGTAGCAGATATCTTCCAACACTCGCCCTTTGGCAACATGCTGAACTCATTAAAGTCTCTCTCTTTGTCAGGAGACTCGTGGCCGAACTATGTCCGGCTCGAGTGGGAAGCAGGCGATGAAGGAATTCGTTGCCCACCCACCACCCACTTCATTGCCACTGTCGATGATCTAACCGACGTGCTTGACTTCGACTCCGAAGACATCGACGGTATGGACGATGATGCAGGAGAAGAACAGGAACCACCGCTCACTGGGCGGTGGACAGCCACCTCCTCATATGATTTATATATATGGTGGACACTCCGAAGGAAACCAATGGCGATGAGTCAATGGAGGATAACCCCTCAGGGAGAAAAGCAAAGCATGCACGTCGTCGACGCTGCTCCAAGCCCCGCCACAGCAATACCGGACCAAGAGACGAAAACAATCCGGATGGCGCCGAAGAGGAATACAACCCTGATCAACCTGCCTTCGAACGGGCCGAGCAGGAAGACGGGCAGGTCAGCCCAAACGAACAGGCGACGGACGGATATCCGGAGGAGGACAACTACATGCCCCCTCCGAAGACGAGATTAGCCTCAGTGACGACGAGTTCGGCGTGCCTGAGGATCCCATGGAGCAGGAGCGCTTCAAGCACCGGCTTATGGCCACTGCGAGGAGCCTGAAAAAGAAGCAGCAGCAACTCCAAGCTGATCAAGACCTGCTCACAGATAGATGGACTGAAGTCCTGGTAGCTGAGGAATACGGACTCGAGCGCCACACGGCTGACCGGCCACCCCATGGCCGGGATAAAACGGCATATCAGCCCGAATACCAGCCCACACCCCCACGCCAATACACTACGGCCCTGGGCAATAGGAAGGACCTGCAAGATATATTGGAAAACAAAGCAGGACAGCCAAGATCGATCTGCGGATCGCAGGGGCGTGCCCCAGCACGTGACGATGACCGTCACGCCGGATACACTATCAACAAGTCTGACCCGGCCGAACATAGCCACCTAGACCAATTCGAACTGCGTAGCCACATAGCCCGACACAGAGGCGCCGCGCACCCCCTCTGCTTCACTAACGAAGTGATGGATCATGAATTCCCAGAAGGGTTCAAACCCGTAAACATCGAATCATACGATGGCACAACAGACCCAACAGTATGGATCGAAGATTTCCTTCACCACATTCACATGGCCCGCGGAGACGACCTACACGCCATCAAGTATCTTCCCCTTAAGCTCAAAGGACCTGCCCGACACTGGCTAAACAGCCTCCCCACGAATTCCATTGGCAGTTGGGAAAACCTGGAAGACGCGTTCCTCGACAACTTCCAGGGCACATATGTGCGACCACCGGGCGCTGATGACTTGAGCCACATTACTCAACAGCCCGGAGAGTCAGTCAGGAAATTCTGGACTCGGTTCTTGACTAAAAAGAACCAAATAGACGACTGTCCGGACGCTGAAGCCCTGTTGGCCTTTATGCATAATATCCGTGACGAGTGGCTCACCAGACACCTCGGCCAGGAAAAACCCAAGTCCATGGCAGCTCTCACGACAATGACCCGCTTTTGTGCAGGCGAAGACAGCTGGTTGGCTCGCAGCAGCACTACGCCACATTCTGGCACTTCGGATGTCCGTGACAATAACGGCAAGCCACGGCACAACAGACATAAGCGACGGAACAACAGCGACAACACTGAAGACACGACAGTCAATGCCGGATTCAGCGGACCCAAGTCCGGTCAGCGGAAGAAGTCGTTCAAAAGAAACAATCAGGGACCGTCCAGTCTGGACCGCATACTGGAACACTCATGCCAAATTCATGGCACCCCGGACAAGCCAGCCAACCACACTAATAGAGACTGCTGGGTGTTCAAACAGGCCGGTAAAATAAATGCCGAAAACAAGGACAAGGGGCTACACAGCGACGATGACGAAGAGCCCCGACGTCCGAACACGGGGGGACAGAAGAAATTTCCTCCCCAGGTGAAAATGGTCAATGATCTACGCCACCCACATTCCCAAGCGGGAACGAAAGCGAGCACTACGGGACGTCTATGGGATGGAGCCAGTCGCCCCCAAATTCATCCCATGGTCAACTTGTCCGATCACTTTTGATCGTAGGGATCACCCTACCAACATCCGTCACGGCAGCTCAGCCGCATTGGTCCTAGACCCAATCCTCGACGGATTCCACCTCACGCGAGTCCTCATGGACGGCGGCAGCAGCCTGAACCTGCTTTATCAAGACACATTGCGCAAAATGGGCATCGACCCTTCAAGGATCAAGCCCACCAAAACCACCTTTAAAGGTGTAATTCCTAGAGTAGAGGCCCGTTGCACGGGCTCTATAACATTGGAAGTGGTCTTCGGATCTCCGGATAACTTCCAAAGCGAAGATTAAATCTTCAATATCGTCCCTTTCCGCAGTGGTTACCACACACTACTTGGATGAACCGCATTCGCTAGATTCAATGCGGTACCACACTATGCATACCTCAAGCTCAAGATGCCAGGACCGCGCGGGGTCATAACAGTAAACGGAAACATGGACCGCTCTCTTCGAACAAAAGAGCATACTGCAGCCCTCGCGGCGGAAGTACAATGCGGCCTCCTCCGACAAACCACCAATCCGGCAACGACAACCTCGAGCACCATCAAGCGAGTCCGGAGCACCCCGCAACAGGATCATCAGGCACGCCAAGAGCGCGACTAGCAGTCCGGCCTCCGCTCGAGCCCCATCAAAGTAGCATTCGTGTCGCGCGTACACAATTACGCACTCAAAATACCATGGGCGTAGGTAATGAGCCACATACCTTCATAACCCTCCCTTTTTATCTTTCAGGACATTGCTTTAGAGCAGCCTCTTTAGAAGAGCCGGATTGTCGGACTTACATAGGAGAGAAAACCAAAGAGGCAACAGGCTTTGCACACAAAAGGAAATACCCAGGTGGAATCTATTCACGATCGTTATACCTGTTTTACATACCTACATGCAGCCTGCCCTTGGATAGGACATGTTAAATAGTCCTATTTACTTCTGCTTAAACACAACCATTGTAAACATATGCTTAAACGTATTATTCATCAATGGGAGATAATATATAGCATCAGCTTATTATTCCTATTTGCGCATTTTTCTTGCAAATATTTATTTAATATTGCATCCATACACCTTGGTACGATTAGTTTGCCATGGGCTTCATATGGCGCCTCATAATACGGCACCCCGAACACTTTCAACAGTGCGGCACCCCGAACTTATCGCACTATATGCATCAGTTCTGAATCACGTCTTGGGTCAATAGTTGAGTTTGCCCGGCTCCCTTGTTTTGGTACCTTACGTTCCGTTATATTGGCTAAGGTAGCGCAGGGAGAACTACTGTGATTGTGCCCCAGTTCTTCCGGATGAGCACCTCAGTACAGAAAGCCGAAAACTGACCGGCATGATGCGGTGAGAGTTGGTCGCTGTTCGAGAGGTCTTAAAATCCTTAAAGATTTTTTCCGCCTTAGGCGATGAATCGGCCTCGTCCGATTTAGGCGTATATAGCGCCCCAATTCGGCCCTCCGAATTCTAGGGGCTTCGCCGAAATTTGAAATTGTAGACTTCTATGGCTAAGTGAAAGTTATAAAGCCGCATAGTCCGATTGCCTTGTTCGCTGCGCCGGATACCTCCTTAAGGGACCAAAAATTTGAATAAAGAGTATCCGGGTTTTTCCAGGAACACCCCGGTACTAGTTACGTGGGGGCGGTAGCCGACGACTGGCCTACTTTCAGAATTTTATAAACAGCCGCACATAAGGTAATATTTTAAATTAAACAGCGCCACATAGCACAAGTAACTTCGTCTTTATATTACAACAACAACAGAGGTACATTTACTCAAGGACTGTGTCCTTGGTACATTGATCGGCCACGAGACGAGCGCCCTTCATAACGCCATCGTAATATTTCTTGGGATAGCGATGCGCCTTGCCCTCCAGCTTGCCCCAATGCACCTTCGCGCGGGCAAAGGCCCGACGGGCACCCTCAATGCAAATAGATCGCTTGATAACTTCAAGCCGCAGACAGGCATTCACCATCCACTTGATCAGGCCGAAGTAGCTAGTGGGCAGGGGCTCACCAGGCCGCATCCGGACTATGAAATCTTTCATAGCCACTTCGGCCGCCCTGTGGAGTTCAACCAACTGCTTCAGCTGGTCACTCAGAGGCGTTGGATGTTTGGACCCAGCATACTGGGACCAGAACAGCTTCTCCGTTGCGCTCCCCTCCTTGGCATGGTGGAACTCCGCGTCATCTGATATGCTGCGTGGCAGATCTGCGAATGCCCCGGGAGAGCTCCGAATTCGGGTGAGTAAAAGAAACGCCTCCTCCACATGCTTGCTTTGCATAAAGAATGTCTTACCCGCCACTATCTTCTTGGCCGCCTGGATTTCCTGTTGCGCCTTCTCGGCTTCGGCCTTGGCGTCTTTCATACTCGCAAGGGCCTTCGCAAGCTTGGACTCTTTCACCTTAAGATCATGCTCCAGGGACTCGAACTTTTTACCGTGCTCCTAGAGCTCTTGCTGTACCTCGCCAACTTTAGCATCTTGCTTCTCACGCTCTTTGTGCTCCAGAGCCGCCTTGTCCTCGGCCTCGGACATCGCTTTCTTCAGAGACGCCACTTCGGTGGTGGCCCCTGTTACAAAGTCATGATGCTTTGTCGTTAGAATAACCAATTTTGCCTATTCTTCATTATATGAGAGCGGGGAATTACTCACCTTTGTTCTCTTCGAGCTGCCTCTTCGTGAGGTCGAGCTCTCCCTGCGCCTGCTCCAGGTCCCGTTTTAGTCCGGCGACCTCGGTTGTGCGGACAGCAGCGGCAAGCAGCACAACCTGCTTATTCACATGCACACTTATTATTAGACTCCTGCGGATTATAATTGACCCTTTGTTTGGCTTTTCTTTCCAAACACCAAACAGAGTATCAGGGGATACTACCTATCGGGTGGTAATATCACACATTTTTATTACATACCTCAAAGCCTGTCAGGAGGCTGGTGCAAGCTTCGGTTAGTCCGCTCTTGGCGGACAAAACCTTCTAAATCACCACACTCATAAGAGTACGGCGCTCTTCATCCATGGAACGCCGTGAAGCGCTTCTAGCAGACAATCCGATGCCTCGGGCGTAACAGAAGTCCTCAGCACTGACAGCTCGCCCTCCCTAACGAGGGGCTGCCCACCTGAGTCCGGAACCATTGGAGGTTCCGGAGTAGTGTTCGGCTGAGAGCCCGGCTTACTGCAGCTCTCATCGACACGATCCGCGGGGATCTTGAACCCCGCGTGTCCGATGTCTGGAATTCCGCCATGGGGTGCCTCCAGAGTCACCTCCCCCGCTCTGGGATCCTTTGGGACAACACCTCCGTGTCATTCGCAGGCTGAGGAGTAGTGGCCGTTGGGAGCGAGTTCATCGCTGAATCACTCAAGGACCCATCCGAAGACGATACCTCAGGATGGACCCTGGACGGACTGTATACATGTTCGGCGTTATAACAAGACTATGAAGCAAAATCACAATAGAGTGCGGATACTTACGATCGTGCTAGGGGCTTCCCCCTAGGCAGGCACCCCTCCTCGCTATCGGCGGTCATGGTGGAGTAGTCCGGAAGGGACGCCTTTCCCTTCTTGGACATCCCAGCCTCCCCCTCCGGGGCGGCTTTCCTCTTTTTCTCCCACCCCCAGTGCGGGGAGGCAGAGTTTCTTCTTGTTTCCCCCGCCTCCACGGGAGGAATCTGCCTCGTTATCGTCGGACGATGAGGGTATGACGGCCTTGCGCCGGGGGCCTTTCCCGCCCCCTGGTCCTCCTTCTTAGGCCCCCATCCTCTCCGGATGGGGCGCCCCCTTCTTCTTTTTCTTCCTCCCCTTCGGGGGAGGAGTGTGCCTCGTCGTCTTCGGACGAGGCTTCCGGTACGACCTTACGCCAGAGACTCTTCCTGGCCCCCGGGGCCTTCTTTTCCGGTGCCTTGTAGGGCGCCGGGACTAGCATCTCTGTCAGGAGAGCATCGGCTGGACCTTCTAGCAGCGGAGCCGGACAGTCAATCCGCTCCGCTGTCTCCATATAATCCTGATCAAATATACACAATTACTTAAGACTCCCCTATAAATATATTAGGAAGTACTGAATCCGGTGGTAGTCAGAAAACTCACCGGACAAGGAGGCCGCGCGGCATGAAGTCCACGGTCCTCTGATGTGGGAGGAGGTACTTCGGAGGCCTTGAACAACGCCTTCCATGCGTCTTTGTGCATCATGCCGTAGAGCTTCTGAAGCGTCTGGTGTTCGGCCGGAATAAACTCCCACATATTAAATACCCGTCTTTGGCACGGAAGAATCCGGCGGACGAGTGTCGGTGTCAAAACCGGCGGATCTCGGGTAGGGGGTCCCGAACTGTGGGTCTAGGCGGATGGTAACAGGAGACAAGGGACATGATGTTTTACCCAGGTTCGAGCCCTCTTGATGGAGGTAAAACCCTACGTCCTGCTTGATTGATATTGATGATGCGGGTATTACAAGAGTAGATGTACCACGATATCAAGGAGGCTAAAACCCTAGAAGCTAGCCTATGGTATGATTGTTGTTCTTCTTCTGTCCTACGGACTAAAACCATCCGGTTTATATAGACACCGGAGAGGGCTAGGGTTACACAGAGTCGGTTACAATGGTAGGAGATCTACATATCTGTATCGCCAAGCTTGCCTTCCACGCCAAGGAAAGTCCCATCCGGACACGGGACGAAGTCTTCAATCTTGTATCTTCATAGTCTTGGAGTCTGGCCGATGATGATAGTTCGGCTATCCGGACACCCCCTAGTCCAGGACTCCCTCAGTAGCCCCTGAACCAGGCTTCAATGGCGACGAGTCCGGCGCGCATATTGTCTTCGGCATTGCAAGGTGGGTACCTCCTCCGAATAATTTATAGAAGATTGTGAACACCAGGATAGTGTCCGGTTCTGCAAAATAAATTCCACATACCACCGTAGAGAGAATAATATTTACACAAGTTCAATCTGCTGACGTATTTCGTGGCGTGACGTCACACCACAACCAAGCCTTTACTTGAATCATTTTTATTACACCACCTCAGTCCGTTTAGCGAAGCGGTTTCCTGGGCACGTCTTGTCGAAGTAGAGATCGTGTTCCCCTTATTCCAGAATTCTCATCAATACGGACGTGGGTAACCCAACCGCGCCCGTTGCCACGCCCCCTCCATCGAAGGCGAGTTCCAAATGGTCACGGGGGCGGCTAATGGTATTCTCCCTCTTTATAATGAGACCAAGGCCCGTTCCTTTTCTTCAATCCTCAATCGAATCCACCCCTCGCCCCGAGTTCCAACACCCAGGGCTCCAGATTCGGGCACTTCAGACCTTCGACAATGTCCGGCTCCGACCTACAGGGCCGGTGGATGCCCTCCTCCGTCACGGAAGAGGACGTGCTAAAGCTGAGAGATGCCAGGTACCTAACCTACGAGATTTCGCATAGGTTGCCTGCCCAAGGGGAAGTCATTCCTACCCCTGAGCCTGGCGAGAGCGTCGTGTTCGTGTCTCACCTCCGTCGGGGTTTAGGCTTCCCAATGGATCCCTTCGTGAGGGGGCTCCTGTTTTACTATGGGATCTCATCATTTATTGTCGTCCGCGAAGCCTTCCTCCGCACTACCCCTCACTTCAGTTTGTGGCTCAAAACCTTCAATGTGGAGCCAAAGATGATTGAGGGGCGTCAGGCAGAGTGCGGCGGGGCGGTTATAAGCAAGAGGGCCGATGCTCCATGGCCCGAGGGCTCTTTTCAGGAGGAGCTCGGCTTGTGGCAACAGGAGTGGTTCTATATCACCGCTCCCAGGGGCAGCAGGCAGAGGCCGCCGCCTGCCTTTCGCTCAGGCCCTCCACAATGGCTGACGTCGTGGGTCAACAAAGGGTTTGACTGGGGGCCGTCCAAGGACGTACCCCTATTACAGGGCCGGATTCGAGATCTCTAAGAGAGGGAGATCAATCTGGTCGTAGTGACGCAGGTTATGCTGATCTGGCGTCTTCTACCCTGCAAACGTCGCCCCCTCCGCTTGTGGGAATTCAATCCGGAGGGACCACGAGCTCTCCAACACTTCATGGGTACAAAACCCGTGGAGATGTACAAACTGTTCTTCCGATCACAAGAAGTGTGTCCGGACTTGACCGAGGATGCTGGCCTAAGCTGCAATCGCCCGGATACTCAAGTAAGTAGCCCTGTGTCCGGACATATCATCCATTTATTTATGATGGATTTGCCTTTTAACCGGCTATCTCTTGAACAGGAGTGGATAGCGCAAGCAAGACTGATACGGTGTCCGGCCCCCCTCCCTGAGACCATGCTGGATCCCGTGTTAATCAAAATGTTGGAGGTAGCGCCTTCGGAGGAGGGCGAAAGGGGAACAAGGAAACTACCACCTCTGTCAAGGAGGCTCTCAGTAAGGGGGGAATCAAGAATCCCTCCCTCCAGGGGGAGAAGAGGACCGCTTCCGAAAACCCGGAGGCCAAGGCCTCGAAGCGGGGAAAGAAATCTGCACCGGAAGGTCCTGTGCCGGGAGGAGTCCCAGCCGCACAGTCTCCCCAAAGGAATCAGCCCTCCAGCGAGCCATAAGTAGAACAAAGGGAAGTTTTGTCATAAGGGACATCCCTATTTTATTTCCGAGGATAACCGAAGCTTTTACCTTGTAGTTCGGATCTCGGCCCTTCTCAGCAGAGCTCATCCTCGGGGGACCTTCGTCCGGAGATGATGGAGAGAGAAACGCCTCCATTTGCCGCCCCGTAAGGCGGGGCAGACGACCCTGAGGTGTTGTCATGGAGGGTCTCCCCGAGTCCGTCGGGGCCGGGGAGTTCGGCACCCACTGGAGTACGGCCGGTGGAGCTGCAGGGTTTGCTCGAGAGGGCGTCTCTCTTAGAAGATCACCGCGCATTAATGAGTATAGTGATTGAAAGGATCTCATCCGCTGAGAGCGAGTTGCATGAGGTCGTCAGAAGTTTACTGACGGGGTTTGAGGTACGCAAAAAATGACATACCTTTTGACAGTTTTGCACATAGAGTGCGCCCTGTATAGATAGTAGCCCCTGAGACTCGGTATGTTTGTCGAAAGCGACAGCGTGCCGAGGATCATAATCTCAGTTACAAAATGTCGCCTTTCCTATGCAGGTGGCGGATTGTTCGGTGGCCAGCCGGACTGATAGAGTTGCCGAGCTGAAGCGGCAACTCGACATTGCGGATGCGAACATCACGCTGGTCAATAAACGACTTGACGAGTCACAAGGTAGGTGGTTTCTCCGTGGTCACCTGGTAAGGGAGCTGACGCCCATTCCTTACAACATGTATGCTTGATGCAGATGGTGCCACTGCTGTGGAAGACCTTCGGGCAGAGCTTTCTCGAGCCAAGGAGCAAGCCAGAAAAAGTGATGTGGCTGC
The DNA here is from genome assembly GCF_018294505.1 of Triticum aestivum. Classification (NCBI taxonomy): domain Eukaryota; kingdom Viridiplantae; phylum Streptophyta; class Magnoliopsida; order Poales; family Poaceae; genus Triticum; species Triticum aestivum. The sequence continues at coordinate 492,825,277 of NC_057813.1, forward strand.
CTCAAAGGCAGCGGAGGAGCTAAAAGCCGAAAAGGCTGCTCACTGCCGAAGCAGGGAGGAAATGGCCGTAATGGCCGTCAAATTAAAATATGCTACCGAACGCTATGAGGTTCTTGAAAGAGAGCGCCAAGTGGAGCAGGAGGGCCTGAAGAAGGCCGCCGCCGAACCCAAGGATGCTCGTTCTGCAATGCAGGCTATAAAGGAGGAACTGCGTCAGGCCAGAGACATTGCGCTGGAAAGCCCTTTCTGCTGTGGAGGAAGTTTACGGATCCGAAGTATGCTCAGTTGGGCCAGTTGTGGAGTGTGGAGGATCCTTATCTAGATTTGGCGGCAAGTGCGGCGGACGCACTATGCATTTCCGAAGTCAGAAGGATCATGAAGTGGAAGAGCTTTTTTGGTCTCAATTCCATAGTCCGGAGCGTCCACTTCTATTGACCGATCGGTTGGCTGAGTGGGCTGAGCTGAATAGATTGTCCGGACTTGCCATGACGGATGTGGTGCTCATCTGTGGCCGGAAAGGCCCAAGCCGAAGAGTTATTTTGGCTTATTGCAGCAATTCCTTGGAGCGGTGCCGCATATCACGGCGATGAAGCGGTCGGCATGCATAGAGGGTGCACGGATGGTTCTTGCCCGCGTTAAGACATACTGGGCGGAGATGAATGCCACTGATGTTGTGTCCCGGGGTTCGGACGAGAGCCGATTACCCACCGAGCACTATTTTGAGGAAGTCCTGCAGGGCGCTCGTTTAATAGAGTCGCAGTGCTCGAAAAATGTCATGTTCAGATGACATGTATGATTTGTGAGATCATATTTATAATGTAATGACTTTTTATACTTGTGCGTTCAAGTATTGAAATATCTCCTGTGCGGCCATTAATGTATATGTATTTATAACCTGAAAGATGGCAGTCTTTGGCTTCAGCCCCCACGCACATGGTGCGGGGTGTTTGCCAAAAAAAGTGCATTTTCACACTTAATCCAACGTGTTGGTCCTTTGAAGGAGGTGATAGCATAGCAAACTAGGCAACCGGACTATAATGCTTTATCACTTTCACTTAGCCATGGGAGCTCGATGGTGGGGCTACGATATAGCCCCTAGAGGCACCGCGCTCTCCGAACTCGGGGCGCGTGTGTGCCTGACCGGGAAGTGGTCCTTCGTCAAGGCGGAGGAATTCTAAACATTCCGATAGTCAATCGAGTGGTTGACCAGTCTCTCGCTATATCATGACAGTCAGTTTTTGGCTTTCTCTACTGAGGTGCTCGCCCGGCCGAACCGGGGCACAATCACAGTAGTTCTCCTGGTTCTGCGTTAGCCGATGATGCGGAACGTAAGGCAGCAAAACACAGGAGCCGGGCAAACCCAACATTTGACCAAAGACATGATTCAGAGCTGATGCATATAAGACCTAACTCGAGACGCCGAACACTCCCTAAGGTATTCGGACTTTATGATAACGGGCAGAACAATGCCCTAAGCCCCTAGTGTCCAGATGCAGGCGAGAACTTCTGACGTGGCCGATGCCAAAACGCCAGCCTCCTCCTCGGTTATGGTAGGAAACAGGGGGATGAGTATCAACAAGAGACAGTAAGAAAGGTTTACGCAGGGTCTTAATCTGAAAAGAATCCTTGCAACGGGTCCCTGCTGCACGTCTGTGCCTGTGTCTCTGTTGTGCTGTATCCTGGATGGGTGTAGCACGTGGTTCATCTGTAAAAGAGAAGAACTTAGTTTGGGAAAAATATCATGCCAAAAAATGTATTTAAAACAGAGTATGATTTGGAAGATGAATAAAACTGAGTTTTATTGGCTCCCATTGTTTATACGTGCAGCCCCTTGTGAAGAGGTATGCGGCTGGGAAGCCCCTTGTTTATTTAAGCCGGACTCGCCTAACCGTGTCCGAGGTCTAAATGACCTGTTTTTAGGGGCTTTGATCAGCAAGGTTAGATTAATGTGTGGCTGTCAAGGCAGTCTCACGTTTTCCGTGGTCGAGGAACACTCGGAGCTTCCCTTTAATGAGATTATGCCGCGTGGACCGGGAATTTTGAGTGTAAGAGACGCGTAATGCGGTATTGCATTAAAGCGGGCGAAAGCTTCGCGTCCCAGTAGTGCTTGATGGCCACTTTTGAATGGGGCGATATGGAAGATTAGCTTTTCGCGATGGAAGTTGTCGGGTGAACCGAACACAACCTTTAGTAGTACAGAGCCTGTACACTTGGCATAAAGGCCTGGTGTCACTCCTTTGAAGGAAGTGTTGCTATGGCGAATTTTGGTAGGGTCTATCCCCATTCTGCGGATGGTGTCCTGGTATAACAGGTTTATATCGCTTCCGCCATCCATTAGGACTTGTGTGAATTGTAGTCCGTCGATTATGGGATCCAATATCAAAGCAGCCCCTCCTGCATTTCGAATACTTCTGGAGTAATCCTGGTGGTCGAAAGTAATTGGATTTAACGTCCAATTTCAGGGCTCCGCTTGGGTGGATCGTGCGGCGCGTGTTTTAGTAGTTGCCGCACTATTTATCACATGAAGTGAGTTCACTGTTTTGACTTCTAGTGGGAAAGTCTTCTGTTTTCCGGCCTGCTGCTTGTGGGATTCGTCATCGTCTTCGCTTGGTGTGTCGAGCCCCTTATGTTCGGTGTTAAGTCGGCTGGACTGCTTGAAGACCCAACAATCTCTGTGGGTATGGTTTGCAGGCTTCCCGGGGGTACTATGGATTTGACATATCCTATCCAAGATTTTGTTTAGGTTGGACTGCTCGTCACTGTTGTCCTTAAGGGGCAGTGTTTTGTTGTTCGGCCGAGAGCTTTTGAATCCGGCGTTGACCGCCGTGTTATTTGGGCCGTTTTCCTTATTCCGGCGCTGATCTTTTCTGCGTCGTGATTTCCCATTTCCATCCCTGACCTCGGATGTACTTGGGTCACTGGTGCTGCATCTTGCTAGCCAGCTATCTTCCCCCGCGCAAAAGCGGGTCATGAGGCTTGTTAGCGCGTCCATTGTTCTTGGTTTTCCCTGGCCAAGGTGTCTGGTGAGCCATTCGTCTCGGAAGTTATGTTTAAAGGCTGCTAAGGCTTCGACGTCCGGACAGTCGACTATTTGGTTCTTTTTGGTGAGGAACTTGTTCCAGAATTTGCATGCTGACTCTCCGGGCTGTTGAGTTATGTGACTTAAATCGTCTGCGTCCGGAGGGCGGACATAAGTCCCCTAAAAATTTGCTCGAAACACATCCTCGAGCTCTTCCCAACTTCCAATGGTGTTTTCTGGGAGGCTTTTGAGCCAATGCCAAGCTGGCCCTTTGAGTTTGAGGGGTAGGTATTTTATGGCATGGAGATCGTCTCCTCTAGCCACATGTATGTGAAGGATATAGTCCTCAATCCAGACTCCGGGGTTTGTTGTTCCGTCATATGCCTCTATGTTTACGGGTTTGAATCCCGCTGGAAATTCATGATCCAGTACCTCATCGGTGAAACATAGTGGGTGTGCGGCGCCCCTGTATTTAGGTGTGCCGTTATCTCCAAATGCTCGGCGGGTTGTGTTACTCTCTGGAGTCTTCTTTTTTGGCCCATAGATGGGCCTGACCGGGCCGTCCTTTTTGCGAGGACCCTTATGTTGATCTTGTGTCGGCTTGTGTGCGGTGCCACTTGCCACTCTTAGCATGTCATCTGGTCGTCTATCCGGCCAGGCGGCCTCTTTCTTTTTTGACTGTGGGGGCTCTAAGGCCTCCTTTTCAAATTCGGGCAACAGCTTGCGGTTCGGGTAGCTCTTTGCTTGGTGACTATCGCCGTATTTATCTGCGGTCTTCAGTACTTTGCTCCATCTCATTCTGAGTGCGTCCTCCGCTGTTTTGAGCTTCCGCTTTTGCTTCTTCAAACTTCTTGCAGTGGTGACAAGCCTTTTGTGAAGGTTCTTCTGCTCCGGTGATGTGTCCGGCGTGAGATCGTCTGGACTGTTGTTTTCGCCGGGGATGGGTTGCTCGTCCAATTCATCATGTTCGGATATTTGCTTGGTGGCATGTTCGTCGTCCACCGGTTTGCCCTGCTCTATCGCTGGGTCAGTATGGGTGCTGTTGTTATCGAGGCGGGACTTCTGGCGGCGCTTGCGTCGCCGTTTTAGTTGTTTTTTGGGGGGATTATCCTTTGCCGCGTCCCGTTGTTCCTTGTTATTGCTTCCTTTTGGTGTATCCACCATGTATACATCGTGAGTTGAGGTGGCTTTCCAGTGCCCAGTAGGCGCTGGTTCTTGGTCGTCTCCGGCATCGTCGTCCATACCGTCAATGTCCTCGGAGTCGAAGTCTAGCATGTCGGTTAGATCGTTGACAGTGGCTACTAAGTGGGTGGTGGGTGGGCTTTGAGTTTCTTCGTCGCCCGCATCCCAACCGTCCTGACCGCAATCCGGCCAGGGCTCTCCTGATAACAAGAGATACTTTAGCGAGATCAAGATGTCGCCGAAAGATGAGTGTTGAAATATGTCTGTGGTGGTGATCTCCATGATCGGCACCCAATCGGATTCGATTGGAGGGGACGCGGGAGGTTCGGAGTCCGGCGAGGAGTCCGGCACCTTGGAGTCACGAGCTTCACAAGGGACAAGGTCAGTATTCGGCTCCATCACCGTAGAGGTTGTAGCCCCCGAGGCGGTGTCTAGCCACCCGTCCTCGATCTGCGCATCCGGCTCCGAATTGAGGGTCGAAGCGGACTCGTGTGCGGCCCCCGGGGCACTGTCCGGCTGCAGAGCTAAATCATGCCCATCGTGACAGTGCGGCGCGATCGGCTGTGGCTCGAATCCATCAAAGATCAAGTCTTCACGGATGTCAGCCATGAAGTTCAAACTTCCAAATCTGACCTGACGGCTAGGGGTGTAGCTTTCGATCTGCTCCAGATGGCCAAACGAATTGGCCCGCAGAGGAAAGCCGCTGAATACGAAGATCTGTCCGGGGAGAAAAGTCTCACCCTGGACCGCGTCATTTTTGATGATCGAAGGAGCCATCAAGCCTATCGGTGATGACACAGAGGAACTCTCAATGAAAGCACCAATGTCGGTGTCAAAACCGGCGGATCTCGGTTAGGGGGTCCCGAACTGTGCGTCTAGGCGGATGGTAACAGGAGACAAGGGACACGATGTTTTACCCAGGTTCGGGCCCTCTTGATGGAGGTAAAACCCTACGTCCTGCTTGATTGATATTGATGATGTGGGTATTACAAGAGTAGATCTACCACGAGATCAAGGAGGCTAAAACCCTAGAAGCTAGTCTATGGTATGATTGTTTTTCTTCTTCTGTCCTACGGACTAAAACCATCTGGTTTATATAGACACCGGAGAGGGCTAGGGTTACACAGAGTCGGTTACAATGGTAGGAGATCTACATATCCGTATCACCAAGATTGCCTTCCACGCCAAGGAAAGTCCCATCCGGACATGGGACGAAGTGTTCAATCTTGTATCTTCATAGTCTTGGAGTCCGGCCGATGATGATAGTTCGGCTATCCGGACACCCCCTAGTCCAGGACTCCCTCAACGAGCATGACCTGGATCACATTGACAAGCTTGATGTTCTTGTCCTTTATATTCTTGATACAGTTTTGGAGTCCGGTCAGCTCTGCTAGTTCGCCCCATGCTAGGCCCTTCCTTTCCAAGGAGGTGAGCTGCATGGGGGTTCCGGATCGGAATTCGGGGGCCGCCGCCCAGTTGGTGTCGCGCGTCTTGGTGATGTAGAACCACCCCGATTGCCACCCTTTCACGGTCTCCGTGAAGGAGCCACTAAGCCAGGTGACGTTAGGCATTTTTCCCCACCATGGCCCCTCCGCACTCCGCTTGCTGGCCGCTCACGATCTTTGGCTTCACGCAGAAGATTTGTAGCCACAAGCCAAAGTGAGGCTTGATGCGGAGGAAGGCCTTGCACACAACGATAAATGTCGAGATGTTGAGGACAAAATTTGGGGCTAGATCATGGAAATCTAGCCCGTAGTAGAACATGAGCCCGCGGACAAAGGGATGAAGTGGAAATCCCAGTCCACGGACGAAGTGGGCGACAAACACGACCCTCTCGTGTGGTTCCGGAGTTGGAATGATCTGCCCGACATCCGGTAGCCGATGCGCGATGTCTGCGGCCAAGTATCCGACCGCCCGAAGATTCGCGATATGCTTCTCCTTCACGGTGGAGGCCACCCACTTGCCTCCTGCTCTGAACATGTTTAGCTGTGCAGAGAAAACTTGGGCTAGGGCACGGGAGCTCGAGGAGGCAAGGGTAAGCAAAGGAGGAAGAAGGCGTGGGTAAAAATGGGGAACCCTTATCCCTTTATAGAGGCGACGAAAGCAGTGCGCCTCCCCACTTGCCCGTTGGGAATCGCTTACTTCCCAAGCGCCACGATTGATGGCGCGGTGGGATTACCCATACCCGTATTGATGAGAAACCCGTGATAAGGGGACACGATCTCTGCTTTGACAAGACGTGTCAAGGAAACCGCCTCACAATATGCGATGTGGCTGGTTGTGGGAAAATGGTTCGAATAATGACCCGACCGTAATGGCATGTCACGTCGTCTAAAAAAGTTATCAGCAGAAATATCATTCTCTCTACAGTGGTATGTGAAGATCATTTTGCAGATCCGGACACGGTCTACGTTTTCGATAATTACTTTGGAGTATTTGGAGATGGAACCCGCCTTGCAATGCCGAAGACAAGACTGCGCGCCAGACTCATTGTCATTGAAGCCTGGTTCAGGGGCTACTGAGGGAGTCCTAGATTAGGGGGTATCCGGACAGCCGTACTGTATACTTTGTCAGGACTGATGGAGCGTGAAGATACAAGACTCAAGACTCCGTCCCGTGTCCGGATGGGACTCTCCTTTGCGTGGAAGACAAGCTTGGTGATCCGGATATTATATTTGTTTCCTTGTAACCGACTCTGTGTAAACCCTAGCCCTCTCCGGTGTCTATATAAACTGGAGAGGTTGGTCCTTAGGAGGCCAATCGCAATCACAATCATAATCATCATAGGCTAGCTCCTAGGGTTTAGCCTCTACGATCTCGTGGTAGATATACTCTTGTACTACTCATATCATCAATATTAATCAAGCAGGAAGTAGGGTTTTACCTCCATCAAGAGGGCCCGAACCTGGGTAAACATTGCGTCCCTTGCTTCCTGTTACCATCAGCCTAAGACGCACAGATCTGGACCCCCTACCCGAGATCCGCCGGTTTTGACACCGACAGGTGCCGAAGGTCACAGGAAGGCGGATCTGCCCCAGGGAGCTGGGGGAACCGCCTCCGATGCCCGAGAAGGGCTTGCTGGGTCGGAGCCGTTCCAGTGGTACATGGAGGAGGCTGAAAGCCTCCACCGAGAGCATGTTGAGGCCGCCGCCGCCGTCGATGAGGATTTTGGTGACGGCCACCCGGCAGATGGTGGGCGTGCAGAGCATTAGGAGCGCGCCCGAGCAGGCGGTGTTGAAGGGGTGATCGTCCGAGTTGAAGGTTAGGTCGGCCTTGGGTGCCGCCCAACCCGGGGGAGCTCCTTGCCACGCGAGGGTGGCACCGATCTGTCGAAAGAACGGCTTGGCGTGGCGGTCTGAGGGTGGCACCTGCGACCTGCCTAGGAGAGTTGCGACGACCGGGGGCGCCAGCGCCGCGTAGTGGGCGAGGAAGAGACCGTGAAGTTCCTCCCAGGAGGCCACAGAAGATGCCGGCAGGTTGAGCTGCCAAGCGCGCGGGACGCCTGTAAGGGCCATGGGAAGCTAGTTGGCCATGACCTTGTCGTTGCCTCCGGCCTTGAGGACGGCCTCCTCGTAGGCCAGCAGGAAAGCCAGCGGGTCCGCCACGCCGTCGTAGCGCAGCGGTATCTCTGGCTTGAACTTGTGCGGCCACTGCACGTGCTGCAAGGCGGGGGCCAAGGCTCGGAGCCCCTAGCCCCGGTGCTGGCGCCGGCAGCCGGAGCCGGAGGCGCGATGCCCGCCATGAGGGTGAAGTGCGGTGTTGGTGGAGAGCGGGTTGACGGAAGGAAGAGCTCTGGCGCACCCCTACCTGGCGCGCTGATAACCCACAAGTATAGGGGATCGCAACAGTTTTCGAGGGTAGAGTATTCAACCCAAATTTATTATTTCGACGCAAGGGGAGCCAAAGAATATTCTCAAGTATTAGCAGTTGAGTTGTCAATTCAACAACACCTGGATAACTTAGTATCTGCAGCAAAGTATTTAGTAGCAATGTAGTATGATAGTAACGGTAACAATAGCAAAAGTAACGATAGCAGTTTTGTAGTAGTTGTAACAGTAGCAACGGTAAAGTAAATAAGCAAAGCACAATATGTGAAAAGCTCGTAGGCATTGAATCAATGATGGATAATTATGTTGGATGTGATTCCTCATGTAATAGTTATAACATAGGGTGACATAGAACTAGCTCCAGATCATCAATGTAATGTAGGCATGTATTCCAAATATAGTCATACGTGCTTATGGAAAAGAACTTGCATGACATCTTTTGTCCTACCCTCCCGTGGCAGCGGGGTCCTAGTGGGAACTAAGGGATATTAAAGCCTCATTTTAATAGAGTACCGGACCAAAGCATTAACACATAGTGAATACATGAACTCCTCAAACTACGGTCATCACCGAGAAGTATCCCGATTATTGTCACTTCGGGGTTGTCGGATCATAACACATAATAGGTGACTATAGACTTGCAATATAGGATCAAGAACTCACATATATTCATGAAACATAATAGGTCAGATCTGAAATCATGGCACTCGGGACCTAGTGACAAGCATTAAGCATAGCAAAGTCATAACAACATCAATCTCAGAACATAGTGGATACTAGGGATCAAACCCTAACAAAACTAACTTGATTAGATGGTAAATCTCATCCAACCCATCAACGTCCAGCAAGCCTACGATGGAATTACTCATGCATGGCGATGAGCATCATGAAATTGGTGATGGAGGATGGTTGATGATGATGACAGCGACGAATCCCCCTCTCCGGAGCCCTGAACGGACTCCAGATCAGCCCTCCCGAGAGAGATCAGCCCTCCATATCGTAAAACGTGATGAAACTTTCTCTCTGATTTTTTTCTCCGCGAAAGCAAATATATGGGGTTGGAGTTGAGGTTGGTGGACGTCTAGGGGGCCCACGAGGCAGGGGGCGCGCCACCACCCTCGTTGTCAGGACCCCGACTCAATGCCACATCGATCTAGCATGTAACACCTCATATCACTTTGCGGCCTCACGCACGGTATTCCCACGGGTGTCGCCTTACCTTTTTCCGGGACCGTTTGCGCCTTTTGGCACACGTATATGATAGTGTCGCTAGCATCCATATGATACGGAGCCCGGGCTGACATGGCTAGTCGTAAACCCAAAGTGGCACAAACTTACAGGGACAGGCATCCATGACCCAGCATCGAACGTGTCGGTCATCAGCGAGTGAATCCAGGCTGTAGCACTGGGCTAGCAGGACTCCGGTGAACCGGGCTGTAGTGGGCTACAGGACTCCGGTATTCATCGCGTGACATTTCCCCGAAGGGACAGACACAGGAACAAAGAAAGACACATGCCAGCCAGCCTAAGTGTTCCGGAGCAGTAGCAAGCTACCATGGCTCAGTGGAAACACTAGGAGACATTTCCCGGTAAGAGAGGCTACTAAGGATAAACAACTAGATAGTCAGATCCCACACATACCAAGCATTTCAATAACATACACACAATATGCTCGATATGTGCAAATACAACATGGCATCACAACATGACTCTACAGCTCAAGTATTTATTCAATAGGCTCCGAGGAGCGAGATATTACAAACAGGGGTCTCATGACCCAACATTCAGAGCATACAAATCAAAGCACAAACGGAAGCTATCATGTCTGGGTACATACATCTATAAATGGGAAAGGCTGAGAAGCCTGACTATCTATCAGATCCTACCGAGGGCACAAGATCGTAGCTGAGGTAACAAGCTAAACGTCGAAGTCCACGTGGAACTACTAGCGAGACCGAAGTCTCTCTGCAAAAACATAAAATAGGCAAACGTGAGTACAAATGTACCCAGCAAGACTTACATCAGAACTAACTACATATGCATCATTATCAACAAGGGGATGGTGGGGTTTAACTGCAGCAAGCCAGCTTTGACTCGGTGGCTAACCTGAACTACGACTGCAAGTAACTCTTTTGAGGTGGCGCACACGAGTCCACATATTCACCAACCAATACACCACTATGGATCCGCTTCCGTCTCCCTACGAGAACGCCATCCATAGCACTCACGCTTATCTTGCGCATTTTAAAGTATCCACTTTCACTTGTCTATGAACTGTACAGGCAACCCATAAGTCCTTTTCCGTGGACACGGCTATTCGAATAGATGATGTTAACCCTGCAGGGGTGTACTTCTTCACACACGCTCTCACCACTTACCGCCGTTTACACAACATGTACTCGGCAACCTTCAAGCGGAAGCCCAACGTGGGTGTCGGCCACGGCCTACCTAAACACTCAAGTCTCTAGTCCAGGTTTATCGCCTATTCGGGTTCCATCCATGAGAAGATCCAGCCGGGGTTTCGCTCATAGCCCGAAACGATGTGAACAGGGTTCCCGAGACACCAAACGGGCGCCCGGTACACCGTGCCACATGCCTACCGCATCACAGCCCACCCCTCTGGTCAGCGCTGCCCATGGTCTCCAGCATACTACAAACACCAGAAACTACTTGCAACTCCTGGACAGAGGACAAGGGTGATTAAGAAGCCGAGAGGGTCCATTGGTTTCGGGCCCAATGCGTGGTAGTAGCTGAATCATGGATCACAAACATAGAACTCAGTTCCTGAGGACGGCTGCAATGAGACAACCCACCATGTACTCCTACATGGCCTCTCACCGCTACCTTTACCAAATCGTATTCGCACACTTAGCTCACACACAGTAGGACATGTTCACACACCTCTGATTCATCCCCGATGAATCAGACCTGACTCAACTCTAAGCAGTAGCAGGCATGACAAACAAGCATGAATGAGTAGGCACAACAGGGCTCAAACAACTCCTACTCATGCTAGTGGGTTTCATCTATTTACTGTGGCAATGACAGGTCATGCAAAGGATAAAGGGGTTCAGCTACCGCAGCAAGTAACAGATGAATCGGTGTTGTCCTAATGCATTAAAAGAGAGCAGGAGCGAGAGAGTAGGATTGTATCGGAATGAACAAGGGGGTTTTGCTTGCCTGGCACGTCTGAAGATAACATTCAGTCTTCATCAGTGTCAACGATCACATCATCGGTACAGCGTCTATCGAGGGGGAACAACACCGGCAAACATAGAAGAAACACGATCAATGCAATGCAACAATATGATGCATGATAATGACATGGCAATATGCTGGTGTTTTGAGCTAATGCACCTAGCTATGATTTAAATGAAGTTGGTTTGAATACATGATTCAAACTCCAACTCCATATATGATTATTTAAATGCCCTTTATTTTTTTGTCCAAAACAGAGGACAAACATTGTTCAAACATGCATGAAAATGGTACAGATGGATTCCTTGAATTTTTCTGATAATTTTTCATATATAAATTATTTCATTCTGACTTACGGTTGATTTTCTATGATTTATTGAAGTTTAGGGCATTTTCTGAAATTTCCTGAATAATAATAAATCCAGAAAATGATTTATGGCGTCAGCACCACGTCACTGTGACGTCAGCAGAGTCAACTGGGCGCCCCAGGTCAAACCTGACCCGTGGGGTCCATTGGTCAGTGAGACATACACTAAACCCGCGTTGACTCGGGCTTTGACCCGCTACGGGGCCCGCTGTCAGTGTCTGTTAGTGTGCTAATTGGGGGGATTAGCCGCTAATGGCAACGCCACGTCAGCGTCGCCGGATTAGGCGCCGGCGACCACATCTCGCGGCGGAGGCTCGCCGGGGTTGCGCTATGGGCTGCGGTTGGACGCGTGAAGAGCACCAGGAGGTAGCCCATGACCGCGTGCATCTAGGGAGACCAAGGGGAGGTGCGGGGTGGCCGGGGTTCGCCGGAGTGGAGCCCGAGGCGGCGGCCGGAGCTCGGGGTTGGGGCGAGTTAGTGCTACGGTGTGCAAACGAGCGAGGTGAAAGGCTAGCGGAGCGCTACGCGATGCGGGGAGCGAGTTAGGCACGCCAGGGTGACCAAAGGGTCACTGGAGCTACGCCGACGTTGAGCTCAGGCGGCGGCGCGTTTCGGCCACAAAGGGGGCGACGGCTACGGCGATCAAATGAAGCGGGGAAGAGGGGGAAACGGTGGAGGAGCTCACAGCGATCACGAAGAGGGGCTCGGCTTGCTCGGGAACGGCCGGAGTTCAACGAATCAGGCGACGGCGACCGGCGGGTCCGAGGTAGGAGACGAGGCCGGAGAGGACGTTCGGGGGCTTCTGGAGGGGCGTGGCTCGGTGAGGAGGAGGAGGGGGTCTAGGCGGAGCTTCCTGGGGCGTCGGTGAGGCGTGGGGAGCACGGTAGGCGTGGCTACGGCAAGCGGCGGCGACGAGCTCCGCTCGGGAGAGAGCCAGGGAAGGGGAGAGGCCACGGGCGAGGGAGAGAAAGGTCAGGGGGGGTGCGTGGCGCTCGGGGAGGCGTCCAGAGCGTCGAGGAAGGAGAGCGGCAAGCAGGAGGTGGCTCGGCGCGTGCCGGCGTGCGGTGGCCACACGCCTCGCGTCCTTCTGGCGCGAGGTGGGAGACGGTGGTGGTTCGGTGGGCTGGGCCGCTGGAATTGGGCCAGGTGGGCTGAGAGGTGAGCCCCAGGTAGGGTTTCTCTCCTCTCTGCTTTTCCTATTTCTGTTTTTTTTATTTTGTTCTGTGTTGTTTTAGTTTAGTAAAATACTAAACCATTTTATAAAATCCTGAAAATAGTTATGTGGCTAGAACTAAAATATACCAAACCACATAAAATGTTCCAGTATTATTGGACATATATTATTTATATATCAAATATATATCCAATGCAAATAGTTATTGAATTAATTCAAAGGCCCAAAATAAATGTTTCAGTCACTCCAAAAATATTGGTTTGCATTTTATTCTTGCCAATATTTTTTTCAAAGCTGAAAAGGAACATTTCCTTGGAAACATTTGAAGCAATTTTTAATGTTGATCATCATTTTTTTAAATGATTTGTGAGGCTCTCCAATTCCCCAATTCAAATTTAAAGAAATTTAGACATGATGCATGGATGCAATGCCACTAGTTACAAGCAAGCTCTAGGGCTGTGACAACTCACCCCCACTAAACAAGAATCTCGCCCCGAGATTCAAGACGTGAGGTAAGAGGAAAAAGGGAAGTCACAACTATCACAATCTTCATGATCCATTTGCCCTTATCAAAGAGGTTGATTCATTCCATCATTTGGTCTTGATGTCTTACCTTCGAAATCTTCATCCAACATGACGATGACAGAGGGAAACTCTACGGAATCGATCTTCTCAAAGATCGAACAACTCGGGATCAACTCACGGAATAAAACATAGTAACATCTCTCGAGCTGAGACACGAAGCACACATCTAGAGGAATGGAGTGAAGCAGATGACGAAGGTTCACTAGGTAGACAACAATTCCACACCTAAGAAGGTGGTAAACGATTGCCAACGTTGCGAGGAGTTGAGTTGCCATGATACCATAATGATGCACCTTAGGGAAGGTGACTCGTAGAATCATCCCCTTAAGTGGCAAAAAGAATTACCTTTGATTCAGAGATCATTGAAACTCTTTATACCAGCCTAAGGCAATTCTCGAGCGATCGTTTGGTGGAGTGCAAAGGAATGGCATACCCAGACTAGAATGGATGATGTGGATTACCTTGTTGAGGACAACGTAATGGATGAATTTGCTTACCACCGGAAATGGAAGGGACCCATGATAGAATGGCACATTGGCGGTGCAAGCTGGGAACAAAATGCAAATGCTGGGAATGATTCTGGTAGCTGGGGAAGAACCCAATAATAGAGAGTGAATTCACTATTTGAAAAGGTCATAGCATTGCCGAGGAAACTGAGAGGAATCCCAGTTAGAGCCGATGATAACACGTAGCACTTGTGCGTGCTCTCAAGAACTTGAGCATTTCCACAATCATCAAGGTTTTATCAACATCCGTGTCAAGGGTGCTGACAACACAACATACTACCATGATGAATAGCGATGGACGATGCAGATGCAAAGGAGGATAACACTTTCTCAGATTTCACCTTAGCGAGGCCAAGGGAACGAAATCTGGATGATCGACCGAGAGACATTTAGCACTCCGCTTCTAATGTTCTCCTTGATGTGCTAGTGTAACCCATTCATAGATATGGTTTGATATCTAGAACATCAAGTAAAAATGTCGGACTTCGGAACATAGAAATCCATAGGGGCAACTAGGGAGTAAATCCTACGAAATCCCTATGGGGAGGTGGCCAACTTCCTCAAATCAAGATAGTCTTCCGGCTGGGTGTGTTGGCCACGACATCCACTTTACCGGTTATCACGAGACCAATATTATAGTTCTTGGGAAATGTTCCAACCATCACATCTGCCTGAGATTCAGATCTGGTTGGTGTCAGAATATTCCAGACTCATCAAGTCTAGAAAGAAAAATGAAAGTTTACAACACAAATCGACGAGACGGCGTTGTGAGATTCTCGGGGAATGAACTATGGCAGTAAGCTCCAAGACATGAGCTGGTTCTGCTACAACATGTGAACACGTTGTCCCAGACAAACATGATCCCATGGTAGTCTTACAATAAAACACTACCGAGTTCTGGTGGGGAACCATCATCGAGGATATCGAAGTCCTCGCATAAGTCTTGCTCTTAAGAAGAGACTTCTTCTCCTTGAACAAATCAATCAGTGGCTTGGTGTGCTAGGACTACATATGGAATGAAGGTTGCAAGTCTTCGAACCACAGAATACTTCGCACGTATGCATGAATGATTTGAGACGATTCCAAAGGAAGCAACATTGACTTTCTCAAATCCACGGCGGCAACTTGCATCAAATGCACATGAACTGGAGGAAGTCACTTCTTACATCCGAACATATGCTTCATGCACGGGACATGAAGATAATGCTTATAAAAGTTTCCAACACTAGCTGGATGTTCAACACGAATCATGGATGAGACAAAATGCTGCTGATGGGCTCAACAACAAGTTATCAGGATTTCCATGGAGATGGAATTCCATAACTATGTGAACAAGGTGATAGTATTGGTCAGACCCAAAAGATATAATGGTGTATGCTTGAGGAAAATCCACGAGTAAGACAACATTACGAACATTGTTGGTTCTGATTTGATTTGAGAATAGCCCACACTCAAATCAAAGTTTTGGCAAGACAATAGCTCCAGCAACTGGTCTCAAGGATCAATTGATGAAGATATCATCTTTCTTCAACACACACAAAAGGATATCCCTTAAAATGAACTAAGCCAGGCAAGCTTTTATCTCCCGACTCTCCAAGTTGTTGTTTAGCTTGACCAACCAACTCAGGGGTATGCAACACAGATTCTTGGAGAATGGCTAGTTTACAAGAAACCAACTTGATCACGAACTCAACATAGCAGTCAGGCGACAACCTGGTGATACTTCCGTGAAGATATTTGGAAAATCACGAACCACCGATATGTTACTAAGCTCGAGAACAATCTTGCTTTTTCAGGCAAGACGATATGATCAATAGAGCGAAGATTTGAAATAATCCTAACTCATCGATCGAGGAGTGCACCGAGAACAAGGACTAGGTAGCACAATCAGTCTTAGAATGATGATCAATAACCAACACGCTAAGAGTGAAAGTTTTGTCCTTTAACTACCAAGCAATAGTATTACTAGGAGTATTAATTTCACACATCACGATTCACTTGTCGGCGTTCCGGTTGCAACAACACGGGGACCGAGAAATGAATAGCGATGGTGAGAATTATCACTGTACCAAGAGTTCATAGGATGGTGTGCAATTCCTATAACAATCCCGATATAAAAGATGGTAATACTCCAAGGTAGAGCAGAACAAAAGTTGGATTAGCAATTTGTTCTGTGGAGCACAACTTCTTTGACCCAATCCTGGATATGGAAGAGGTACCGGAGTTTGTTTCTCCTAGTCATTCCGCGATAGAATGGCTTGACGGACCACAAGAGTAATAGGCATCGATAAACGAACGCACGCATACTCTTGACTATCAATTGATAGACGAAGGTCAGTAGACCACTAAAGAGGGACAACTCAAAGGAACATATAACTTTCTGAGTTGTGGATGCATAGATTAGTATGTCGAACCAAGTTCAACATAATTCTTCCGGATAACCCATGCAGAAAGGTTGAGCTGGCAGAGTCACAATATAGCATGGAGAACTCATCGAGAGCACTCTTGTTGTCATCTTTTGGTTCAGAAGAACTCCTGCCAAGAATGGTTCATGGTAATTGGAAGAAGGGTGTACCATGAACCTCGAGGACTATCGCAAAGTTACTAATAACCTAAAGGAACTAGCAAACACTATCAACATGAAGTAAGTAGAGTGAATCACGGGTTCAAGAACCCCGCAATGGAATACCTACTAACTAATAACATCACGGGATGCTTTCGAGAATGATGGCCAGATTCATCACACGGGGAACACAAAACATGGCTAAATTACTAGGTGATACTCTAGACACCTAGGGTCATAGTAATAACTCCGACATATATGTTAAGGCAATAGAGTACCTCAACTCACCGATTAGTGTGGGTAATCTGGCCCAAAGGAACATTGGAATGGGAGGAAGGGATTTTGCAAATGCTTCAGACTATTTAGAAACCTGGGATGACTCGGACAGCATAACGGCTGTAAATGCTCAAAAAGTTTGGAGACATACTACAGAAATGGTGGCATAGCCACTCAGAAGCACAATATCAAGGTTTCGAGATCAACAACTAACATACAGAAGTAATAGGAACTGAAACGAGGCTTAAGTCCAACAATTCTATAAGTCTACGGATTAGTAACACGTGATCCTGATGGAAAGAAGAGATAGCCTAGTTCTTAATCCCCGTAGAAGAGAAGATGATGACTCAGATCAGAAGGCCATGAGGTATAAGGAGTAAAAAAGAGCCTTACATTCCATCCCACAATCAATTCCCCTACATATAGCTAAAGCATTTCTAGACTCAACTTCGACCAGTTTGGCTTGGTAATCCTACAGGCAGTCAAGCTCTGATACCAACGCTGTCAGGACCCCGACTCAATGCCACATCGATCTAGCATGTAACACCTCATATCACTTTGCGGCCTCACGCACGGTATTCCCACGGGTGTCGCCTTACCTTTTTCTGGGACCGTTTGCGCCTTTTGGCACACGTATATGATAGTGTCGCTAGCATCCATATGATACGGAGCCCGGGCTGACATGGCTAGTCGTAAACCCAAAGTGGCACAAACTTACAGGGACAGGCATCCATGACCCAGCATCGAACGTGTCAGTCATCAGCGAGTGAATCCAGGCTGTAGCACTGGGCTAGCAGGACTCCGGTGAACCGGGCTGTAGTGGGCTACAGGACTCCGGTATTCATTGTGTGACATTTCCGCGAAGGGACAGACACAGGAACGAAGAAGGACACATGCCGGCCAGCCTAAGTGTTCCGGAGCAGTAGCAAGCTACCATGGCTCAGTGGAAACACTAGGAGACATTTCCCGGTAAGAGAGGCTACTAAGGATAAACAACTAGATAGTCAGATCCCACACATACCAAGCATTTCAATAACATACACACAATATGCTCGATATGTGCAAATACAACATGGCATCACAACATGACTCTACAGCTCAAGTATTTATTCAATAGGCTCCGAGGAGCGAGATATTACAAACAGGGGTTTCATGACCCAACATTCAGAGCATACAAATCAAAGCACAAACGGAAGCTATCATGTCTGGGTACAGACATCTATAAATGGGAAAGGCTGAGAAGCCTGACTATCTATCAGATCCTGCCGAGGGCACAAGATCGTAGCTGAGGTAACAAGTTAAACGTCGAAGTCCACGTGGAACTACTAGCGAGACCGAAGTCTCTCTGCAAAAACATAAAATAGGCAAACGTGAGTACAAATGTACCCAGCAAGACTTACATCAGAACTAACTACATATGCATCGTTATCAACAAGGGGATGGTGGGGTTTAACTGCAGCAAGCCAGCTTTGACTCGGTGGCTAAACTGAACTACGACTGCAAGTAACTCTTTTGAGGTGGCGCACACGAGTCCACATATTCACCAACCAATACACCACTATGGATCCGCTTCCGTCTCCCTACGAGATGCCATCCATAGCACTCATGCTTATCTTGCGCATTTTAAAGTATCCACTTTCACTTGTCTATGAACTGTACAAGCAACCCAGAAGTCCTTTTCCATGGACACGGCTATTCGAATAGATGATGTTAACCCTGCAGGGGTGTACTTCTTCACACACGCTCTCACCACTTACCGCCGTTTACACGACATGTACTCGGCAACCTTCAAGCGGAAGCCCAACGTGGGTGTCGGCCACGGCCTACCTAAACACTCAAGTCTCTAGTCCAGGTTTATCGCCTATTCGGGTTCCATCCATGAGAAGATCCGGCCGGGGTTTCGCTCACAGCCCCAAACGATGTGAACAGGGTTCCCGAGACACCAAACGGGCGCCCGGTACACCGTGCCACGTGCCTACCGCATCACAGCCCACCCCTCCGGTCAGCGCTGCCCACGGCCTCCAGCATACTACAAACACCAGAAACTACTTGCAACTCCTGGACAGAGGACAAGGGTGATTAAGAAGCCGAGAGGGTCCATTGGTTTCGGGCCCAATGCGTGGTAGTAGCTGAATCATGGATCACAAACACAGAACTCAATTCCTGAGGACGGCTGCAATGAGACAACCCACCATGTACTCCTACATGGCCTCTCACCGCTACCTTTACCAAATCGTATTCGCACACTTAGCTCACACACAGTAGGACATGTTCACACACCTCTGATTCATCCCTGATGAATCAGACCTGACTCAACTCTAAGCAGTAGTAGGCATGACAAACAAGCATGAATGAGTAGGCACAACAGGGCTCAAACAACTCCTACTCATGCTAGTGGGTTTCATCTATTTACTGTGGCAATGACAGGTCATGCAAAGGATAAAGGGGTTCAGCTACCGCAGCAAGTAACAGATGAATCGGTGTTGTCCTAATGCATTAAAAGAGAGCAGGAGCGAGAGATAGGATTGTATCGGAATGAACAAGGGGGTTTTGCTTGCCTGGCACGTCTGAAGATAACATTCAGTCTTCATCAGTGTCAACGATCACATCATCGATACAACGTCTATCGAGGGGGAACAACACCGGCAAACACAGAAGAAACACGATCAATGCAATGCAACAATATGATGCATGATAATGACATGGCAATATGCTGGTGTTTTGAGCTAATGCACCTAGCTATGATTTAAATGAAGTTGGTTTGAATACATGATTCAAACTCCAACTCCATATATGATTATTCAAATGCCCTTTATTGGTTTTGTCCGAAAAAGAGGACAAACATTGTTCAAACATGCATGAAAATGGTACAGATGGATTCCTTGAATTTTTCTGATAATTTTTCATATATAAATTATTTCATTCTGACTTACGGTTGATTTTCTATGATTTATTGAAGTTTAGGGCATTTTCTGAAATTTCCACAATAATAATAAATCCAAAAAATGATTTATGGCGTCAGCACCACGTCACTGTGACGTCAGCAGAGTCAACTGGGCGCCCCAGGTCAAACCTGACCCGTGGGGTCCATTGGTCAGTGAGACATACACTAAACCCGCGTTGACTCGGGCTTTGACCCGCTACGGGGCCCGCTGTCAGTGTCTGTTAGTGTGCTAATTGGGGGGATTAGCCGCTAATGGCAACGCCACGTCAGCGTCGCCGGATTAGGCGCCGGCGACCACATCTCGCGGCGGAGGCTCGCCGGGGTTGCGCTATGGGCTGCGGTTGGACGCGCGAAGAGCACCAGGAGGTAGCCCATGACCGCGTGCATCTAGGGAGACCAAGGGGAGGTGGGGGGGTGGCCGGGGTTCGCCGGAGTGGAGCCCGAGGCGGCGGCCGGAGCTTTTGGTTGGGGCGAGTTAGTGCTCGGTGTGCAAATGAGCGAGGTGAAATGATAGCGGAGCGCTACGCGATGCGGGGAGCGAGTTAGGCACGCCAGGGTGACCAAAGGGTCACCGGAGCTACGCCGACGTTGAGCTCAGGCGGCGGCGCGTTTCGGCCACAAAGGGGGCGATGGCTACGGCGATCAAATGAAGCGGGGAAGAGGGGGAAACGGTGGAGGAGCTCACAGCGATCACGAAGAGGGGCTCGGCTTGCTCGGGAACGGCCGGAGTTCAACGAATCGGGCGACGGCGACCGGCGGGTCCGAGGTAGGAGACGAGCCCGGAGAGGACGTTCGGGGGCTTCTGGACGGGCGTGGCTCGGTGAGGAGGAGGAGGGGGTCTAGGCGGAGCTTCCTGGGGCGTCGGTGAGGCGTGGGGAGCACGGTAGGCATGGCTACGGCAAGCGGCGGCGACGAGCTCCGCTCGGGAGAGAGCCAGGGAAGGGGAGAGGCCACGGGCGAGGGAGAGAAAGGTCAGGGGGGGTGCGTGGCGCTCGGGGAGGCGTCCAGAGCGTTGAGGAAGGAGAGCGGCAAGCAGGAGGTGGCTCGGCGCGTGCCGGCATGCGGTGGCCACACGCCTCGCGTCCTTCTGGCGCGAGGTGGGAGACGGTGGCGGTTCGGTGGGCTGGGCCGCTGGAATTGGGCCAGGTGGGCTGAGAGGTGAGCGCCAGGTAGGGTTTCTCTCCTCTCTGCTTTTCCTATTTCTGTTTTTTTTATTTTGTTCTGTGTTGTTTTAGTTTAGTAAAATACTAAACCATTTTATAAAATCCTGAAAATAGTTATGTGGCTAGAACTAAAATATACCAAACCACATAAAATGTTCCAGTATTATTGGACATATATTATTTATATATCAAATATATATCCAATGCAAATAGTTATTGAATTAATTCAAAGGCCCAAAATAAATGTTTCAGTCACTCCAAAAATATTGGTTTGCATTTTATTCTTGCCAATATTTTTTTCAAAGCTGAAAAGGAACATTTCCTTGGAAACATTTGAAGCAATTTTTAATGTTGATCATCATTTTTTTAAATGATTTCTGAGGCTCTCCAATTCCCCAATTCAAATTTAAAGAAATTTAGACATGATGCATGGATGCAATGCCACTAGTTAAAAGCAAGCTCTAGGGCTGTGACACTTGTGTACAGGGTGTGGGCCCCCTGACGCTATTTCTTTCACCAGGATTTTTTATTTATTCTGAAAAGTTGCTCCGTGGATTTTCAGGTCATTCCGAGAACTTTTATTTCTGCACAAAAATAACACCATGGTAGTTCTGCTGAAAACAGCGTCAGTTCAGGTTAGTTTCATTCAAATCATGCAAGTTAGAGTCCAAAACAAGGGCAAAAGTGTTTGGAAAAGTAGATACGACAGAGACGTATCAACTCCCCCAAGCTTAAACCTTTGCTTGTCCTCAAGCAATTCAGTTGACAAACTGAAAGTGATAAAGAAAAACTTTTACAAACTCTGTTTGCTCTTGTTGTTGTAAATATGTAAAGCCAGCATTCAAGTTTTCAGCAAAGATTACGAACTAACCATATTCACAATAGCACTTAGGTCTCATGTTTACTCATATCAATGGCATAATCAACTAGCGAGCAATAATAATAAATCTCGGATGACAACACTTTCTCAAAACAATCATAATATGATATAACAAGATGGTATCTCGCTAGCCCTTTTTCAGACCGCAAAACATAAATGCAGAGCACCTTTAAAGATCAAGGACGGACTAAACATTGTAATTCATGGCAAAAGAGATGTAGTCAAGTCATACCCAATATAAACTAATAGTAATGCATGCAAATGACAGCGGTGCTCTCTAGTGGGTGCTTTTTGATAAGAGGGTGATGACTCAACATAAAAGTAAATATATAGGCCCTTCGCAGAGGAAAGCGGGGATTTGTAGAGGTGCCAGAGCTCGATTTTGAAATAGAGATGAATAACATTTTGAGCGGTATACTTTCACTGTCAATGCAACAACTATGAGATCTCGATATCTTCCATGCTACACACATTATAGGCGGTTCCCAAATAGAATGGTAAAGTTTATACTCCACCACCACCAACAAGCATCAATCCATGGCTTGCCCAAAACAACGGTGCCTCCAACGAGCAACAATCCTGGGGGAGTCTTGTTTAATTATTTTGATTTGATTTGATCTTTTGATCATGGGACTGGGCATCCCGGTTACCAGCCATTTTCTCATGAATGAGGAATGGGGTCCACTCCTCTTGAGAATAACCCACCTAGCATGGAAGATACAGACAGCCCTAGTTGATACATGAGCTGCTCGAGCATACAAAACAGAATTTCATTTGAAGGTTTGGAGTTTGGCACATACAAATTTACTTGGAACGACAGGTAAATACTGCATATAGGAAGGTATGGTGGACTCATATGGAATAACATTCGGGTTTATGTAGTTTGGATCCACAAGCAGTATTCCTGCTTAGTACAGGTGAAGGCTAGCAAAAGACTGGGAAGCGACCAACTGAGAGAGCGACAACAGTCATGAACATGCATTAAAATTAATCAACACCGAGTGCAAGAATGAGTAGGATATAATCCACCATGAACATAAATATCATGAAGGCTATGTTGATTTTGTTTCAACTACATGCGTGAACATGTGCCTAGTCGAGTCACTCAATTCATTCAAAGGAGGATACCACCCTATCATACCACATCACAATCATTTTAATAGCATGTTGGCACGCAAGGTAAACCATTACAAACTCATAGCTAATTAAGCATGGCATAAGCAACTATAATCTCTAATTGTCATTGCAAACATGTTTATTCATAATATGCTGAATCAGGAACAATGAACTAATCATATTTACAAAAAACAAGGGAGGTTGAGTTCATACCAGCTTCTCTCATCTCAGCCAGTCCATCATATATCGTCATTATTGCCTTTCACTTGCACGACCGAATGGTGTGTATAATAATAATAGTGCACGTGCATTGGACTAAGCTGGAATCTGCAAGCATTCAATTCAAGGGAGAATACAAGGTAATATGGGATCTTGGTTAAATCAACAATCATGCATATGAGAGCCATTAAACATTTTCATTATGGTCTTCTCCTCTCGACCCCCAAAGGAAAGAAAAGAAATAAAACTATTTACACGGGAAAGCTCCCAACAAGCAAAAGAAGAATGAGAAATCTTTTTTGGTTTTCTTTTAATTACTACTACAAGCATGGGAATTAAACTACCTATTTTTTTTGCTTTTCTTAAGATTTATCAAACACACAAGAAGAAAGCTAGAAACAGAAATTAAACTAGCATGGATAATACAATGAAAAAGTATGAACACCGACAACTAGAATGAGTGTGTGAACACGAATGTAATGTCGGTGAGAAATACGTACTCCCCCAAGCTTAGGCTTTTGGCCTAAGTTGGTCTATGGCCATGGATAGCCTGACTGATATCCGAAGTTATTGGGGTCGTACTGAGATGCCGTAGCCAATGCCTCCTGAGCTGCGGCATGGCGGCGAGGTGCCTCCGTCCTCCTCTCGTACTAGGTTGCCTCCTCCCTGGTTACAACATATGTTCTTTTTGCCTGATAATCAAAAAGGGCAGGAGCAGGGAGAGTAACATGGACAGCGCGAAGTCTGTCAAAGATTAGTCGATACTGGAGGAATTGTTCATTCCTCTCAAGAAAATGATGGCTGACCATGGCATTATAATCTAAATAAGTGGGAGGCAACTCCCTATCATCTTCATGTGGAGGTATACCAAGATAATTAGCCACACGGGTCGCATAAATACCTCCAAATAAATCTCCAACTAAACAATTATTATGCAACCTACGTGCAACAATTGCCCCCAAGTTGTATTGTTTGTCACCTAATACAGCACTCTTGAGAACACAAAGATCAGGAACACACATGTGACATGCTTCATCTTTACCATTAATGCATCTACCAATGAAGAGAGCAAAATAATGTATAGCAGGCAAATGAATGCTCCCTATGGTAGCTTGTGCTATATCTCTAGATTCTCCCACAGTGATACTAGCAAGAAAGTCTTTATATTCAGATTTACAGGGTTCGTTAACATTGCCCCACTGCGGGAGTTTGCCGGTAGTAGTGAAATCTTCTAAGTCCATGTTATATGATTTATCATAAATATCAAACAGGACAGTTTGAGAATTACGCAAAGATGTAAATTTAAACCTTCTCACGAATGAATCAGTCAAAAAGTAGTACTGAGGACACTTATCTTGCATGAAGTCCTCAAGATTGGCATTACGCACATATGCATCAAATTCATCCTTGATGTCTGCATTAACCGTGAACTCTTTTGACGGCCATTCACAAGGCCGCACTTCAGCTTCCGTTGGTGGTTCGTCGTCTTGCTCACGCATCGCGAGCCTGGGTCCTTTCTTTACTGAAGAACCACATTGGTCCATTTTCCTAGACATATTTCTTCCTCTGAAAAATTTCTGAAATTTTTAACTCAAAATAAAAGTGAATCAAACTCAACAAAACTGATAGCAACTACTCCCACAAGTGCCTAGAGCCTATATCATGCATTAGAATTACTTGGGACCTCATAAATTTGACATGCAAGCTCAAGAACAGGGTCACCTAGGCAGCAAAAATTTGCAATGAATAAAGCACTAGAACAAAAATTAATTGGACCATTGGAGGAGTCACATACCAAGGAACAATCTCCCAAAGTAGTTTTGTGAATGGAGCTTTGAGCAAGGAGATCAAAAATCGCAGCAAAATGAGCTAGAACTCGTGCTTGAGGTGGATGGTGATTTTTTTGGGAGGAAGATGGAGTGTGTGGGTGCAGGAATAAGTGGAGAGGGCCCATCATGGGCCCACGAGGCAGGGGGCGCGCCCTGGACCCTCATGGCCAGGTGCCAGCTCCCCCTGCTGTGTTCTTAGTGCCAAAAATTCTCAAATATTCCAGAAAAAATCATACTAAATGTGCAGGGCATTTGGAGAACTTTTATTTTCGGGATTTTTTTATTGCATGGATAATTCAGAAAACAGACAGATAATACTATTTTTGCTTTATTTAATTTAAATAATAGAAAGTAAAAAGAGGGTACAGAATGTTGTGCCTTCTAATTTCATCCATCTCATGATCATCAAAAGGAATCGACTAACAAGGTTGATCAAGTCTTGTTAACAAATTAATTCCGAATAACATGGAACCGGAGAAATTTTGAATAACACTAGGTTACCTCAACAGGGATATGAACATCCCCAATAATAAGAATATCATATTTCTTCTTGACAGTTGGAAGAGGAAATTCAAAACCTCCAATAATGATAGTTGGAATTTTTCCAATAGAGTTGATACTATGAACTTGAGGTTGTTTCCTCGGAAAGTGTACTATATGCTCATTACCATTAACATGAATGCCTTTGTTGCAATCAATAACAGCCCCCGCAGTATTCAAAAAGGGTCTAACAAGGATAATCGACATACTATCGTCCTCGGGAATATCAAGAATAACAAAGTCCGTTAAGATAGTGACGTTTGCAACTACAACAGGCACATCCTCACAAATGCCGACAAGTATAGCAGTTGATTTTTCGACCATTTGCAAAGATATTTCAGTAGGTGTCAACTTATTCAATTCAAGTCTACGATATAAAGAGAGAGGCATAACACTAACACCGGCTCCAAGATCACATAAAGCAGTTTTAACATAGTTTCTTTTAATGGAGCATGGTATAGTTGGTACTCCTGGATCTCCAAGTTTCTATGGTATTCCACCCTTAAAAGTATAATTAGCAAGCATGGCGGAAATTTCAGCTTCAGGTATCTTTCTTTTATTTGTAATAATATCCTTCATATATTTAGCATAAGGATTTACTTTAAGCATATCAGTTAAGCGCATACGTAAGAAGATAGGTCTAATCATTTCAGCAAAGCGCTCAAAATCCTCACCATCCTTTTTCTTGGATGGTTTAGGAGGAAACGGCATGGGTTTCTGAACCCATGGTTCTCTTTCTTTACCGTGCTTCCTAGCAAAAAAATCTCTCTTATCATAATGTTGATTCTTTGATTGTGGGTTATCAAGATCAACAACAGGTTCAATCTCTACATCATTATTATTGCTAGGTTGAGCATCAACATAAACATTATCATTAACATTATCACTAGGTTCATGTTCATCACCAGATTGTGTTTCAGCATCAGAAATAGAAATATCATTGGGATTCTCAGGTGTGTCTACAACAGGTTCACTAGAAGCATGCAAAGTCCTATCATTTTTGTTTTTCTTCTTTTTAGAAGGACTAGGTGCATCTACATTATTTCTCTGAGAATCTTGCTCAATTCTCTTAGGGTGGCCTTTAGGATACAAAGGTTCCTGAGTCATTTTACCGGTTCTAGTAGCCACTCTAACAGCAAAGTCATGTTTATTATTTAATTCATCGAGCAAATCACTTTGAGCTTTAAGTACTTGTTCTGCTTGAGTGGTAACCATAGAAGCATATTTTCTAATGAGTTTAAGTTCACCTTTAACTCTAGCCATATAATCACTCAAGCGTCCAATAATGTAAGCATTACTCTTTAATTCTCTACCAACATAAGCATTGAAGTTTTCTTGTCTAGCCATAAAGTCATCAAATTCATCTAAACAATGGCTAGGAAACTTAGTAGATGGGATTTCAACCTTATCATATCTATAGGGAGAATTTACCATTACTACCTGTGTCGGGTTATCAAGACCATATGTTTCTTCAATAGGTGGTAAATTAAGACCATGTATTTCTTCAACAGGAGGTAAATTCTTAACATCTTCAGCTTTAATACCTTTTTCTTTCATAGATTTCTTTGCCTCTTGCATATCTTCAGGACTGAGAAATAGAACACCTATCTTCTTCGGAGTAGGTTTAGGAATTGGCTTAGGAGTTGGCTCAATTGGCTCAGGAATAGTCCAATTAATTTCATTAGTCAACATATTATTCAATAGCAATTCAACTTGATCGACTGTTCTTTCCCTGAAAACACAACCAGCACAACTATCCAAGTGGTCCTTGGAAGCATCAATTAGTCCATTATAAAAGAAATCAAGTATTTCATTTTTCTTAAGAGGATGATCAGGCAAAGCATTAAGTAATCGGAGAAGCCTCCCCCAAGCTTGTGGGAGGCTCTCTTCTTCAATTTGCACAAAATTATATATTTCCCTCAAGGCAGCTTGTTTCTTATGAGCAGGGAAATATTTAGCAAAGAAGTAATAAATCATATCCCGGGGACTACGCACACAACCAGGATCAAGCGAATTAAACCAAGTTTTAGCATCGCCCTTTAATGAGAATGGAAATATCTTAAGGATATAATAGTAGCGAGACTTCTCATCATTAGTGAACAGGGTGGCTATATCATTCAATTTAGTAAGATGTGCCACAACAATTTCAGATTCATTGCCATAAAAAGGATCAGATTCAAACAAAGTAATTATCTCAGGATCGACCGAGAATTCATAATCCTTATCAGTAACAAAGATAGGTGAAGTAGCAAAAGCGGGGTCATATTTCATTCTAGCATTTAGAGATTTCTATTTCCATTTAGCTAATAACTTCTTAAGATCAGATCTATCATTGCAAGCAAGAATAGCTCTAGTAGTTTCTTCATCCATAACATAACCCTCAGGAACAACAGGTAATTCATACTTAGGGAGAGAACCTTCATCATCACTATCTTCAATAATATCATCTTCAATAATTTCATTCTCTCTAAACCTAGCAAGGTGTTCATCAAGAAATTCACCTAATGGCAAAGAAGTATCAAGCACAGAAGTAGTTTCACCATAAGTATCATGCATAGCAGAAGTGACATCATTAATAACATGCGATTAATAGTAGAAGCAGGTTTAGGTGTCACAAGCTTACTCAAAACAGAAGGCGAGTCTAGTGCAGAGCTAGATGGCAGTTCGTTACCATCCCTCGTAGTTGAGGGAAAAATCTTAGTTCTTTCATCTTTCAAGTTCTTCATAGTGATCAGCAGATATAAATCCCAAGAGACTCAAAGAATAGAGCTATGCTCCCCGAAAACGGCGCCAGAAAATAGTCTTGATAACCCACAAGTATAGGGAATCGCAACAGTTTTTGAGGGTAGAGTATTCAACTCAAATTTATTGATTCGTCACAAGGGGAGCCAAAGAATATTCTCAAGTATTAGCAGTTGAGTTGTCAATTCAACCACACCTGGATAACTTAGTATCTGCAGCAAAGTATTTAGTAGCAAAGTAGTATGATAGTAATGGTAACAGTAGCAAAAGTAACGATAGCAGTTTTGTAGTAGTTGTAACAATAGAAACGGTAAGTAAATAAGCAAAGCACAATATGTGAAAATCTCGTAGGCATTGGATCAGTGATGGATAATTATGTCGGATGCGATTCCTCATGTAATAGTTATAATATAGGGTGACACAGAACTAGCTCCAGTCCATCAATGTAATGTAGGCATGTATTCCAAATATAGTCGTACGTGCTTATGGAGAAGAACTTGCATAACATCTTTTGTCCTACTCTCCCGTGGCAGCGGGCTCCTAGTGGGAACTAAGGGATATTAAGGACTCCTTTTAATAGAGTATCAGACCAAAGCATTAACATATAGTGAATACATGAACTCCTGAAGCTACGGTCATCACCGAGAAGTATCCCGGTTATTGTCACTTCGGGGTTGTCGGATCATAACACATAATGGGTGACTATAGACTTGCAAGATAGGATCTAGAACTCACATATATTCATGAAAACATAATAGGTTCAGATCCGAAATCATAGCACTCGGGCCCTAGTGAAAAGCATTAAGCATAGCAAAGTCATAGCAACATCAATCTCAGAACATAGTGGATACTAGGGATCAAACCCTAACAAAACTAACTTGATTACATGGTAAATCTCATCCAACCCATCACCGTCTAGCAAGCCTACAATGGAATTACTCACGCACGACGATGAGCATCATGAAATTGGTGATGGAGGATGATTGATGATGACAACAGTGACGAATCCCCCTCTTCGGATCCTCGAACAGACTCCAGATCAGCCCTCCCGAGAGAGATTAGGGCTTGGCGGCGGCTCCGTATCGTAAAACGCGATGAAACTTTCTCTCTGATTTTTCTCCGTGAAAGCAAATATATGGAGTTGGAGTTGAGGTTGGTGGATGTCCAGGGGGCCCACGAGGCAGGGGGCGCGCCTAAGGGAGGGGGAGCGCCCCCACCCTCGTGGACAGGGTGTGGGCCCCCTGACGCTATTTCTTTCGCCAGTATTTTTTATTTATTCTAAAAAGTTGCTCCATGGATTTTCAGGTCATTCTGAGAACTTTTATTTCTGCACAAAAATAACACCATGGCAGTTCTGCTGAAAACATCGTCAGTCCGGGTTAGTTTCATTCAAATCATGCAGGTTAGAGTCCAAAACGAGGGCAAAAGTGTTTGGAAAAGTAGATACGATGGAGACGTATCACGCGCCAAATGTCGGATATCGGGTTCCGGCAAAACCCTTAAGGTTTGAACACTGGGGTGTGCATGAAGATCTCCTCCTACTGAATCTCGCTCTCAGCCTCGCCGCGATCCCTAGGCTAGATCGATGAACAACACAACAGACACAAGATTTATACAGGTTCGGGCCACCGTTGTGGTGTAATACCCTACTCTTGTGTGTGGTGGTGGATTGCCTCTTGGGCTGATGATGAACAGTACAGGGGAAGAACAGCCTCATGAGGAGAGGTGTTCTTGTGGTGGTGGTGTGTGGATGAGCTAGGTTCGGATCCCCCCCCTTCTACGGTGGTGGCTAGCTCTATTTATACAGGCCCTGGTCCTCTTCCCAAATATTGAGCGGGAAGGGATCCAATATCGGCCATTTTGAAAGGGGACAGCTAGTATAAGCTATCCTGACTAAAGTTGGTCTTCGCCTGCCAAAGGTGCCGGTGATGACGCCGTCTTGGGCTCCATGGTGACCTCTGTCCCTCCGTCCTGCTGGCCTTGGTCTCGTTGCACCGATATGGAAACCTTTGCCTGATCCCTCGGTACTCCACGCCTGCGCTTGTGCCCTTTGCACCAAAGAGGAAACAACAACACTGCGCGGGCTGGCGCCTGCCTCGTGCCCGCCTGGTCTTGATCGTGATGGCTTGCGTCATGGGAACCTCGCGAGGTACCCCTTGCCTCGATCTCTCTGCCTCCTCGCGAGCCTGCTTGGTGAGGTAACTCCTGGGGAGGCCTTGCATCGTCCGCCCTGCGAGGCTTGGCCCCTCGCGAGGGTATTGATGAAGACGGGCCGTACTAGGCCTCCGGTTGATCCATGCAGCAGGTCGCAGGCAGGCAAGTCTGAGGACCCCCGTTCCCAGAATGTCGACAGCCCCCCTCAGGGCACCCCCCAGGTGCTACTCTGGCCCAGTGGTAGTCTTTTGGTCCATAAAAGATCCACAAAAAGTTTCGTGGTGTTTGGAGAAGTTGGAATGTAGTAGGTTTAACACCAGTATAAATAAAGAATGAGTTCATTATAGTACCTTAAGTGGTGGTTTTTCTTTCTTGCACTAACGGAGCTCATGAGATTTCCTGTTGAGTTTTGTGTTGTGAAGTTTTCAAGTTTTGGGTAAAGATTTGATGGACTATGGAATAAGGAGTGGCAAGAGCCTAAGCTTGGGGATGCCCATGGAACCCCAAGATAATTCAAGGACAACCAAAAGCCTAAGCTTGGGGATGCCCTGGAAGGCATCCCCTCTTTCGTCTTCGTCTATCAGTAACTTTACTTGGAGCTATATTTTTATTCACCACATGGCATGTGTTTTGCTTGGAGCGTCTTATATGATATGAGTCTTTGCTTTTTAGTTTACCATAATCATCCTTGCTGTACACACCTTTTGGGGGAGACACACATGATTCAGAATTTATTAGAATACTCTATGTGCTTCACTTATATATTTTGAGCTAGACAATTTTGCTCTAGTGCTTCACTTATATGTTTTTAGAGCATGGCGGTGGTTTTATTTTGTAGAAATTATTGATCTCTCATGCTTCACTTACATTATTTTGAGAGTCTTTTAGAACAGCATGGTATTTGCTATGGTTATAAAATTGTTCCTAGAATTGTGGGCATCCAAGTTGGGTATAATGAAAACTACCATAGGAAGTGAATTGGATGCTATGATCAACTTGATGCTTGATAATTGTTTTGAGATGTAAAGGTGGTAATGTTAGAGTCATGCTAGTTGGGTATTTATGAAATTGAGAAATACTTGTGTTGAAGTTGGCAAGTCCCGTAGCATGCACGTATGATAAAAGTTGTGTAACAAATTTGTAACATGGGGTGCTCTTTTGATTGCCTTCCTTATGAGTGGAGGTCGGGATCGCGCGATGGTTAACTCCTACCAACCCTTACCCTAGGAGTATGCGTAGTAGTACTTTGCTTTGAGGTCTAATAAACTTTTGCAATAAGTATATGAGTTCTTTATGACTAATGTGAGTCCATGGATTATACGCACTCTTACCCTTCCATCATTGCTAGCCTCTACGGTACCGTGCATTGCCCTTTCTCACCTTGAGAGTTGGTGCAAACTTCGCCGGTGCATCCAAACCCCGTGATACGATACGCTCTATCACACATAAACCTCCTTATATCTTCCTCAAAACAACCACCATACCTACCTATTATGGCACTTCCATAGCCATTCCAAGATATATTGCCATGCAACTTTCCACCGTTCCGTTTATGACAAGTTCCATCATTGTCATATTGCTTTTGCATGATCATGTAGTTGGCATCGTATTTGTGGCAAAGCCACCTTCATAATTCTTTCATACATGTCGCTCTTGATTCATCGCATATCCCGGTACACCGCCATAGGCATTCATATAGAGTCATATTTTGTTCTAGTATTGAGTTGTAATTCATGAGTTGTAAGTAAATAGAAGTGTGATGATCATCATTATTAGAGCATTGTCCCCTACAAAAAAAGAAAAAAGAAAGGCCAAAAAAGGCCAAATAAAAAAAGGGAAGGCCCAAAAATAATAATATAAAAAGGGGGACAATGTTACTATCTTTTTTTCCACACTTGTGCTTCAAAGTAGTACAATGATCTTCATGATAGAGAGTCTCCTATGTTGTCACTTTCATATACTAGTGGGAATTTTTCTTTATAGAACTTGGCTTGTATATTCCAACGATGGGCTTCCTCAAAATTCCCTAGGTCTTTGTGAGCAAGCAAGTTGGATGCACACCCACTTAGTTTCCTTTGTTGAGCTTTCATACATTTATAGCTCTAGTACATCTGTTGCATGTCAATCCCTACTCCTCATGTTGACATCAATTGATTGGCATCTCCATAGCCCGTTGATTAGCCTCATCAGTGTGAGACTTTCTCCTTTTTTGTCTTCTCCACACAACCTCCATCATCATATTCTATTCCACCCATAGTGCTATATCCATGGCTCACGCTCATGTATTGCGTGAGAGTTGAAAAAAGCTGAAGCGCGTTAAAAAGTATGAACCAATTGCTTGGCTGAAACCGGGGTTGTGCATGATGGGAGTATTTTGTGTGACGAAAATGAAACATAGCCTAACTATATGATTTTGTAGGGATAAACTTTCTTTAGCCATGTTATTTTGAGAAGACATGATTGCTTTGTTAGTATACTTGAAGTATTAATATTCTTATGTCAATATGAACTTTTATTTTGAATCATTTGGATCTGAACATTCATGCCACAATAAAGAAAAATTACATTGAGAAATATGCTAGGTAGCATTCCACATCAAAAATTCTGTTTTTATCATTTACCTACTCGAGGACCAGCAAGAATTAAGCTTGGGGATGCTTGATACGTCTCCAACGTATCTATAACTTCTGATTGTTCCATGCTATTATATTACTCGTTTTGGATGTTTTGGGGCTTTACTTTACACTTTCATATCATTTTTGGGACTAACCTACTAACTGGAGGCCCAGCCTGAATTGCTGTTTTTTTTCCTATTTCAGTGTTTCGAAGAAAAGGAATATCAAACGGAGTCCTAACGGAATGAAACCTTCGGGAGCGATCTTTTTGGAACAAATGCAATCCAGGAGACTTGGAGTGGACGTCAAGAAGCAGCCGAGGCGGCCACGAGGGTGCAGTGCCCGCCCCCCACCCTCGTGGGCCCCTCGTGGCTCCCCTGACCGATCTCCTTCGCCTATATATACTTGCATACCCTGAACTCATCCAGGAGCACCACTAAACCCTATTTCCACCGCCGCAACCTTCTGTATCCGCAAGATCCCATCTTGGGGCCTTTTCCGGCACTCCGCCGAAGGGGGAATCGATCATGGAGGGCTTCTACATCAACACCATAGCCTCTCTGATGAGTTGTGAGTAGTTTACCACACACCTTCGGGTCCATAGTTATTAGCTAGATGGCTTCTTCTCTCTCTTTGAATCTCAGTACAAAGTTCTCCTTGATCTTCTTGGAGATCTATTCGATGTAACTCTTTTTTGCGGTGTGTTTGTCGAGATCTGATGAATTGTGAGTTTATGATCAAGTTTATCTATCAGAAATATTTGAATATTCTCTGAATTCTTTTATGTATGATTGGTTATCTTTGCAAGTCTCTTCGAATTATCAGTTTGGTTTGGCTTACTAGATTGATCTTTCTTGCAATGGGAAAGTGCTTAGCTTTGGGTTCAATCTTGCGGTGTCCTTTCCCAGTGACAGCAGGGGCAGCAAGGCACGTATTGTATTGTTGCCATCGAGGATAAAAAGATGGGGTTTATATCATATTGCTTGAGTTTCTCCCTCTACATCATGTCATTTTGCCTAATACGTTACTCTGTTCTTATGAACTTAATACTCTAGATGCATGCTTTATCGCGGTCGATGTGTGGAGTAATAGTAGTAGATGCAGAATCGTTTCGATCTACTTGTCATGGACGTGATGCCTATATACATGATCATGCCTAGATAATCTCATAACTATGCACTTTTCTATCAATTGCTCGACAGTAATTTGTTCACCCACCGTAATACTTATGCTATCTTGAGAGAAGCCACTAGTGAAACCTATGGCCCCTGGGTCTATCTTCCATCATATAAGTTTCCAATCTACTTTATTTTGCAATCTTTACTTTCCAATCTATATCATAAAAATACCAAAAATATTTATCGTATCTTATAATCTCTATCAGATCTCACTTTCGCAAGTGGCCATGAAGGGATTAACAGCCCCTTTACCGCGTTGGTTGCGAGGTTCTTGTTTGATTGTGTAGCTACGAGGGACTTGCGTGGAGTCTCCTACTGGATTGATACCTTGGTTCGCAAAAACTAAGGGAAATACTTATGCTACTTTGCTGCATCACCCTTTCCTCTTCAAGGGAAAACCAACGCGGTGCTCAAGAGGTAGCAGTACATGCACAAACAATCAAGAACCTTGCAACCAACGCGATAAAGGGGTTGTCAATCCCTTCACAGTCACTCACAAAAGTGAAATCTAATAGAGATAGTAAAGTAAATATTTTTGGTATTTTTTTGTATAGATTGGAAAGTAAAGATTGAAAAATAGTAAATGAGATGTGATATAATGGAAAAGAGATGTAATATAATAGGAAAGAGACCCGGGGGCCATAGGTTTCACTAGTGGCTTCTCTCAAGATAGCATGTATTACGGTGGGTGAACAAATTACTGCCGAGCAATTGATAGAAAAGCGCATAATTATGAAGACATCTAAGGCAATGATCATGAATATAGGCATCACGTCCGTGTCAAGTAGACCGAAACGATTCTACATCTACTATTATTACTCCACAAATCGACCGCTATCCAGCATGCATCTAGAGTATTAAGTTCATTAGAATGGAGTAACGCATTAAGCAAGATGACATGATGTAGAGGGATAAACTCAAGCAATATGATATAAGCCCCATCTTTTTATCCTCGATGGTAACAATACAATACGTGCCTTGCTGCCCCTACTGTCACTGGGAAAGTACAACACAAGATTGAACCCAAAGCTAAGCACTTCTACAATTGCAAGAAAGATCAATCTAGTAGGTGAAACTAAACCGAAAATTCGAAGAGACATGCAAAGATGTCAAATCATGCATATAAGAATTCAGAGAAGAACCAAATAATATTCATAGATAATCTTGTTCATAAATCCACAATTCATCGGATCTTGGCAAACACATCGGAAAATAGTATTTCATCAAATAGATCTCCAAGAACATCAAGGAGAACTTTGTATTGAGAATCAAAGAGAGAGAAGAAGCCATCTAGCTAATAACTATGGACCCAAAGGTCCGTGGTAAACTACTCATGCTTCATCGGAGAGGCTATGGTGTTGATGTAGAAGCCCTCCGTGATCGAATCCCCCTCTGGCAAATCGCCGGAAAAGGCCCCAATATGGGATCTCACGGGTACAGAAGGTTGCGGCGGTGGAAAAGTGGTTTTGTGGCTCCCCCTAATGTTTCTAGGTTATAAGAGTATATATAGGCGAAAGAAGTACGTCGGTGGAACTACGAGGGGCCCACGAGGGTGGGGGCGTGCCTACCCTCTGGGCGCGCCCTCCTGCCTCGTGGCCTCCTCGTGGCGTTCCGGACTTCTACTCCAAGTCTTCTGGTTTGCTTTCGGTCCAAGAAAGATCATCGCGAAGGTTTCATTCCGTTTGGTATTCCTTTTCTGCAAAACTCTAAAATAGGCAAAAACAAAAACTGGCTCTGGGCCTCCGGTTAATAGGTTAGTCCCAAAAATAATATAAAAGATCATATTAAAGTACATTAAACATCCAAAATAGATAATATAATAGCATGGAACGATAAAAAATTATAGATGCGTTGGAGACGTATCAGGCATCCCCAAGCTTAATTCATGCTCGTCCTAGAGTAGGTAAATGATAAAAACAGAATTTTTGATGTGGAATGCTACCTAGCATATTTATCAATGTAATTTTCTTTATTGTGGCATGAATGTTCAGATCCGAAAGATTCAAGACAAACGTTTAATATTGACATAAAAATAATATTACTTCAAGCATACTAACAAAGCAATCATGTCTTCTCAAAATAACATGGCTAAAGAAAGCTATCCCTACAAAATCATATATTCTGGTTATGCTCTATCTTCATCACACAAAGTATTTAATCATTCACAACCCTGATGACAAGCCAAGCAATTGTTTCATACTTTTGATGTTCTCAAACTTTTTCAATCTTCACGCAATACATGAGCGTGAGCCATGGACATAGCACTATAGGTGGAATAGAATGGTGGTTGCGGAGAAGACAAAAAAGGAGAAGATAGTCTCACATCAACTAGGCGTATCAACGGGCTATGGAGATGCCCATCAATAGATATCAATGTGAGTGAGTAGGGATTGCCATGCAACGGATGCACTAGAGCTATAAGTGTATGAAAGCTCAAAAGGAAAACTAAGTGGGTGTGCATCCAACTTTATTGCTCACGAAGACCTAGGGCACTTTTGAGGAAGCCCATCATTCGAATACACAAGCCAAGTTCTATAATGAAATATTCCCACTAGTATATGAAAGTGATAACATAAGAGACTCTCTATCATGAAGATCATGGTGCTACTTTGAAGCACAAGTGTGGTAAAAGGATAGTAGCATTGCCCCTTCTCTCTTTTTCTCTTATTTTTAATTTTTTTATGTGGGCCTTTTCTCTTTTTTATGGCCTCTTTTTTCCCCTCTTTTATTTATTTATTTTTCGTCCGGTGTCTCATCCTGACTTGTGGGGGAATCATAGTCTCCATCATCCTTTCCTCACCGGGACAATGCTCTAATAATGAAGATCATCACACTTTTATTTACTTACAACTCAATACTTAGAACAAAATATGACTCTATGTGAATGCCTCCGGTGGTATACCGGGATGTGCGATGATTCAAGAGTGACATGTATGAAAAATTATGAACGGTGGCTTTGCCACAAATACGATGTCAACTACATGATCATGCAAGGCGATATGACAATGATGGAGCATGCCATAATAAATAGAACGGTGGAAAGTTGCATGTCAATATATCTCGGAATGGCTATGGAAATGCCATAATAGGTAGGTATGGTGGCTGTTTTGAGGATGGTATATGGTGAGTGTATGGTACCGGTGAAAGTTGTGCGGTACTAGAGAGGCTAGAAATGGTGGAAGGGTGAGAGTGCGTATAATCCATGGACTCAACATTAGTCATAAAGAACTCACATACTTATTGCAAAAATTTATTATCTATCAAAACAAAGTATTACGCACATGCTCCTAGGGCGATAGATTGGTAGGAAATGACCATCGCTCGTCCCCGACCACCACTCATAAGGAAGACAATAAATAAATAAATCATGCTCCAACTTCATCACATAACGGTTCACCATACGTGCATGCTACGGGAATCACAAACTTTAACACAAGTATCTCTCAAATTCACAGCTACTCTACTAGCATGACTCCAATATCACCATCTTCATATCTCAAAACAATCATAAATAATCAAACTTTTCATAGTATTCAATGCACTTTATATGAAAGTTTTTATTATACCCATCTTGGATGCCCATCATATTAGGACTAGTTTTATAACCAAAGCAAATTACCATTCTGTTCTAAAAGACTCTCAAAGTAATATAAGTGAAGCATGAGAGATCAATAATTTTTATAAAATAAAATCACCACCGTGCTTTAAAAAGATATAAGTGAAGCATTAGAGCAATATTTTCTAGCTCAAAAGATATAAGTGAAGCACATAGAGTATTCTAGTAAATTCCGATTCATGCGTGTCTCTCCCAAAAGGTGTGTACAGCAAGGATTATTGTGGTAAACTAAAAAGCAAAGACTCAAATCATACAAGACGCTCCAAGTAAAACACATATCATATGGTGAATAAAAATATAGCCTCAAGTATAGTTACCGATAGACGAAGACGAAAGAGGGGATGGCTTCTGGGGCATCCCCAAGCTTAGGCTTTTGGTTGTCCTTGAATTACCTTGGGGTGCATTGGGCATCCCCAAGCTTAGGCTCTTGCCACTCCTTATTCCAAAATCCATCAAATCTTTACCCAAAAACTTGAAAACTTCACAACACAAAACTTCAACAGAAAATCTCAGGAGCTCCGTTATTATAAGAAAATAAACCACCACTTTAAGGTACTTTAATTAACCCATTATTTTTTTATATTGGTGTTAAACCTACTGTATTCCAACTTCTCTATGGTTCATACCCCCCGATACTACTCATAGATTCATCAAAATAAGCAAAGAACACATGAAAAATAGAATCTGTCAAAAACAGAATAGTCTGTAGAAATCTGTAACTTTAGAATAGTTATGTAACTCTAAAAATTCTAAAATAAATCGGTGGACGTGAGTAATTTGTATATTAATCATCTGCAAAAGTAATCAACCTAAAATCACTCTCCAGTAAAAATTTACAGCTATTCTCGCGAGCGCAAAAGTTTATGTTTTTTACAGCAAGATCGTAAAGACTTCACCCAAGTCTTCCCAAAGGTTCTACTTGGCACAAACACTAATTAAAACATAAAACCACATCTAAACAGAAGCTAGATGAATTATTTATTACTAATCATGAGCAAAAAGCAAAAAACAAAAATAAAATTGGGTTGCCTCCCAACAAGCGCTATCGTTTAACGCCCCTGGCTAGGCATAATAACACGAATAGATCTAGGTATTGTCATCTTTGGTATGCAATCCATAAGTGGCTCTCATAATAGATTCATAGGGCAATTTAATTTTCTTCCTTGGAAAGTGTTCCATGCCTTTCCTTAAAGGAAATTGGAATCTAATATTTCCTTCTTTCATATCAATAATTGCACCAATCGTTCTAAGGAAAGGTCTACCAAGAATAATAGGACATGTAGGATTGCAATCTAAATCAAGAACAATGAAATCTATGGGCACATAATTCCTATTTGCAACAATAAGAACATCATTAATTCTTCCTATAGGTTTCTTAATAGTGGAATCCACAAGATGCAAATTTAAAGAACAATCATCAAATTCATGGAAACCTAGCACATCACATAAAGTTTTCGGAATCGTGGAAACACTAGCACCCAAATCACACAAAGCATAACATTCATAATCTTCAATCTTAATTTTAATAGTAGGTTCCCACTCATCATAAAGTTTTCTAGGGATAGAAACTTCTAGTTCAAGCTTTTCTTCATAAGATTGCATCAAAGCATCAACGATATGTTTAGTAAAATCTTTATTTTGATTGTAAGCATGAGGAGAATTTAACACGGATTGCAACAAGGAAATACAATCTACTAAAGAACAATTATCATAATTAAATTCCTTAAAATCCAAAATAGTGGGTTCATTGCTATGTAATGTTTTGACCTCTTCAATCCCATTTTTATCAATTTTTGCATTTAGATCTAAAAACTCTGAATCATTGGGATGCCTTTTAACTTAAGTTGACTCATCTCCAGTCCCATCTTTATCAAGATTCATATTGGAAAACAAAGATTTAATAGGAGTAACATCACTCACTTTTAGATCTTCATCATTATTATCTAGATCTTCCGGTTTAGCGGCCATCTTATTAACTAAGGTGGCTTGTTTATCCGAGTTTTGGCCTACTAAATTTTCAAGATGAGCAAACTAATATTTCAAACCACAAAATTCCTTAGACATATCATCGAGCTCTTTATTCATGTACTCCATAAAACTTTTTTGTTCTTTAAGCTCGTTTTTGAAGAAATTATTATGCTCAAATTGCAAAGACATAAAGCTTCTAACGTTGTTTTCAATTTCTTCCAACCTCCTAAGGTGAGGATCAACACTTTTTGGTAGAGCCATCATGACAAGCAATCAAACCAACACACAAGCACACAAGAAGCAAGCAAAAAGAGATCAATGGAACAGGGGCGAAGAAAAGGTAAAGGTTTTTGAAAATCGTTTTAGAAGTGGGGGAGAGGAAAACAAGAGGCGAATGGCAAATAATGTAATGCGAGGGAGAATAATTTATGATGGGTACTTGGTATGCTTGACTTGACGTAGATCTCCCCAGCAACGGCGCTAGAAATCCTTCTTGATACCTCTTGAGCATGCGTTAGTTTTTCCTTGAAGAGAAAAGGGTGATGCAGCAAAGTAGCGTAAGTATTTCCCTCAGTTTTGAGAACCAAGGTATCAATCCAGTAGGAGACGACGCACAAGTCACCTAGTACCTGCACAAACAATAAAGAACCTTGCAACCAACCCGATAAAGGGGTTTTCAATCCCTTCACGGTCACTCACAAAAGTGAGATCTAATAGAGATAGTAAAGTAAATATTTTTGGTATTTTTGTTGTATAGATTGGAAAGTAAAGATTGCAAAATAGTAAATGAGATGCGATATAATGGAAAAGAGATGTAATATAATAGGAAAGAGACCTGGGGGGCATAGGTTTCACTAGTGGCTTCTCTCAAGATAGCATGTATTACAATGGGTGAACAAATTACTGCCGAGCAATTGATAGAAAAGCGCATAATTATGAAGGCATCTACGGAAATGATCATGAATGTAGGCATCACGTCCATGTCAAGTAGACCGAAATGATTCTGCATCTACTATTATTACTCCACACATCGACCGCTATCTAGCATGCATCTAGAGTATTAAGTTCATAAGAACGGAGTAACGCATTAAGCAAGATGACATGATGTAGAGGGATAAACTCAAGCAATATGATATAAACCCCATCTTTTTATCCTCGATGCCAACAATACAATACGTGCCTTGCTGCCCCTACTGTCACTAGGAAAAGACAATGCAAGATTGAACCCAAAGCTAAGCACTTCTCCCATTGCAAGAAAGATCAAACTAGTAGGCCAAGCTAAACCGAAAATTCAAAGAGACTTGCAAAGATATCAAATCATGCATATAAGAATTCAGATAAGAACCAAATAATATTCATAGACAATCTTGTTCATAAATCCACAATTCATTGAATCTCGGCAAACACACCGCAAAAGAGTATTACATCAAATAGATATCCAAGAACATCGAGGAGAACTTTGTATTGAGAATCAAAGAGAGAGAAGAAGCCATCTAGCTAATAACTATGGACCCGAAGGTCTGTGGTAAACTACTCACGCTTCATCGGAGAGGCTATGGTGTTGATGTAGAAGCCCTCCGTGATCAAATCCCTCTCCAATAGATCGCCGGAAAAGGCCCCAAGATGTGATTTCACGGGTACAGAAGGTTGCGGTGGTGGAAAAGTGGTTCCGTGGCTCCCCCGATGTTTCTAGGGTATAAGAGTATATATAGGCGAAAGAAGTACGTCGGTGGAGCTACGAGGGGCCCATGAGGGTGGGTGGGGGGGGGGCGCCCTCCTGCCTCGTGGCCTCCTCATGGCGTTCCAGACTTCTACTCCAAGTCTTTTGGTTTTCTTTTGGTCCAAGAAAGATCATCGCAAAGGTTTCATTCCGTTTGGACTCCGTTTGGTATTCCTTTTCTGCAAAATTCTAAAATAGGCAAAAACAGAAAGTGGCACTGGGCCTATGGTTAATAGATTAGTCCCAAAAATAATATAAAAGAGCATATTAAAGCCCATTAAACATCCAAAACAGATAATATAATAGCATGGAACAATGAAAAATTATAGATACGTTGGAGACACATCATTGAATATGTGTCCGGTTGAAATGTTTTTCTCATGTGTATGTGGTGAGTTTTAGCAATCATAGAAGACTATAAGATGGTTGAGTATGTGGAGCTCTTACTTAGACTCTGTTGAATAAGTTGAATTGCAATTACTTGGTAACTGAGAACATAGGTTGTTGAGTTTCAAGAGAGTTCATTGTTTGAACCTTAACATGTGAATTGGTTGCTACTATAACATGAGAAGTTTTATAAGAAAAGATTGCTATTATGATGCTAGGAAAAGTGATTGAAATTTTTATTGATCAAAGTTATGCACTTTTCTAGCATTCACACTTCATAAATTATTTCTTTTATCATTTACCTACTCGAGGATGAGTAGGAGTTAAGCTTGGGAATGCTGATACGTCTCCAACGTATCTATTATTTATGAAGTATTCACGCCATTATATTATCATTCTTGGATGTTTTACAATCATTTTATAGCAACTTTATATCATTTTTTGGGACTAACCTATTGACCCAGTGCCCGGTGCTAGTTGTTGTTTTTTGCTTGTTTTTTACATCGCAGGAAATCAATATCAAATGTAGTCCAAACACCAGGTAATTTTTTGGAGATTTTTTCTGGACCAGAAGGAACCCAATGGGCCGGAGCTGGACCTTGGGGGTGCCCCAAGGGGGGCACAACCCAGCAGGGCACGCCAGGGCTCCCTGGCATGCCCAGGTGGGTTGTGCCCACCTCGGTGGCCTCCCGCACCCCCTCTTTGCACTATAAATTCCCAAATATTCCGAAACCCTTCGAGGTTAACCTAGATCAGAAGTTCCACCGCCGCAAGGTCTTTGTATCCGCGAAAACCAATAGACCCCGTTCCGGCACCCTGACGGAGGAGGGAATCATCTCCGGTGGCCATCTTGATCACCCCGGCGGCCACCATGATGAGGAGGGAGTAGTCCACCCTCGGGGCTGAGGGTTTGTACTAGTAGCTATGTGTTTTATCTCTCCCTCTCTCTCTCTCGTGATCTATATCATGGGCTTTGTTAATATAGTTGGATCATATGATGTTTCTCCCCTCTATACTCTTGTTATGATGAATTGAATCTTTACCCTTCAAAGTTTGGTCTTGTCGGATTGAATATTCAGAGATGAGAACACATGATATATGTCTTGCAATATGAATACTTGAGGTGACAATGAGGTATCTTATTGATTCACTTGATATGTGTTATGGCATTCAACTCACGGATTCCTGCGGTGATATTGGGGTAATCTATGCATAGGGGTTGATGCACTTTATTCTCCGACCAAAACTTTGGGGTCTCTTTATAGTTCTTTGTGTGGATTGATTATTATGAATATGAATTTGCTTTGGTGTTATTCTAGTACGAACTCTAGGATAGATCGAACGGAAAAATTAGCTTTGTGTTATTTTAGTACGAACTCTTGAATAGATCGAACGGAAAGAATAACTTTGAGGTGGTTTCGTGACCTACAAACAATTCCTATCTTTTGTTCTCCGCTAATAGAAACTCAGGAGTGATTCTTTATTGCACTTTGAGGGATAATCATATGATCCAACTATGTTAGCATTGTTGAGAGGTTGCACTAGCGATAGTACGGACCCTAGGCCTTATTTTTAAGCATTGCAACACTATTTTTGTGCCCGTTTACTATTTTCTACCTTGTTGTTTTTATTTATTCAGATTACAAAAATATATTTCTACCATCAATATTACACTTTTATCACCATCTCTTCGCTGAACTAGTGCACCTATACAATTTGTCATTGTATTGGGTGTGTTGGGACACAAGAGACTTTTTGTTATTTGGTTGCAGGGTTGCTTGAGAGAGACCATCTTCATCCTACACCTCCCACGTATTGATAACCTTAGGTCATCCACTTGAGGAAAAATTGCTACTGTCCTACAAAACTCTGCGCTTGGAGGCCCAACATGAGTCCACAAGAATAAAGTTGCGTAGTAGGCATCAGGCCCCGGAGTCTATTCTCTATTAATAAACTATTCTACAAAAATGCCTCTTTTATTTGCCGTTTCACTTCACTATTATCTATCTATTATTTGGTTTTAGTCCTGTAATTCGTAAGACAATGGGCTTGACGACCCTCTTGTCGTATTGGGTGCAAATATATTTTTTGTGTGCAAGTGTTGTTTATCTTGGTAGCCTAGAAGTTCCTACTGGTTTGATAAACCTTGATTCTTAACCGAGAGAAAACTATGTTGCTCTCTACTTCATCCTTCCTCTTTGGGGAAACCCAACGGCTCCTGCGGGGGTAACACTAGCCT
Organism: Triticum aestivum; assembly: GCF_018294505.1. Classification (NCBI taxonomy): domain Eukaryota; kingdom Viridiplantae; phylum Streptophyta; class Magnoliopsida; order Poales; family Poaceae; genus Triticum; species Triticum aestivum. Next base: position 492,869,284 of record NC_057813.1, read on the forward strand.
CGGAGGAGCAACCACTAATTATGTAATAGGGGGCTAAGGGCCCTCCCTGGGTTTCAGTTTTGGTGCCATATTTCGGTAGTGGTGTCGTTACCGATTCGTTGAATGAGACCCTATGCAAGCATATCCCTTCTGTCACGAACTGCTCCATACCTAGGAGGGATGATTACTCAACTTTGCATCAAGTATGCTCTTATCAGGAAAGTATGCAGCTTTAAGAATCATTGCACTAAGTGAATCAGGATCATTGAACACTCTCCATGCCTGCCTGGCTAGAAGAGCCAGGTTAAAAAATTCCATGTCTCTGAATCTCAATCCACCCAAGTTTTTCGGCCTTATCATGATGTCCAGGAGACCAAACAAGGCTTCCTCTTCCCTTGGTTACTTCCCCACCAAAACTGACGTATCATAGAGGTGATATTATCTTGTGTGCATATTCTCTCGTCGCTCGCTGGAATTTGGTAAATGGGCCAAGCCGCGCATGCTGGAAGGAGAGTGCTCACCCAGGTTTATATAGTAATAAAAAATATGAGATGTTGGAAAAAGGTTTGATACTTCAAAAAAGGTTTGTTGATTCAAAAAATGTTTAAAAGCTTGAAAGTGGTTGCAAATTCAAAACAAAAGTTCATGGTTCAAAAAATGTTAATGAATTTTAAAAATGTTCCTGAATTTGGGAACCATTTTTCAAATGTGTGAACAATTTAGGAAAAATCAAACAATTTTTGGAATTTCAAACACTTTCTGGAAAATGAAAGAAATTAAAAGACAGTAACAGTTTTTTAAATACCAAATATTTTTTGAAAAGGAATTTTTTTTGAAAACACGAACGTATTCTTAATTTTAAACAAATTTTGATAACACCAACAAATTTCTAGAGGACGTGAACAAATTTTAAAATCTTTATTTTTTTAAAAGGCGAATTAAAAGATGTCAAGATTTTGAAAACATGAACAATTTTTCAAATATGTGAACATTTTTCGAAAAGTGTTGCTTGATGGACGATAAAGATAAATGCTATAAGTACAAATGAGCTAAAACCCCACTCTCTAGTATATATACAATCACAACAAAAATATTGTGAACCTGAAACTATTTAGTTTTTGTGGGTGCCCTGAAGCTCAGTTGATTACAATATTTTTTTTATTTTGAATGATCAATGGCAACTATTTATCAATGAACCGATCTCAAAAAGTGTACCCCATCATGTAGGTGAATTTTTCTATCCCTTTCGCGAGAGCTATATCTCGCCTAATGTGAGACTGATAGATCTCTTCCGTGTAGTGCTCGGGAGACTGGCCGCCCATTTAAACGATTGTAGAACCTTCCATCCTGTTTTCCGTTTGGTTTTTCTTTTTGCCTTTTATGTTTCTAGTCCCTTTTTTTATCTTCGGGATTTTTTGAATTGTTTTATTTGTCTTTCTATGATTTTTTTTTGTTTGTTTCCGAATTGTCTTCATTCGAAGAGCGTGTAAAAAAGGAAACATGGAAGAAGAAAAAACTACTCCATCAAACCAACATCTGTCAAGAGAGAAAAGGCATTGGTTGTGGGTCCAACTCCAATAAATGAGGCATGTTGTCTAAAACGATAATTCCGCTTACCAATCATGGCAAGAGAGATAACGGGTAATGGACCCTGGTTTTATTGCGAGCCAAAACTACCTGAAAGAAGAAAAATGGAGAAGGATGAAAAACGCCATGGGAGTCTTGATCCAATAAGAAATCCCAATTCAGAGTTTGTTTGGATCAAATTCTTATGTTATACTATTCCATTCTCGGTGATGAGTCGATTTGATAGATCATATATTGTTATTCTGCTGGATAAATATAGATTATTGGTTGTAACTGGCTATGTTAAGGGACTGTAACAAAATAAAGTTCTTCGTATTATTTTTAACTTGTAAAATACTCCAATGCAAATAAGAAAAGATTTTCTAGGCATTGTATTAGCTTTATTTGTTCAGACCTATGTACCATGACCTTCCCTTCCCCGGCCACACATTACGCAGGGCATACCTTGATGATGATGCTACACGGTGAAAAGGGTGCAGACTAAGGCATAGCCTAATGGTGGAAAGGGTTTGATGTCTTTCCACCCACCCAGGTTCAAGGCATAGTACTTGCAATTTAGATTTATTTGTTGCACCAATTATACTATAGGGGTCTTCCTTATGGTCTTTCTGTAAGAAAATCTCTGAAAAAATGACAAAGCTTTCTACTTTTTTCGCGATTTTTCCGCCGCCGTAATTTCCCTGGGAGATCCAATCCGGAGGCCTGTTTCGGCACCATGTTGGAGTGGGAATCCATCACCAGAGCCATCTTCATTAACCTTGATGCCTCCATGGTCATGTGTGAGTGTTTTCCCTATGACCTTAGAGTGCATAGTAGTAGCTAGATGTCATCCTCTCCCCTTGTGATTCAGTACAAAGTTCCCATAAGCAGAATCAATATGATGTAATGGGTGGTTGTGTTTGTTGGGATATGATGACTTTTCACTTTATGATTAGATTGTTCATTGAATTGCATTGAATCTTTGAAGTTTCTTTGCTATGTAATTAAGTAGTTATGTATGCTCTTTGATCTATTAGTTGCCCAAGATTGATTGGTAATTCCAAAGGGAGTTGTGCATGATAATGGACTCAATCATGCGGTGATCCATCCCAATGACAGAAAGAGAGCAATCACATATTATATTATTGCTACCAAGGATAAAATGATGGTTTCTTTATCACACTTGGATGATAATTTTACTGTCTATGTTATGTCATCTTGCTTATTGCAATGCTCTGTTTGTCATAAACTTAATACTTTGAGATGCGTGCTGGATAGCCGTCTTGGGATGGAGTATTAGTTGGATAACGATCTACATATCACGGACATAATGGCTATATATAATCGCTACTCAATTGTAATATGTTCGGCACACCACATTTATCTGCTTGGAGAGATGCCTCCAGTAAAACTATGGCCCCTGGGTCTATCTTCTTTAAATTACATACACCATTATAATTTATTTTCTTGTTGTATCATTTTATTATTTTGTTCTATTTATCAATTTCTACCATACCCTGCAATTTATCCTTGTAACTAGCAGGACAAGAAGCTTCACAATCTTCTTAATACATTGGGGGAAAGTCTGTTTTGTGTGCAGATACCAATGACTTTAGTTGCAGAAGAAATCCTACTAGTTCGATAAACCTTGATTCTCAATCGAGGAATATATTTATTGCTAGGTTACTTCTCCCTTACACTTGGGGATTACCCAATCACTCTTACGAGAGAGAGAAACCACACTCGCACATATATATACTTATCTTTATATACATGCATACAATACGGTAATTACCTTTGGCTCCGCTCCCCATACAATACATATATATGAGTGCATGCATGTCACATACATATGCCAAAACTCACATTTTAAGTCTACAATAATTTTGTATAATATTATGTTTTTAGTAGGTTATAAAATTAATTACTCACCCCTTCCCATTATGTAGGGCTTGTAAGATTTTGACACGAAAGTTAGAGCAAGGCTGGCCGCAAATTACTGAAGCCATGGTTACAGAAAGTTTTCTCCACTATATACTTTAACAAACGCGATTGACTGATCCACGATTATCAATGGTTAGCTTACGTTGGGCGTACAAGAGGGAATATCAAGAGATGAGCACCTTAGATTTAGGGGTTTTCTAAAAAAAGTAGGCGTCTAAGATTTTGGGAGGCAGGAATATATTTAATTGCCAATACAACATTAACTAGTGTCACGCCAATGCAACATAAACTAAATAATGGACATAAACTAAAGAAAAGAATAAATACAAATACAAAATAAGGAATGCGTCAAGTAATGCATGCATGTTTATTGCTTCTCTTCGCCATGTACCATTCATAGATTTAGGAGGATGAAATGACCCACCACTTAACATCACGTGCATGATATTTTCTGGGCATGTCATACATGGATGGGCTACACGTACATGTTATTCATGGCTAAACTTTGCTGGATAGATGGATATGACTACATGCATGCACCACTCGCTAAACAAAACTAAATCCAAATCTAATTCAAAACAAAAAAACAAAAAAGGATTTGCTATAATAAAGAATGAAATAAGGGCATTGATATTACCTAAAAGAAGAAAGAAAATGTAAAAACACATAAAAGAAACAATGACACAAAATTCCAAATGATTGGCATAAAAATTGCATTGTTTCGTAATATACAAAAATAATCATATAGTATTGGATTTTTTAGAGAGCAGTGTGAACCACACAAACATAGCACAAAACTTAGTGAGTATATATCCATGTTATGGGGGCTATTATTTGACAGGCGCCTATCTTTTGGATGTTTAGTCAAATCATCTCCACCACTCTCCACCAGTCGATCAAGATACAAAGGCCGAACCACCTTCTTCTTTCTCTAGCCTTCTTCTTCCCCATATACTAATACTATTTTTAAATGAAGTTTTCTAGGGAAGAATGAATTAGTGGAATTGGTACAACCCTTTAAGAAGGAAGAAAATTAAGAAAACGGAAACAAACAATGACAAAATTTGCCCAAAATTGTGACATTTTATAATATATGCAATAATAAGCATATAATAGTGAAATTTTCTCAAAAAGAAGTTTTCTTAGTAAGAATGAATTAGTGGCATAGGTATTACCTTTAAAGAATAAAGAAAAAAAATAAAAGAAAAATAATCAAAATAATGAAGTTGCTAAGGAAGAATGAATTAGTGGCATTGGTATTACCCTTTAAGAATAAATAAAATCAAATAGAAGAAAAATAATAAAAAATGAAGTTGCTAAGGAAGAATGAATTAGTGGCATTGGTATTTCCTTTAAGAAGAAAGAAAATGAAGTAAAAATTAACAAACCAAAAATTGAAGTATTCTAAAAAGGATTTATTGGCACTGGTATTACCCTTTAAGAATATATAAATTATAAAAATCAAACAATGACAAAATTTGCACATAATATGCACACAAATTGTGTTTTTTATATCATGAAACAATAAGCATAGGATAGTGGAATTTTAGCAAAGAGAAGTTTCCTAAAGAGTATTGAATTAGTGACATTGGTATTATCCTTAAAGAAGAAAGAAAATTAAATAAAGTCAGAATCAAAATAATGATGATGTCCAAGGAAGAATGAAATAGTAGCATTGGTACTACCATTTAAGAAGAATGAAAATGAAATAAAAAATTAAAAATCAATATAATGAAGTTTTCTAAAGAATAATGAATTATGGGCATTGGTATTACCCTTTAAAATGAAATAAAATCTAATTCAAAATCAAAACAATGAAGTTTTCAAAAGAAGAATGAATTAGTGACATTAGATTACCCTTTAAGAAGGAAAAAATCAAACAACGAGAAAATTTGCACATAATACACAAAAATTGCCAATTTTTGTAATATGCAAGAATAAGCACAAGATAGTGTAATATACAATAGACTGGATATTCCTTGGGTCAAGTTAATTTGGGAGGCTCATTATCAAAACAACGAGGCTCCACACACAAATCCCAACAAAGGATCATTCTGGTGGAAGGATTGTATGAAAATGTTTGATCTATTCAAAGAGATGTCTTCATGTGAGATCAGATCTGGAAACACTTGCAAATTATGGGATGATAGTTGGAATGGAGAGATTATGCATTTCAAATTCCCTGAACTCCATTCCTTTTGCAACCAGCAGAATATCTCAGTCAAAAAAGCCAAAGATATTGGGAACCTATACAACTTGTTCCAGCTTCCTCTTTCCATCACTGCCCATCAGCAATTTCATCTGCTTTCTGATAAATTACACAATATCAGATCCAACAATGACAAGGATATATGGAATTTCAATTGGGGTAGTAATTTAAATATGACCAAGAAGATTTATAATTTCTTACTGAGAAATGAAGATGCTGCTATCACTTTCAAATGGATATGGAAGTCATGCTGCCTTCCAAAACACAAATTCTTTTGCTGGCTTCTTCTTCATGATAGGATAAACACATGTGACCTTCTAACCAGGAAAAATATGCATCTTGATTCCACACAATGTGTATTATGTGATGCTGAAGACTATGAGGACAGAATTCATCTTCTTTTCTCTTGCCCATTTAGCCAGGGATTTTGGTGGAACATTGGTTTTGAATGGAACATTGATCTGAATATCCATGATATGATTATTGAAGCCCAGCAAAGATACAAAATTCACCATTTCATGGAAATTCTAATTATTGGATGCTGGAGTATATGGAATCAAAGGAATGATCTGATATTTGAAGGGATCCCTTGCTCTATTAATGACTGCAGATATGAATTTATCAAGACTTTCAAATTGACAATGTTAAGAGCCAAGCCAAGTTTAAAGGAAGGAATGTCTTCGTGGATTGATAACATTTAAGTTATTGTTGTTTCTATTTATTTCTTCTCAGTAATCTCCCTGGTTGTCTCCCCAACAACCATTGTAAAGACTTTGTGGTCCCATTTTTTTATATAATGAAAAAGATCTACAATAAGGCTTTTGCCTTAATGTTTTATGGTCAAAAAAAAAGATAGTGAAATTTTCACAAAAAGGAAATTCATAAGAAGGACTGAATTAGTGGCATTGTTATCACCCTTAAAAGAAAGAAAAGAAAATAATAACAAAACAAAATCGAAATAATGAAGTATTATAACGAAAATGAATTAGTGGCATTGGTATTACCCTTAAAGAAGAATGGAAATAAAATAAAATAAAATAAAAATGAAATCAAAATAATGAGGTTTTCTAAGAAAGAATGAACTGGTGGAATCGATATTACCCTTCAAAAAGAAAGAAATTGAATAAAATATAAAACAAGGGTTTGACAAAATTTGCACACAATACAAAAAAAGATTGCGCTTTTTAAAATATGCAAGAATAAAAATATAATAGTCAAATGTACGTAGGAAAAGGTTATTAAAAGGAAGGAATTAGTGTCATCGGTATTACCATTAAAAAGAACTAAAATGAAATAAAATTTAGAAAAATAAAAATAATGAGGTTTTCTAAGAAAAGAAAATGAATCAGTGGCATTGTATTACCCTTTCAGAAGAAAGGAAATAAAAAAGTAAAACAAAGGTGTTTGAACAAAATATGCAAGAATAAAAATATAATAGAAAAAATTACGAAGGAGAAAGTTACTAAAAAGGAATGAATTAGTGTCATTGGTATTGCCCTTAAAAAAGAAAGAAAAATGAAATATTAACTAAGTCAAAATTGACATAATGAACTTTTATTGGGAACAATGAATTATGCCATTGGTAGTATTAATCTTTAAGAATAAAAAGTATTTTTTTAAAAAGAATGCACACAACTTTGCACCTTTGTAGTATGCAAACAACAATCATATAACAGTGCAATTTTCACACATATTACATAGATTTGTGTGCATACATTTACACTCACCCAACATCCTAAAAGTACATACAAAAATAAAATAAAATAAAAACCAACTAATAATAAAGAAATGCAAATAACAAAAGAAGAACGCATCGAAAAAGAAAAATCGGAAAAAGTAACAGGGTAAAGAGGGATGGGCTGGGCGGGAGGGCTTCAGCCCAGTAGCAAATCGACTGTCCCAAATATATGGCCAGTCAGAAAAAAACAGTCCAAACCAGCTCACAAAACAATCCAGAAAAAACACAACACAAATCTCAGAGCAAAAATCGACAATCCAAACCAGCTCACAAAACAATCCAGAAAAAACACAACACAAATCTCAGATCAAAAATCAACGGCCAAGAAATCAACTGACTCAAATTCAAAATTCAAACGGACTTAGTAAAGTGAGAAAGTAGAGCCTAATGGGCTTTCCTCGAACATATTGGAACTCTTGTTCCCTCTTAATTTATTGGCTAGCGCCTGTCCCTTTTTATGCAGAATGACACGTACTAACTCTGCAGTGTAGGTAACACATGTTGTCATCTCAGTTGCTTAGGAGTACCAAGTATGTGGATTTACTCTTTCGCGATCGGCCGCTCCAGCGCTCGATTCGAACCAGCGCACAAGGCAAAACCGACAGGATTTCCAGGTAGGGCCCACCACGTGTGACAACCAGCCAACAAGGAATGGTGTGGTGCGCATCCACACGAAGGCACCATCGTGAAGGCCCACCCAGAATCAACACTAATCCCCCCCCCTCCCGATTTTCGGGGGGTCCACCTTAATTAATCCCCTAATCTTCAAAGAAAACAACTGTCTACTTTCCAAATCGGGAGCTGTCCGAAACCGAGCGCTCCAACGAGCGCGCGCGAGTTAGACTCTCCCGTATGGTATGTATCCCTTCTCACTAGTGACATGCACTAACTCCACAGTTTTGGTACATATTGTCATCTCCGTATGGCCGCCTATCGGAGGCCAAAGATGCCAGGCCACTACATGCATGCGGTCTTCCGCCAAATTTTCTAGACCTTTTTTTTTTTGAGGGGAAAATTTTCTAGACCTTGTAACCTCAAAACCTCCTCGTAACCATCGTGACCTATGTGCAGCTAGCTTTTGACGCTATCCAAGATGCAGTGCCAACCTGCCAGGAACAACATAAAGGCACAAATGGCAACAACGATGGCATCTTGACGCTTTGCACGATCCACCAACACGCAATCCTAGGGCAGCTAGCTAAGTCAAATAGAAACCTAGCCACCTACTACCACATCTATAAAACCGCCGGCTGCTTGGAGTGAGCCGATCGATCGAGCTCAGGGCCATGGCGAGCTGCTTCTGCGGCACGAGCGCGGGGCGGCGGGGCCAGTTCGTGAAGCTGGTGTTCCCCGGCGGGCACGTGGAGCTGCTGGACCGGCCGGTGCTGGCGGCGGAGGTGATGTCACAGCACCCGCGGTTCTGCGTGGCGCGTCCCGACGTGTTCCGCGAGCCCGTCGGCGCGGTGGCCGCGCCCAACACCATGCTCCACCTCGGGCACAAGTACTACGTCGTGCCCAAGAGCACCGTCCGGAGGCTGCTCAAGTACTCGTCGTCCTCCTCCCACAGCGCCGGCGGCGGGCGCGGCAGCGTGTCGCTGAGGCGGCACCTGGCCAGGCCCGACGGCCATGACAGGGGCCACAAGGACGGCGGCAAGAAGTGGTTCGGCTGGGCGGTGGGCGGCGAAGCCAGGGCGCCCCAGAGGCCTCCTCAGGAGGTGGGCGTCAGTCATGGCAGTGAAGAAGAAGCGGTCAGGGGGGTACGTGTTAAAGATACAAAGGAGAAGGGGAGGGGTGCGAAAGGCGAATCGCCGGGACGGCGGCGGCGGCGGCCGGTTGCCTCGCCGGCTGACTCGGCGTCCTATTCCTGGCAGCCTAGCCTTCACAGCATAACTGAAGAATAGCCGTGTACTACTATGTGTGAGCCCACTTTATAAAGGAAAAAAAGTATGCAAGGAGAATGTGCATGTCCTGTACATTAGAGAACGGTTGCTGAACTCTTTCTACGTACTACTTTGCTTAAGAGGAATTTGCATTTAACCTGAGTAATTCATTCATTGCGACTTCAGTGCATTTTGCTTGTCAAATGGCAGGTGTATCGACCGGCGCCGCTGGTTCGCTAGAACAATGGCGATTTGTACGAGTAACATTTCTCCCCTCGCCGCCCCTCGGACAGTGACAAAGGGCCGCAACGCATTTTTCACGTCTTTTTTTTAGAGTGGTTTTTCTACGCCCCACCACATTGCACACCCGCTAAACCCTCAAGAAAACATAGCAAAACATTTTAAAAAATTCTGAAACTTTGTGTGAATGATTGTGAACAAAGGTTACATATGCTCGCAAAGTTTGATGGTCAAATAACATTTGATTTGAGGAGCTCTGTACAGAAAAACAAACACTCAAAATTACTCAAAATGTTATATGTGCTTCCAAAATTTTATAGGTGCTTGTCGTTTCTAATCAGTCCCACAAAATTTCAGAATTTGTCAAAAAATTTGCTATGTTTTCTTCAGAGGGTGTAGCTGGGGTGTAGTGTGGTGGGGTGCAACCACTACTTTTCCAAATTATTACTCTGGAAACGAGGGAATCCTCTAGCTTATGCATCGATTGATGCATGTGCCGCCTTTTATTGTGGAGTTTTCAGTTCAGGACATAGTCATGCACTCATAACAAACAAATATTGAAAGAAAGAGAAACAAATACAAAAGGCATGACAAAAAATGTCATGTCGAAGCGATCAACGCCAACAATGCAGTAACCACTGCTGCCGCCGCCCTTGGCAACAGATGGAGATCACTTGAATGTGAGTCCGGACCCTCTAAGCTTATCCTCAATGATGGTATCAAAGCGTTGCGCCATCTCTGACGTCATATTGTTCACCCAATCTTCGGCCACCCCTTTTCTAAAGAAGGATTCATGGGAGAAATTGAAAACCTTCCCATCAAAGGAGCCTGCCTTGTTGACCCCTAGGCCTTTGAGCTTGTCAAAGCTGCAGAGCTTCACGATGTCCGCTGGAATCCCCGCGGCCTCATCGGCCTGTGAGAATGGCTGCCCGATGAACCGCGCCAGCTTCCTGACGTGGCCGACCGGGTCGATGAGCATCTCCTCGTACCTCAGGAATAGGATTTTGTCCGGGCTGGTCTTGCTTGCGTTCCAGTAGCCGATGAGGTGGTCCCATATAGGGCCATTTGGGGCCCTCCCCTCGCAGGCAGCGTCAAACAGATCAACAAACGTGAAAGAACGAACACCTTTGAGAAAATGCCACAAGGAAACAAGCATATCCTTTGGCTCCCTGCATTTGAAAGAATTAGGTCGATGAGCAATATGAGGTTGGTGTCGTCTTCATTTGTTTATATGAAGTAGATTTTAAGTGTGGTTTTTCCAAGGCCGAGCTCCATGGCAACCCCTATCCTCACTGTTTCTCCTGGTCGCTATCCCATAGAGATCCGTGAGATTCCTGACTTGGTTGGAAGTGTAGCAGTAACATTAAGCCACCAAATTTTGGCGGGAGCGTCACATGCTCCTCTCGCCCGTGACCACGAGTCCACCATTGCTTCTCTCTTGTACACCCATGTGAAACATTCTGGCAGCACCTCTCTCTCTTATACACAAGATTCTTTCTCTTTAAATACCAGGAAACAAAAATCCTACAAAAACTGATCCCTCATGACTTGTCTCTCTCACATCACCTCTCTCTCTCGTACAGTTTCTCTCTCTCGTAATTCCAGGGAAAAAGTCCTAAAATCTGTCTAGTATGTAGTATCTCTTTTTGTCAAACAAACGATGTGTAAAACGGATTGTGTAAAATGTGGTTCTAAAATTCGACTCTGTTCGCACACGAACACGTCACCGTGTACCTTCGACGCCGGGGGTGATGCACCGCAGCTCACGTCGAAGGAGACCCATCCGGAAGCGCGGTACGCAAGACAATCCGGCGGGCGCTTTTGTAGACCCGAAACCCCACACGCCCGGGAGGGACCCCGTCTGGACGCGCAGAGGCTATGGGCTGGCCTAGGTCGACCTGATCGCCCCTAGGGCCTCGTGGATCGCCGCCCTGCAACTAGAAGAACGAACGAAGAACGAGGGAGAGAGATAGAGATAAAGGTAAAATATGATAGATTGATAGATCGATTGTGTGTTGTTATTCAATCGGTCGTCACCTCTTACATATATATGAGGCGGCTGGACTTTCCGTACAAGAAAAAGACTCAAATCCCGTCCAAAACATCAAAAGATAACTTAACTCGGACTACGAGGGCCGGAACTTCCGGTCAGCCTGGAACTTCCGGGCTAAAATTACATCAAGTTACCCTCTTGCACAGCTCCTACAGGTCGCATATGGCCTCGGATCACGATGGTCCCAAAAGCAAAGTTGTAGATCTTGCAATGGAGAAAATTTCCTTAGTTGATCACTTTTTCATCCGAGGTCATCTTGATGTCGAAATTGGCCCCGAAAATCTGCAAATAATGTTAAATTCCAGTTTTCGGGGCGCACCGCGTGCAAACTTTTGGTTTAGCCCGGAACCTCCCCGGAAGTTTTGCCCGGAACTTCCGGGGCAGACTTATGCAGCGCACTGTTTTGGCTCTAACTTTTGTATATGAACTCTGATTTAGACGTTTCTTATATCAAAATCGACCATTTCGACGAGATGAAGACAATCCGTGTAGAAACATTTCTCATATGAGGCTGTCTTGGGGGCGTAATCAGCCGAATAGTGTTCTGAATACAAAATCCGAATACTTCGAACACAACTTTGGCCTTAGAAATGAGACCGGATGGCTATGGCCCAAATATCAAAGTTTCTTATTTTGACGATACGAAGCTTTCTCACTTTGAACACTTCTCCATTTGAGGCCATCTTAATTAAGTTTTTGGCCGTGCCAAAATCTGGTGTCAACACATGCCCCCCTATTTTTCGGCAAACTTGTGTGCCGAAAAATAACTTGCAGGATGCTTTTCCTAAGGACGATGCCAACACTCCATCGGCCATTTATATGTTCTTAGGGTGATATTTATATATCGGCCATTGCTTGTGGGAAAATTTTGATGCAAGATTGGGTGAAACTTTCCCAACTTCAATAAGAATCCGGTGATAAGGTTCCATAGATCAAAACATCCTCCGAACCATATTGTTCATCCTTTCACTAGGAATTTGCAGATAATCAATAATGAACTTCCTCCAATTCTTACTTCACCTGCATAAAAGTTTCATTAGTGGAAGCGGTGGGCTTCGGTTCGGCCTTACCTATGTTGACAAAACCTAGCATCGGCTATTGATAGAAATACAATACACCATGGTTAACATAGTAGTCGGATGCTTGCTGTGCCAACTCTTTCAAATTGTCATGTCTAGATATATGAACAATTTTAAAGCAACCCAAGGTAAATCTTGCATCTAGTCATACCAAAAGATAAACTATAAGTGATTCATCAAAACATTGATAACCCTTGGATATTTGTTGCACTACTAATAACGAATCACCTGAAGCCTCAATATGTATAGCACCTATAGCAAGGCAAAGCTCCAATCCGAATAACAATTCATATTCGGCTTTGATCATTGTGCAAAAATATTTTAAGCGGCATGAGGCTTCACAAACTAGCTCCATATGGAGATAAATAAACAACACCAACACTTCGGCCATTGCTACAAACTGAACCATCAAAATATAATCTCCATAGTACTAGAGAGACAAGGCTAATATCACATAACATGTACCTTATCTTGGTCTCCAATTAAACTAAGGACGATGTTAGAATTCCACACCGGCCATGATTAGATAGTTTCTTAGGACGATAGTTAAGTATCAGCCATTACCATGAGGTCCACGTAGAATTCACCCACCAAACTATGCATAGCCGAAACAAACAAATAAAATAGCAATAAAATATTTCGGCCCCTTGTATTAGCAACAAAAATGTAACTAACCAAATGTATAGTGATTTGGTAATACCCACTCATGATATAGAAAATTATGTTGCATCCATGGATCAAAATAAATCCATGGAAGGTAATTGATCATACCTAGGGATGAATTCCGTGGCAAAGGCATCAATGGCATGGTTGAAGAAAATGGATGATGTTCTAACCGAAAATTTTGATGTTGTGATGCACACCTTCGGCTTAATTGTTTGTTGCTTCCATCCCTCTCTTTCTTCACTTTTATCATACTTGTTGCAATAGAAGCATGCACATCATTTTTGTTTTGATTGATCCTCTTGGGAACCCATGTCATGTTCCCCTTTCTCAGCTCTTGTGCACTAAGACTTTGTAACTCCTTCTTTCGCCAATACGATAAGCCGAGTGGGCACCCCGGTTGTGATTTTGTTTGAAGCAGTGGCAATTCTTGTTTTACCTTGTGCACTCTCAACTTCGTTTCTTCAGATTTGGCACTATGATTTTTATCAACTGACTGCTTAACTTCTTTGCCTTTTGTAGCCAATGTCAACACTTTAATTGACTCTTTGTTATTTGAGATCAAATCTGAAGTAGCACACTTATGACCATCTCTTTTCACGCGGTAAACTTGCTTTACCACCTCTTTCTTCTTCCTTGAGCTCTGGACCGATTCCTTATGATTGAAACGGTCTTTGACGTGTGATTGTTCAAATGTTGATCTTCTTGGAGCTGCATAGTATTGGTGAGATGGTCTAAAATAAGATGGAGAATGTCCCCTTGTATCATACCTGTCCCATGATGAATATGGATCAACATGAGCATAGGGAGGCATCCACGGCATTGGCATTGGCGGCCCAAAATAAGGATATGAATATCTTGCATTAAAATTATCACTTTGCCAATACCGATCCTCATATTTGCGCCTTGGGGTGATCTTGGTTTCTTTGCATGATTTGGCCGATAAACATTCTTCTCTTCACTCTTCTTTTGATATTTATCCAATAGTTCAGTGAAGGTGATTTTTGATATCTTACACTTGCGCTTACTTCGGCCTTTGTTTTCTTTTGGTTTGCTTTCATCGATCATTGGATTTTCTTGCTGCCCCCCAATCCTTGGCGTCTCCATTGTAGCTTTGATGGAATTTTTGCCCTCAAGATTATGTTCATTATGCTCTTCAACAATTTCTTTACTTGAAAACTTGATCCCATCACCTGCAATTTTTACCTTCTCTTTAAATGGATCGGTTTGAAGCAGCCGATGCAAAAACTTTCTGCCATCGGGACCAATCAGAATAGACTGGTCATCTCTTAGTGTCTCAACAAATTTCAATCGTCCTTTATCAATGGCCGATTTAACTATTTGACGAAACATATTACAATCCTCAAAATTATGTTTGAACGAATGATGCAACCTACAATACATTCGTCCTTGAATTGATGGCTTGACATGGTGATAAAAAATTCTTATGTAATTATTTTTCAGCAACAAATCAAATATTTGATCACACATGCTTGAAATGAAGGCAATTTTTTTATTTTTTAGCCGATCTTGCTGTGAGAACGGCTTTGGAGTTAAGCAAACGAATGATTCAGATTTTGTATCTCCCCATTCGGCTATGAATTTTATTTTGCATTCTCTTACCGATGTCATTGGATAAGAAACTATACTTGCATCGGTTTGCTCAGAAAATTTTAACTTTGGCTTTAAATTTCTGAAACGAAAATAGTTAGAACATACATGTCTCAATTGAGACCAAGTGTAAGCCAAGTAAGAAATAAGCAAAGCTACCCAATTAGATATGAATTTTAGACAAAGCAATGGGGAAAGCCTTGGCTGCAATAATTTTTCGCTATCGGTTTTTCTGAATGGTGTAATGTATTGACCGATATGCTTCATAACAAGTTTATTGCTAACAAGTAAATTACCCTTCTTCATTGGTCTTTCAAAATTACTTATGAGAATATTTTTTATAGATGCATCAATAATGAAGTCGCGACCAAATCTGAAAATGGGTAAATTACTCTCTATGCATACCTCTTCAAATATGTTGGGCGAATATGATGGTGGTGCTACTTGAAGAACATCTTGCTCCGTCTTTGGATGGCTCCCCATCACCTTTTCATCATCTTTTTCTTGATTCCATGCATCATTGCTTTGAAGATCCATGTCAGCCGAACTTTGTTCGGCTACTTGTTCTTGTCCTTGAGGCTTGTCAATTTCTATGGCACGAAACTCATAGGGCAGGAAGTAGGTTCCATTGACTTCAGAAAAATCAAGTATGGCTGTTTGCTATGCTTTCCATGCCATTTCTCAATAATGCTTGCCTCTTTGGATTTGATGAACTCAGAATATATACTACTTGATTTGGCTTTTCTAATAATCAAATTTTCTTTGTTACCTGAATCAACAACTTTATCTTTTTGAATTTGCGAGGCTTCTCGCTTTCGTCTAATTTTAGCCCACATCTCAGCTTGGCGAGCTTTAAACTTTTTCATCTCAATTTCCATCCACTCGTCATGAGATTGCCCCCAATACTTTGAGACTCTTTCGGCAATGAGGTGCCCAAACTTTGCGATTGTTTAGGTGGTACATTGGATGGTACAGCAGTGGGCGACTGCATCATTTGCACAACTCTAGCTTTTACAGCAGCAAAATCATGAGGCTTCCCACCTTTTATTAGTTCCTTGCGAATAGATTTTGCACAAATCCCAAGAGAATGTAAGCTTGTTCTTAATTACCCAGTCTGGATATGGTTGCCCCCCAATGCTTTTAGACTCTTTCGGCAATGAGATGTTGCCGAAATTCTGTAATTGTGTAGGGGGTCATGATATGCCACGATAGTAGGTGAAGGCATTTGTGCTTCTGCAGAAGTTTCACTTATTCGGCCATGACCATGAAGGTGCGGAGCCGAATCATGGACATCCACACTAGCATATGGTACCAAAAAATTAGTAGCATTAGGTGTAACATATGATGTTTGAGGGTAATTGGCCAAATAACTAGTAATAACATGGCCAATTCCCCTATCCACCGGCACGTTTGGATTAACGTACTACAAGTTATTTGCCGATGAATAAGAACTTGAAACACTTTGTTGCATACCATTGGAAGTTCCTACATAGGGTGTCTCAACTTGATTAACCGAACTCATCATGTTATTCATCGGCATATAAATTTGTGGGGTTGCCGATGCATGGGAGTTGGGATACATATGTTGCATGTTGCTAAAATTATATGAAGTGGAATCATGGATATTTTGTTGCATCGGCCCTTGCACATAATTAGATGCATGATTGATAAAGCTAGGGCTAGCCGATACATTATGCTCATTAGATGATCTAGCAACAACATATGAATTATTTGCATCTACAAAGGGGAATTGGGTGTTCATATTACCTTTGTAGATTGCAAACCCTACATGACGATCTCTTCGTAGCAAGAACGGGCCGGAGACAGTTCAAAGCTTCTTCCCTGGTGGAGTCGCCAAAAAGTGTGTTCGCACACGAACACGTCACCGTGTACCCTCGACGCCGGGGGTGATGCACTGCAGCTCACGTCGAAGGAGACCCGTCCAGAAGCGCGGTACGCAAGACAATCAGTCGGGCGCTTTTGTAGACCCGAAACCCCACACGCCCGGGAGGGACCCCGTCTGGACGCGCGGAGGCTATGGGCTGCCCTAGGTCGACCTGATCGCCCCTAGGGCCTCGTGGATCGCCGCCCTGCAACTAGAAGAACGAACGAAGAATGAGGAATAAGAAGAACGAGGGAGGGAGATAAAGATAAAGGTAAAATATGATAGATTGATAGATCGATTGTGTGTTGTTATTCAATCGGCCGTCACCTCTTACATATATATGAGGTGGCTGGACTTTCCGTACAAGAAAAGGTCTCAAATCCCGTCCAAAACATCAAAAGATAACTTAACTCGGACTACGAGGGCCGGAACTTCCGGGCTAAAATTACATCAAGTTACCCTCTTGCACAGCTCCTGCAGGTCGCATATGGCCTCGGATCACAATGGTCCCAAAAGCAAAGTTGTAGATCTTGCAATGGAGAAAATTTCTTAGTTGATCACTTTTTCATTGGAGGTCGTCTTGATGTCGAAATTGGCCCCGCAAATCTGCAAATAATGTTAAATTCCAGTTTTCAGGGCGCACCGCGTGCAAACTTTCGGTTTAGCCCGGAACCTCCCCGGAAGTTTTGCCCGGAACTTCCGGGGCAGACTTATGCAGCGCACTGTTTTGGCTCTAACTTTTGCATATGAACTCCGATTTAGACATTTCTTTTATCAGAATCGATCGTTTCGACGAGACGAAGACAATCCGTGTAGAAACGTTTCTCATATGAGGCCGTCTTTGGGGCGTAATCAGCCGAATAGTGTTCTGAATACAAAATCTGAATACTTTGAACACAACTTCGGCCTTAGAAATGAGACCGGATGGCTATGGCCCAAATATCAAAGTTTCTCCTTTTGACGATACGAAGCATTCTCATTTTAAACACTTCTTCGTTTGAGGCCATCTTAATTAAGTTCTTGGCCGTGTCAAAATTTGGTGTCAACAGACTCCCTGCACGTTTACTAGCTTGGGGCCCTCCGAGCTACATGAATCACAACGAGAACAGACGGTTGTGCTAAGAGGACGGTGACCTACACTGATTTTTAAGAGATTGCTGGCCACACGGTAGGTCGCGGGTCGCCTCCATTGGTTATTTGGGCATGAACGAATATTTCATTGAATTGAAATCACAAATCGGGCAGGTCGCCCTTATTGGTTATTTGGGCATGCACGAGTATTTCAGTGAGGTAAATCAGGCAAATTCATGGCGTTGGTGGGCGATGACGGTGTAACGGAACAAATGTGTCGAAAATCATGGAGAACCAACAAACACGGACAAGTACAGGAAAGAGTTACTTGCCAAACAAAAACATTTGCCTGCAGATGAAGACAATTTTGTAGTCGGGGTAATCGGTAACAGAGGCAGGCAGCAAGGAGTGATGCATGTGCGTGTTCATGAGCCGAGGCGACGGCAGCGCCTCAAGCCTGGCTTCCTGCCCGGTGGTGAACAGCTCGTCCATGAAGGGGACACACTCGTGCGGGTTCATGCGGAGGAGAGGGTGCTGCGCGTCGGCGGGCGGGTACGCGCCCCGCGCCATGGTGGCGAACGCCAGCGCCTTGAGCCAGGTCGTGCCGCACTTGGCCGAGCTCGCGAGGAGGACGTTGCCCGGGCGTGGCGTGAAGCGGCGCGGGAGAGAGATGAACCCGGTGACTCTTCTTGGATCACCCAGGAGCCACGGTACTGACGCAGGACCATGCCGAGGGCGGTGCTGCTGGGCAGGTCGGAGATAATGTCCCCGGACTCTTCGGGTGGGGAGCTGTGGTGGTCGTCGATGGCGGTGGCGACGTCCTTGAACGGGACGGGACCGACGAGGCACGGCGTGCTTGGATCAGCCATGGACAATTGCCCACCCGGTGAGTTGCTGTATAATACTCCTACAGAGGATCTCACCTCTAATACTCCTATGGAGGATATGACCTCAGGCTGCAGGTGGGAGTGTGCTGCGGTGGCCGGTGGGACTCATCAACCCATCCCACTTTTTATTTTTACTAATTGAATGCCCGTACATTGTCACGAAACAAGATAATAATGCTGCTGCGAACCAACCTGTGGTTGGATGGTCAGTGGGATCGTGGTATCCTCAGCACATCAGGGTTTAAGATGATATGTCAGCTCAGTCTTTCAGAGATGCTTATAGGGACAGGGTGTGCGTGTGTGCGTTCATCGGGATGAGTGTATGCGCGTGTATATGAGCGCTTGCATCTATACTGTGTTAAAAATAATAATAATGTTGCTTTAGATGTATTTTATTTAGGTGACATATTGAATTCATACTCCAGCCATTTCATCTATGAGTTCGACGTGAAAAAGAGCGAGCAATATTTCAACATGTTTGTTCTGCTTCATCCCAATTTTTCATTGGTTCTACTTTTTTATCGACACAATCTTATTTCTCTCCACCAGACAAACGTTATCTACACAATTCTATTTCTCTCCACCAGACAAACATTGCTATCCCTTCCATGTCTTTTAGCTCGGTCCACTCCTTCGCTCAAGCTCTTTGCCATCGCTCTATGTCTGACCACATAGTTTCACTTTAACATGATAAGCTGCCGCTTATGATGCTACGACAAAAATATACCCACACGATTGCTAGGGACAAGTGTATAGGAGGGTCTGGCAACAAGTTTGCTTTTTTGCCCAGTGTTGTCATTACTTAAGCACTTTTGCGATCCCAATTTCTAGAATCCTTAATTACTACCATCAGAAAGGGAATGTGACCACAACTCTCCTTTTTTCAATCTTATTTTCAGTTTTCATTTCCAGAATATTAGGGTAGAATTCGGACACTATATAAGGAAGCCTAATTCGACTACACTTCGCTTGGCTTCACCCCAAGCCACACACCATTCTCCGATAGAAGGTCGGTTTATATTAAGATTTTTCATACAAATTTAGAGAAAGAACTTTGAATATTAAATCGAAGGAGTGACACTACCAAGGTTATAGATATACATAGGAGGGGAGAAGGAGAGGCATGTGTACGTTCTGAAAAGACACCAGATACTTGGATAACAAACGTGTACGAAGGCCAATACGATGTTGCATCATACATTCGTGGGCAGCATAAGTAAGAAAATAAAAACCTTTATTTTGCATAACCACGTATCAAAATCCAAGCGCAACAAAGGCAAATGTCATATCTCTTACATCTTGATCGAATAAGCTTCTTGCAAGAACAACTGTAATAAGGACCAAAAAGGAATCAACTAAAAGTAGAATATATAACAATGGAGCAATGACCAAACTTGAAAGGTTACACTGTTGTCCCGTGGAGCAGCCTTTGCCAAACAAAGCAAAACACTCGAACAATTTTGTTAAAGACAAACGGAATTGTATACAATTATATACAAAATCCAATCAAGACGAGCTGTAACTCCATGTTCCAGAACAACATATATAAGGAATATATAAAGTAGCTAATTATATGATGCAAGTAAACCAAAATATTTTTAGTTAGTATGACAATAACAAAAGCTTGTCCGGTTGTTATTTTTGACTGATTTTGCATATCACTACTCTTATGCTTATGTTTCTTCACATCATATATCACATTGGTTATATTCAATAGTCAGGTCTGCTAGCTAGCTGGTGGTTTTCATGATTTAAGGTGTGTGATTTATGTGCAAAACTGTGGAGAATTATCCTTACAGTAACAAAACACTATTATGCTCACTAAGTTTAAAATAATTTATTCTATATATCCAGGTTAATTTTATCTGCAAACCTCAAAAATAACATTCTGATTTGCACATTAACACTTGTCATGATGAAGAAGAAAAAAACCTTTGATGACCATGCCACATGAATTGCATAATTCCTCCATTCAATGTTTTCTCATTCCAAAACATAAAATTTTTGTTGTATACATGTACCAGTAGAATAACATGTCTAGCATGAATTATCCTATTAATAATGTCAGATTTGATAAATCTGGAAGACTATGAAACTTTTGTTCTAGCTAGTTGATCATTAAGCACCAAGTTTAGCACGAGGCGACTGGTACCTACCAAAACAAAGTATTAAACTGCAGAGAAAGGCAATCCTGGCATATCCACATGAGTTTAGATGATGTACTCCATCTGTAAAGAAATATAAGAGCATTTACATCAATAAAGTTGTGATCTAAATGCTCTTACATTTCTTTACATAGGGAATATATCTTAGTGTGGAAACTTTAACCCCTTTGGTTAATACTGTGTGTCTGAATTAATGTGAGAAGCACACATGGTCCTGAATCTGGAAATAAAACATGGAGACCTATCATCATAAATTTCTTAAAAGAAAATTGATTGTAACAGTATTTTTATACACGCCAAATACCATGCCCTGCCATTCTTTAAGAATCGTTTTATATACTGGAAAATTGTATCTGATGCAAACATGAATATTTTGGGGTGGGGTCAACCTATTTTGCTACAATGAAATTATGCAAACTTACAATGCCTTTTCCCTACATCATTTAATGGAATAAAACATAGTGTGACACATGTTCAGTCGCACCAGGCATTGCAAATGGTAAAAAAGTTGAACCGGACAAATATGTGTATAAAGTAGTGGTTGAGACAAGCCACACCTGCTATTGGAGAAGAAACAAAATCATGGCTCACACTGCAAAAGATTGCCTCATAGTACAAAAGCTCTTCGTGCTTGATTTTCACCCACTGGGTTATGCCCTTGTAACATGATTCTGCATAAGCAGTACCAGTGGTACAATTCGTTAGAAAAAAGATTTTGAATGGCAAAAGTGCAGCTCGGAATTTCTAACTACAGGAAATCTCCATCCCAAAGTAAATAGAAAGGTATACTATGTTTTCCTTTTTACTCTTGATTCGACGCTTAGTGTGCATGCGTGCATCAAGAGGGCAAATCGTTGTGGGTGCGTAGGCAGAAGTTGTGTATATAATTATAATGCAAGCCAATTACTTTATGAGATATATAGCAACCCACTGTGTCTTCAGCTCTTCACAGTAACACAAGATTTCAATTCCATTTCATCTACAAAATAGGACAACTCAAGTTTTGTGCAATTTGCATAATCACAATAAAAAGTAGACCTGGGTGTTTTTTCTGAAGCAGTGTCTTGGCAATCTTAGGATCAGCACAACCTATACATGAACTTCTGTGCTATAGGTAAAGAGACAAACATCAAACCATAAGCCCTGTATGCCGCCTGCCACTTGCCAGATCTCCACCAGCGACCTCCTCCGGCTACCTGCTCCTTGCACGGTCCCGCCACCTCCTGCCGTCCGCTGCCACCAGCCGATCTCCTGTTGTCTATTGCGCCACCAGCCGGTGTCCCACTCATTCGTTGCTACTCGCTGGCCCTTGCCATGGGAGAGGATGTAACGCCCTCGATGCGGCTATAACTCCCACGTGTCGAGGCACGACTTAGAGACATAACCGCATTGAAAGCAATGTCGCAAGTCAGGCAATCATTACAACATCCCATGTAATATATAATAAAAGGGGAAGATAACATAGTTGGCTTACACTCACCACGTCACATCAGAGTACATAAATAACATCCATCAAACAAACACTCATGGCCCGACTACGGCGCCAAAATAGAAAAGAACCCAACATGCGACAAGGTCCTGAATCGATAACCCCAACTAGGCACCACTACTGATCATCTGGAAAGGACACGTAGTATCGCTGAGAGTCCTCGTCGAACTCCCACCTGAGCTCGTAATCGTCAACTGGAGCAGAATCACCTGGACCTGCATCTGGAGTTGTAGTATCTGTGAGCCACAGGGACTCAGCAATCTCACACCCACGCGATCAAGACTATTTAAGCTCATAGGAATGGATAAGGCAAATATATGTGGAGCTGCAGCAGGCGACTAGCATATATGGTGGCTAACTAATACGCAAAAGAGAGCGAGAAGAGAAGGCGAAGCACGAACGAGAAGCTAAAAGAACATCCTGCGCAAGCATAACTCCAACACCGTGTCCACTTCCCGGACTCCGCCGAGAAGGGGCCATCACGGTAACACACACGGTTGATTCATTTT